>NW_027491042.1:600000-1075000 GCF_021521415.1 Bidens hawaiensis
AAATGAGAATGGGATTTCAGGGATATAAATACCCCCAAAATCCCAAAATATCTCATTTCTCACCAAACTCCACACACACTCCACACACTCCTCAAAACACACACATACTAACCGATCAAGATTCGAAGCCGAAACCCGAGATTTCGTTGATAGATCTGAGTTGGTAAGGTAAGAACAAATCCAACAAAGTTAATATTACTGAAAATGGTTAGGATTGGATGGGTTAACCGGACCCGAAACCCAAACTGCCCAAATCGGACCCCTAAAACGTCGATTTTAGGCCGATTTGATGGTTGGGATTTGTAGGCGCTGATCATACGATTCCGTGGGTACCAAAATCGAGTTATTTGGCTAAGAAACGAAGGAGTTATGGGCAAACAGATCTGCAGCGCGATAACTTCGCCTGCAAGATTAAGTTCGCCTGATGAACTTCGCCTTCAAGCGTAACTTCGCCTTCAAGCGTAACTTCGCCTAAGGATAACTTCGCCTACGGCCAAGTTCGCCTAAGGTATAACTTCGCCTGAAGCCAAGTTCGCCTAAGGTTTAACTTCGCTTGAAGCCAAGTTCGCCTAAGGTATAACTTCGCCTGAAGCCAAGTTCGCCTAAGGTTTAACTTCGCCTGAAGCCAAGTTCGCCTAAGGTTTAACTTCGCCTGAAGCCAAGTTCGCCTAAGGTATAACTTCGCCTGAAGCCAAGTTCGCCTAAGGTTTAACTTCGCCTGAAGTGAAGTTCGTTTAGAAAATAAATTAAAAACCTAATGGAAAATGTGTTAAGGCAGTTATCGAAAATAAAATTTTTCCAAGCTGACCTGGCAGCTTAACCCCAGCCAGGGGCTCTGCCCCTTGGACCCCGCTAGGGGCTGCCGCCCCTAGAACCCCGCTGCCAGGGGCGCTGCCCCCGGACCCCCGTTCGTTGTGGGTCATATATAGATAGAAATACAAAACGAGTAGTAGTAGTTAATTGATATGTGTAAATATTATACAGTTAGCCGAGCCCAGTTAAAGAAAGGAATTACGATCAACGGCGAGCGTAACAGGATCCAGGTGAGTTTCTAGCCCCATTCCTTGTTATGTTTTCGGGGCTGTGTGCATACTTGATGTGTTGTTAATACATTTATCCTAAGTGATAAGTGTATGCTATATGTGATATGTATGAATGATTGCTTGACGGTTCGTGAACGATCTTCGGATATTGCACGTACTGTCAGGTTGTAACGTTATAAAGCCATATGTGATATATGTGATATGTATGAATGATTGCTTGATGGTTCGTGAACGATCTTCGGATATTGCACGTACTGTCAGGTTGTAACGTTATAAATATGGCAATTATGATATGTATGTTTATGTGTATGAACGTAATAAAGTTAATAAAAGAAGGAAATGACGGTTGTATGGTTGTATGGTTACGAAAAGGGTACCGAGCCCTAATAATACTTGAGGTATGATGTATGGTTGTATGGTAACGAAGAGGGAATCGAACTCTACTAATATTCGAAAACAAGGGACCAGACCCTTATAATATCTGTGATGTTAGGGACCAGACCCTTATAATATCTGTGATGTTAGGGACCAGACCCTTACAATATCTGTGAGGATAGGGACCAGACCCTCATAATATCTGTGATGTTAGGGACCAGACCCTTATAATATCTGTGATGTTAGGGACCAGACCCTTATAATATCTGTGAGGTTATAGGGCGAAAGGCTCTTTAAAACGTATGATTATGAATGTAAAGAAAGTATGTAAGTAAGAAAGAAAGTATGTAAGTAAGAATGAAGGTATGAGTACTTATGTGTGTATGAAAGAAAGTTATGAGGTTAAGTACGTATGTATGTAATAAGGTATTGTATGGTATTGTATGATTAACTAGAACTCACTCAGCGTAGCTGACTTTTAGTATGCACGCAGGTGAGTAGGATGAGACAGCTGGCTTGAGTGGAGGACACATGGCAGAAGACTAAAGCCTGGCATCTGAAGATCTGATATGTTTTATAAGTTATGTTTTGATTTTGAAAGACAAGAGGAATGTTTTAAGACATGATTATGAATTGATATGTAATGTTTTATGAAAGTTTTATATTCCAAGTAAAGTTTTTAATTAACTCTGATATTTAGAACTGTGTTTATGAGTAAATCCAACACGAAAGTAGGGTTACCGGTGACTGGGCCTTACAACATTCTATTACAAAGACAGCTGATTGATAAATGTCAACCTTCCTCATCAAACACTATCGGTACCCCTGCTGCCTCGACTGAAGAAAAATTTTTCAATCCATTTCACTCTCAGCATGAAACAACCATTGATGAGCTCTCTTCTAACTTGGAAGACAATTTGCATGTTGGTTCTGTACCAACCACGAGAATTCATAAAGATCACCCTTTGGAGAATGTGATTGGTGATGTGTCCTCCGGTGTACAAACTAGAAGTAGCTTGAATGAGCACACATGTGTTTATACAAGCATTAAGGAGACAGGAATAATCAATGAATGCCTGTACACCTGCTTTGTAAGCCAGATTGAACCGAAGAATTATCAAATGGCTTTAAAGGACAGCTCGTGGGTCGAAGCCCAAGCAAGAAGAGTTGGCTCAATTCGAGAAGATGGAAGTTTGGACTTTGGTTGAAAAACCAAAGAATGTGCATGCTATAGGCACAAAATGGGTGTTTAAGTGCAAGAGAGATGATAAGGGGATCATTATAAGGAACAAGGCGAGGCGTGAAAGGATTCAATCAACAAGAGGGGATTGATTATAATGAAGTGTTCGCTCCTGTCGCAAGGTTGGAAGCCATAAGATTGTTTTTGGCGTTTGCTGCTTATGAAAAGATGAAGGTATTTCAGCTAGATGTGAAGAGTGCGTTTTTGAATGGGAAAGTTGATGAGGTTGTGTATGTTGAGCAACCTCCGGGTTTTCCTGACCCAGACTTTCCAGATCACGTGTACAAATTGAGCAAGGCGTTATATGGATTACATCAGGCACCTCGTGCCTTGTATTCAACTTTATCAGATTACTTGCTCGAAAATGGTTTTGAAAGAGGGAAAATTGATAGCACGTTGTTCTTCAAAAGAGATGGAAGCGACTTCCTGCTGGTGCAAGTCTACGTGGATGACATTATATTTGCTGCATCAAAAGTCTCCATGTGTCAAGATTTTGGGGCCGTCATGAAGAAAAGGTTTGAAATAAGTGCTATGGGTGAACTAACTTTCTTTCTAGGATTGCAGGTTGATCAGAAGAAGGACGGGATGTTCATTCATCAGACGAAGTATGTCCATGATGTGCTCAAACGATTCAAGATGGAGGACAGCACTCCATTCGACACTCCTATCTGCGTCAATCACAAATTGGGTGCTGAGTCAGACGGTGATGCAGATGTGGACCCAACTTAGTATCGGGCTATTATAGGTTCTTTAATGTACTTAACTGCTTTTAGGCCTGATATAATGTTTGCTGTTTGTCTTTGTGCTCGTTTTCAGGCAAACCCAAAGGAATCTCACATGAAAGGTGTGAAGAGGATCTTGCGGTATCTCAAGGGCAAACCGAAGCTGGGGTTGTGGTACCCGAGAGGAGGAGACTTGGAGCTAGTCGCCTACACAGATTCTGATTATGGTGGGTGCAATCAGAGTCGGAAGTCAACAACAGGACGATGTCAGTTTCTTGGAGGCAGGTTGGTGTCGTGGCAATGCAAGAAACAGACTTCGGTCGCAATTTCAACCTGTGAAGCAGAATACATGGCAGCAACCAAATGCTGCTCCCAGGTTCTTTGGATACAACAACAGTTGCGCGACTATGGTCTGAATTTCTTACTTACTCCTATTTGCATTGATAACACAGCTGCTATCTCAGTAACTAACAATCCCGTGAAACATAGTAAAACTAAACATATTGACATACGTCATCATTTCATACGGGATTGTGCTGAGAAGAAACTGATAGTGCTTGAAAAGGTGGATACGGTTGATAATTTCGCTGATCTTTATACTAAAGCGTTTGATAAAACAAGATTTCAAAACCTTATCGAGCTGAATGGGATGATCAATCCCGAGAAACCATGTTTTTTCAAGTTATTTAAAAAAAAAAAAAAAGGTCACTATCGCTTAAAAATATGTCGGTTACATCAGTTTGATGGACTTGTCTTCGGATATGTTTTGGTCCTCATTTTCTACTTGTAAATTTTGAGGATAACCATTAACCAGATTACTGATTGTGACCGGGGCGGTTTATGATGAGTTTTCATTCTTTCGCTTAAAATTAGTCGATCATACTTAGTTATAAGGACACATACTAGTATGTGGTCGGTCCAGCTGATCCATTGGATCTTCGGAATAGCCGTTTACCTGAAGACTTTGTTTTGGTCGGGGCGATTAATGTTAAAATTTTGAAAAAAAAGGGAAATGAAATTATTTTTCAAGTCTACTACTTCGTAAGAAGTACTTTTGCTATGTTAAACGGAAAATTGATCCAACCTTGGAAAATGATAGATATACTAACTTTGTGTGCTTAACTAGTGAAGCTATTAGGCTTAAAAGGCTTTAGGACAGTCATTGTATGTCAAGGTAACTTTTTATGGTGCGTAAAAGTAGACGTGATACAAACTAAATCTACTTGATTTTACGTGGAAACTCCTTAAGAGTTTTGCATGTCTTCATATATATCTTTCCGGATGATAGGCAGAAAAGCGATTACCCAGTCGTACACGAGCCCATGTGTGTTCTGATTCCTGTGAAGATAGCGTTTCAAGAAACTGTAGTGATCCAGATTCGGGACTTGCAGTTGGTTTACTACTCTGAAGTCTATGTAAATTCGTATCGAAAAAAAAAAAAAAATTTTTTGAGTTATTGAAACATTCTATAGCTGAAAGTGTCATGACTTCTCACTCTTAGAGTAAGAAGAAGAACGGGAACCAGATGAAGAGTACTTACAACTTAATCAGACACTATGGGTCGAGGTCAATTCAGGGTGACTTGGGGAAAGCCAAATACGCTTTGAGGATAGATAGGAGGCATCAATATTTCTGAGTTGTTGCCCACTTAAATTTTGAGGCATAATTGAACCTAACTCGTATCACAGAAACGATGAAAACCATCTTAAGTATATTACCTGCTTACACCCTGTCTCTTTATGTCATAATACAGCTAAACACGGATCTATGTGACAGTCACATACTTAGTATGATTCCTGTTCGGATCTTTTCTAATACGTGGTAGTCCCTAACTAGACTGAAATTTGATCCCTTATACTTTAAATTTTTAAAGTTTTTGTACTTAGATAGTTTTATGATTTTTTAACTAGTTACTTAGAATTGATCATGTCATTTATTTCTTAAAGGGAAGTTTTAAAGAGTTAATTGAAAAATGTTCAAATTATAAGGTTTGATTTTGTAAATATAGGCGATGTTGTTAAACAGGCGAAGTTGTGAATAACTTCGCCTAGGCGAAGTTATCCGTAACTTCGCCTGTATAACTCCGCCCATATATAAAGAATACTTAAGTTCAAATCGCTCATTATTTTATCAGCGAACTTATACTCTGCAAAAATCCAGCGAACTTAACTGATTTTCCGGCGATCTTATCTGTCAATCATCTTTGTTATCTTTCTTTGATTTCAAACCGATTTAAAGGTTGTTTGGGTTCCTATATCTGATATTCGATGTTCATAGATGTTAATCTAAGGTCGTTTGACCTGTTTCGTGTCCTCGGTCGATCGACCTTTATTACCCGATTTCAAAACTTGTTTATACGTGTTCATTAACAAAACAATCGTCCAGTTATCATTAATATCATGTGTTTGAGCCTCCTTAATCGTCAAAGTTAATCGAAACACGGTTTTCCGGATTTCGATTAACCTTACTGTCGCCGTTTCAGATTCAGGCGAAGTTAAGGTTTAGGCGAAGTTATCCGTAACTTCGCCTGGAGCTTAAATTCGCCTGAGGCGAAGTTATCCGTTCAACTTCGCCTGAAACTTAAATTCGCCTGAGGCGATGTTGTGGTGAGGCGAACTTAAAGATGAAGCGAAGTTGTTCCCAACTTCGCCCCAACTTTAACTTCGCCTGGAACCTTTTTAACTTAATAATTTTTAGTCGAACTTAAAGCTGAAGCGAAGTTGTTCCCAACTTCGCCCAAACTTTAACTTCGCCTATACAGTCTTTATCACAACTTCGCTCATGGTAATAAGCGAACTTGTGTTATGCTTTAATGTTTATCTAACTTGGTTCGCTTGTTGCAGAGATGGCTGCTGTTGCCGGTGCTGGAGGTGCTGGAGGAGATGACGGTGATAACCAGAGGCAATTCTTTCCGGGTCACAACATGTTCATCACCTTAGACCCGGAAATGAGCGGTGTTGAAGACTACCGTGAGATCATTTCTTTCCTCATACGCTCGAGGATTTTTCATGCTATCACGACGACTCTGCCTATATCCTTACCAAATATCGAAGACTTTTGGCAGACGGTAGAATACGATTGTCGTGTTGAGCCCCCGGTCATGCGAGCGACTGTGAACAATCAACAGGTTCAGTTCAATTCTGAACAGATTCGGGTGGCGTTACGGTTTGGAGAAGAGACGAGGGACGACCCAACTGAGTTTGTGTCTCCGTTTCGTGATGGAGCGTTTCTCCGAATGGGCTATTCTGGTCCATTAGGCGATACACAGAGACGGAAGGGTTTTCTACTTGATCAGTGGCGCTTCCTTATGCACGTCATGATAGTTTTCATGTCAGGAAGGAAGGCGGGCACTGACGGTATGGGTGCGACCATGCAGTCCGCAATGACTGCACTGACTTACAATAAACGCTATAGTTTTAGTCAGATGGTCTTTTACGAGATTGACAGACAGAGGAGGGCGATGGCTCGTGAGCGGTTCATTATGTATCCATGTTTCATCCAGATGATATTGAACCATGTGGCTCCGAATCTACCTCAGAGACGACCAATCAGATATGTGGAGTCTGTGAGCAAACGTATCTTTGCTCAATGCCGTACTTCGAGTGCGAGGAGCAAGCCTGAATGTCGTCCAAGGCATACTCCACTGTTTGGATTTTTAATCAACCCAGAGTATGTTCCTGCTGCTGGGGACGAGTTCAGAGATCCTCAACCACGACAGGCAAGAGCAACTCAAGCTGCCCCTGCTGTGCCTGTTGTGTCGGCTGCAGAGGATATAGATCTTGATGCTGTCTTTGGAGGTCAAGGTTATTTCGATATGGATCAAGTTGATACACATGAAGAGGTGCAGGTCTCTGCTGCACAGGGTTCGGGTGTGAGTGTTACTAGAGCAGCAACGTCGATGGCTGACTCAGATTTGGATGAGATCATGAATGAGGGGAGACGGTTGATGGTGTCTAGAGAGAGAACTTTTGGGAAAAGAAAGAGGACGGAGGATGATGATGAGTCAGAAGAGGAAGAAGATATACATAAGCTGATACGACGTTCAAGACGGGAAAGGACAGGTGCAGGTATAGGAGCTGGAGAGACTTCAAGGATGGTACGTTTCGCTCCGGCTGCACTGTCTGGTATGTCTATCGTTCCTACTTCTGTACAGGTTACAAGTATAAGCACTGCGGATGTTCCCGTGGTGGCTACATCATCTGCTGGCATTCCATCTACCACTACCATCCAGATGACGACTCCGGAGATTGTGTCTCCACCACCTCCAACGCTTACTCAGTCGGTGGTTGCTGCACGATTTGTAGAGTCAACGGTCGTCACTACTGCAGGGTTATCAGGTATGGTACCACCTGCGGTTACGCCTGCTTCTGATGTCTCGCCTTCGCCTACTTCAGACTCAGAGAGAATAGCTTCACTAGAGCGGATCGTGGCAGAGCAATCTAAGACTATTCAACGCCTAGTAGAAGCAAATCAACTACAGTCATCCCTTCTGGTTGAGCATGGGAAAATTATAGATGCCTTGAAGGAGTTCTTGGCATCTCATGGGGAGATGAGCTGTAAAGGCGACGAGCTCAGGACGAAGAAGAGAAACGACAGAGACGATGATCCCAATGCATCGAAAGATGCAGGTGGTGAGCTGCCAAGAACTTCTCAAGCTCTTGGTACTTCCACAGCTGAGGGGGAGTCTGCCGACGCGGCTGGTGGTGATGATGACGTGATTGATGCGTTGAGGGAACTTGACGATGATATGTTCAGTGACGATGTGTTATTTGATGAATATGTGCTGCCGAGTGATGTGATTGAGAAGATCGGTGAGCAGATTGAGATTGAGAATGAGATTGAGGAAGGCGAGATAGTAGAGGAAAATGTCGAACATGACATTCCAGAGGTTGAGAAGGCCGATATGGGTGATCAGACGGCAGTTGAAGATACTGAATGGGAAGAGCAGCCGAGGTGGAAGGAAGGATACGCTCAATGGTTCGTCAAAACGAAGAAACCGGCAGTCCCTACCATGTTCAAAAAGAGTTACAATATTAAGGGCTATGCTGAAGCAAAGAAAGGGATTATATGCTGGATTTATGATGAGCAGTTGCGGCTCTTCGTGATTAAACGATATGATGGAGTTCAGTACCTTAGAAGAATGTTGAGATCGTTAAACACACTGCCTGAATGTGAGGTTAAAGACTTAGCCAGATTGGGGTTGATCAATCGAAGTGATGATAATATGGCTAGAGTTATAGGGAAAATCGTATGGAAAGAGAGCATAAAGGAAAAGAAGTTTGAGCTGTTGAAACCACAGAAAGGGAAACTTGTTGAAGACAAGGATAGAGGTTTGAGAGCTGATGGAAAGCCTTGGATGGTTATGAAGTATAAACCAATCCGGTGCCTTAAAGAAGTACCGATGAAGCTTATGCCCAAGGATGTGCTCAAAGACCTAAAGTGGTGGTTCGTTGATTGTGAGACAGCGGAGGCAGTGATGGAAGATGAGGATGAACAAGAGATCCTTAGAGTTTACGATCCGATGCATCTTGTTAACTTATGGCAAGCTGATCTGAAGATGCTTAACGAGAAAAAGATCTTTTATATTCCTGCTTGGAAGGATGAAGCAAGGAAATATCAAAGGGTTGTGTCGGTGTGCGTTAGAGAAGGAGTGCACGCTTGAAGTTACAGGATTACGAGACAAGAGCTGAAAGATCAAGATATGAAGCTACTGCCAAGGGGGAGTCTGTTGGTGCATAAATGTCAGTAGTTCATATGTCTAATGTCTGTAATCGAGTCTGTAATATTGTTTATGTATTTGTTTGTTTAAAGCGAAGTTGTTGACAAGTTCGCTTAGGCGAACTTGTTAATCAAGCGAAGTTGTTGACAAGTTCGCTTAGGCGAACTTGTTAACCAAGCGAAGTTATGGACAACTTCGCCTGAGGCGAAGTTGTCGTGTATTTATATAGGTTACGGCTAGTTGTTCGAGGTTGGTGTAAGTCAGTTATTGTTCGTGAGTCAAGTGACGTGAGGTCGAGAGTCTGTAACTGTGATTATATCACGTGTTGAGTTATTAATATAACGTGTGTTTGTTCGTATCGTATTCGTGTGTTCGTGTGTTTGTGTTCTACGTCCGTAACGATCTACACAGGGATTCCGCACCTGTGTATATCGGGATATCTCGTGTGATCCGTCCAGGGAACCTACAACTTTGTGAAACCTCTAAATAAAATAATCAGTTAGCACATAGAGGTACACAACCAGGCACACATCCTTAATCAGATTTCATCAGAGTTGATCATTCCCAGGTCTTTCAGAAGAAAGTTAAACCTGGTTCTATCAAGTGGTTTGGTGAATAGGTCAGCCAAATTGTCACTTGTATCAACTCTTTGCATTTCAATCAAACCTTTTTTACTGCAATCTCTGATGAAGTGATGTCTGATTTCAATCTCTGATGCAGTGTTGTCAATAAAAATAGGGGTGTTCAGAAAATTCAAACCATAGTCCAACATCTGATTTTGAATCCAAAGAACTTGTGCACAGCAGGCAGATGCAACAACATATTCAGCTTAGGGTGCAAGGTTCCAGTCAAATCCTAAAGTTTCCCACATGAATGCTGTTAAAAGAATATTCAGATCTTTTAAGGGAAGACCAGATTTAGGGATTTGGTATCCAAAGAACCAATCTTTTGATCTGATTGCATATACAGACAGTGATTATGATGGCTGTAACATGAGTAGAAATTCAACCTCAGGGGGATGTCAATTTTTGGGTGAAAGGCTAGTGTCATGGCAATGCAAGAAGCAGACTACTGTCTCAATCTCTACTGTAGAAGCTGAATATGTTGCTGCATCTGCTTGCTGTGCACAAGTTCTTTGGATTCAAAATCAGATGCTGGACTATGGTTTGAATTTTCTGAACACCCCTATTCTTATTGACAACACTGCATCAGAGATTGAAATCAAATATCACTTCATCAGAGATTGTAGTGAAAAAGGTTTGATTGAAATGCAAAGAGTTGATACAAGTGACAATTTGGCTGACCTATTCACCAAACCACTTGATAGAACCAGGTTTAACTTTCTTCTGAAAGACCTGGGAATGATCAACTCTGATGAAATCTGATTAAGGATGTGTGCCTGGTTGTGTACCTCTATGTGCTAAATGATTATTTTATTTAGAGGTTTCACAAAGTGAATGTTACTTGAATATGCTTGAGTATGATACTGATTATGCTACTAAATGTGTTAACTGTTATATGCTTTAACTGATTATGATTGTAAAGCTTTGACATGTTTGATCTGGTTAATATGCTTACATGTTTATCAGTTGATGAGCATTTGTGATGTTAGGATAAGTGTTTCTGTTATGATTTAATTGTTAGAGTAAGCTTATCTGACATCATTGCTTAATTGCTTGAATATGTGCTTTATCTTATCACTTTATGCTGTTAGGATAGGCTTGAACTTGAATATTGTCATTGTTTGCTAGTCCTGATATTGTTGTGTGTGATCAAGATTGATTATGTTTCAACTATTTGTGTCAAAATGAGTCTTATGTCAAAGTTAAGTGATAAAATGAATTTTCTAATGAATTTTGCATAAATACATAGACAATTGTTTGCTCTGATACCACTTGTCAGGTCCCCGATTTCAACTGAATCTTACTTAATCATGTCATAACTCACACAAATAGATGTGTCGACAAGGGAGTTAATGACGGGTTGCTATATTTAGAAAGATGACCGTTTGTTAAAGGCGGAATCAATACGGTTGCTTAATCAATATTCAAATGTAACCAACACGAACAAGATTCACTCAAAAGATTTCCATTTATATATTGTCAATCATACAAAGTGGATAATCGATTTAGGGTTTTTGAATGAAGGTTTTTCCATACTAAGACCGCCGTCACACACACAATATTCTTAATTAATGTGTCTGTCTGCCTTAGGCGGCATGCCCTAAAACAATCTATTTATAGGTCTGCCACCTTATGACAGCTGTCATTCCTTCTAGAAACCCCAAACGTAAATACATATTCAAATTACATATTCACAAAATATTCTAAGTGTAAAACAAGTCTTCCGGGTAGGCTTTGTATCAATCTTCACTTTCCGAGTAAGCTATGTACTCTGCCATCCTTCACAACTTGGTAACATAGAAGTGTGCCTGGGATCAGTTTCCGGGTAGACTTTACTTGAAGAGTATTTTACCAAGTAAAATACTCACCGGGTAGACATCAGTCTTCTTGACTTTGCCAGACTTTGCCCGACAAACCCTTACGAGCAACCTTGTTCTTCAATGGTCCATTCAACTTTTTGCTAAAAAATAACTTATTAGCAAAGTGTACTCGGCAGTACAGTTCCTTGTTTGAGTTGAACATTGCCCGATATTACTTGAAGATATTTCATTAAATCATCAAGCTTTCTTGGACCACAATTATTAATGAATACCTTGTCCGGTCTTCCAATCACTTGGCTTCATGGACTTGGTTAGCCAAAAAGCTTACTCGGGAGTGAACTTTACTTGGCTATGAAGAACAGACTTGCTTGATAAAGTGAACCTTGCCTGGATTTACATAAACTAGTGAACCTTGCCCGGCAATGCACTAATTTGCAAGCCCTGCTCGGATATCCACTAAAGAAGACTTCTTGAAGATAACCTTGCCCGATAGACAAAATATCGTACCCGGCTAAGTAAAAGCTTGCTCGGAGGTCTAAGGTGTGCCCGGATCCATACTTAGCGAATTCTGAGGAGGTTGAAAAGATTCCAATCTTCCATATACTTCATTTTGGTCAAATCTTTGACTCAACGGAATGAGAGAGTTCGGGGCTGGTTATGGTGAGTCATGGAGTTTTAAAGGTAAGGGTTTGGTTTTGGATTTGGGTCGTGGGACTTTGGTTTGTTTACCCTTAAGCAAGGTTGGCCCAACTGTAAAGGCAGCCCAAGCAAGGGCTTTAGGCCACTTATTTTCTAAGGCCCCAAAATTTTCAAAAGAATCATATATAATTGGGCTTCTAAATTATGGGTTGTGAATTAATAAACATGTATAGCCCATGCAGATGGAGTTTTCATCGGACATGATATGTTTTCTTTTTTTTTTTACTTATTTTTGGGATGTGACTATTCCAAAATCAATATCCATAATCATCTTTTTTTTAAATGTTTTTCACCTTTAGTATGAATGCTCATTTTTAGTTTTACCATACCATGGATAGCCTTCAGCCCCTTGTGTTCTTTTATATATAGTAAACATATATATAGTAACCAGGGCTGGCCCAACTTTTTTAGAGGCCTAAAGCAAGTTGAAACATTGAGGCCTTTAACAATTTTTATTGTTATCAACCCACATTTTTGTCGTGACAATTAGCGACCGTTATAGACTTTAATTACTAATTAGATTTTAAACTTTGATATTGATTTTTAATCATGGGTTACAACCCTCTTAAAGATATTATATAGACATGAAACAAAAGAGTCTATAACAAATGACATGTGATATAGCGAAGCTGGAACGCTTTTAAGGCGGGTTTATTCATTGGCAAAAGAAGATACATATTTTTAATGGCAATGGTAAATGTGTCTTATTTTCCCACCAAGCCACACATTACAGAAATGCCACACCCTAAAAAAATTGAAACAAATGAAAATAATGATTAAATGCTCACGAAACAATCGAACCATAACAGAACTACAAAACTGTAGCATGAAAATATACTTTAATATAAACACGTCAAGTAAGAAATTCAATCTATAAACTCAAGTAAGAAAACAAGAAAATATTAATAGTAACTCAAATGATTAAAAAAGGTTAAATACTAATAAATATATACGATAACAACTATATTTAATGGATATGTGCAATTGTGCAACAAACAATTACATTAATAATGAGAGAAAACATTTAACGAAAAAAAAAGTTTAATAAAAAAGATATGTGGCTCACATTCATTCACTGTTGATTACTTGATTGATTCTTCCCTTCAACCATTCATTCCAGAAAACACCCCCTGCTACTTTTATTCATCTTTTTGTATTCAGATACTTCAATGATAAAATTGAATGTCTTAAGAACTCAGGACTTTGTTACATTCCTGCACTCTTTCGTCCTACTCCTCTCGATTTCTCTCCATCTCAGTTGCAACCGCCAACCAGAAAGCCCTAGCTTCCAAAAAATGGGGGCCTTATCAAATTGGGGGCCTCAAGCCCTAGCTTGGGTTGGTTGTATGATAGGGCCGGCACTGATGGTAACAAATAACTTTGATTTTTAAAACCATTACTCTAATACTTAAGTGACTACTACAAAGGCTACACTTGCATATGAAAACCGTTATTATCATAAATCGTATTTGGTATCAATTACAATATGTTATCAATTTTTGATGTTTAACAATCCAATTAAAGTTTTCTATTGACACGCACAACCATATACGGTACAAAAAATAACGAAGCTAAGTAAATAAAGAGGCCCCAAATTTTCATTCGCTTTAGGCCTCTAAAAAGGTTGGGCTAGTACTACTGTTATGTCTGGCTAGATCTCGTTTGAGGGTTTTGGGAGAGGCCTGATAAGGGTCCTTTTGGGTGGTTTCGAGTGGTGGTATGGTTACCTCTGTCTCGGTAGTGGAATGTCTGATTTTCCAGATGAGGGCTTCTCGGAGTACCCTACCTTCATTAACCACTTCAACGGCTTCACGGGCTTTTCTTCCAGCTCTACCTCTTGACGGGAAGAATCACTAGCAGAAGGCTTGCCAGTATCCTTCCTCTTCTTTTTAGATTTCTTCTTCTCAACCTCAGCTTATGCTTCTGAGTCAGTCTCTTCGTCATCAGATTCTTCAACAACTACTAACTCTTCACTCTTCTCATCATCACCTGCTTCTTCACCAACATGTCTGGTTTACGCCAACATTCTCGGTACCTATTCGTCTATGTTTGTACCATCTTCTTGTTGGCTCAACATGGTGTTAAACACAGTCTGTTTCACCATATTTGCATGTGAGGTTCCAATGGTGGAAACTCAACCCCTTCATCATCTACTTCAGTCTTGCACAAATGTCTGGTACCTCAGGCACCAAATCATCAAGTAACAACTGTACAAATTTTGGGTATAGCATCCATGGACTGTCAGTGGAAGCATTGGCATGCATGTAGAGAAATATGAATCTGGAGGGTGTTTTGGTGGTTAAGCAATACATCACCCCAACCCATTCTTTCTCAAACTTTCAAACCAACCTCTCAAGTCAGACAAGTAGTGTACTACAATGTGGAACAAATATCTCCAATAAGCAGGAAGATGCCTATTCTCCAAAGTCTTCCACTTGGTGTCGTATCCCATCTAATCAACAAACTCCTGCAACTGGTCCTTCTATAACTTTTTGAAATAATGATTAGGAGCATCTTTTATGTTCAATACCCGTCTAATGTCAGTCTCAGTGATGGTCAACTTCTTTCCAGCTACCTCACTAGTAATATAATCCTTGACCCCTTTAGCATTCATCCATTCCTCAATCCAGCACGTATGGATTTCGGGATTAGCTTTAATTGCATCTGCTAGAGGGGATTCCCGAAGTCCTTGATCATGGAAGTAAAGACCTTGTTCTTTTTGTTCTTGGGAAGATCCAATGGAAAATACATGTTATGTTGCTGTAGGACATCATCAAAAAGTCTCATTAGTACAAAAAAATTTAATTAAAACTAAAATTAAAATTCAAACAGAAAATAACACACATAAAATTTTTAAAATTTTGCTAAGGCAAAAGGAATTGCATCGCATAGGGAATTCAATCGCATCACATTAGGGTTCCAAGAGCATCGCATGAAACACCTAATCGGATCGCTTGTGGAAATTAATCCTATCGCATGCCAGATTCAGTCGCATTGCATGGTCATCCAATCGCATCGCATGGGAAATGTGATGCGACTCAGATGTTCATGCAATTCAAAACTTATGTGATTCTTATATCTATGCGAAGCGATTCAAATCAATTTGCGATGCAATTTGAATGCATAAGAGATCCAAAAACACAAGCTTTTCATAACTTCAGTTTTTTTGTAAACCCAACGTCGCCTATATTCGAATTGTACTTATGTACAAGTTTTTCTCACAAACTCAAAAATAAAATACTCCAATCAGACAGGTAAAAATCCGAAAACCCTTAAAAGTCAAAAATCTTGTAAATATTTACAAAACACAATTAAATATGTCCTAAAGTTCAATATGATGTCGATAACCAGGATATGTTGTCGATTTTAGCAGCAATTAAGATATGATAGTTCATTTGATCATATGAAGATTCAGTTTCGAACCGTCGGACAAGAACAAGGAAAGATCCATCGATTCAAACACAAACCATTGATATACCTTTGGTGATGGGTCCATGCTTGATGATTATCAAGTGTGAATCACATATGGGATCAAGTAGATTTGTTTGTGTTGTGATTTGAAGGCGGTGAGGTTTTTAGATAGAGAGAGAATTGAGAGTGTTTGGGTGTTTGTGAAATGAACAAAGGGTAAGAGATTTTGGGTTTCCCTTTATATAGAGTGTAGGTTCCCTGGATGGATCTGCACGGGATATCTCGATCTACACAGGTGCGGAATCCCTGCGTAGGTCGTTACGAGCGTAGAACACGAATCAAACAAACACACGATACGAATAAACGAACACACGTTATATTATAACCAAAACACGTGATATAATCACTGAATACAAACTCAATACTCTCTGGTTCTCACGTCTCTCGACTCACACACGTCTGTATACGATTACCTTCAACAACCTCTAAACAAACCGTGACCTAGCGTATAAATACACGACAACTTCGCCTGATATGTTCAGGCGAAGTTGTTGCTAACTTCGCTTGACTAACAAGTTCACCTGATAAGCGAACTTGTCAGTAACTTCGCTTAAACATAAACAAAACACAATTAACATTACAGACTGGACTACAGACACTAGACTATGAACTACTGACATTATGCACCAACAGACTCCCCCTTGGCAGTAGCTTCATATCTTTATCTTTAAGCACTTGTCTTGTAATCTTCATGCATGCACTCCCTCTCTTACACAGACCGTGACTACTCGCTGATATTTCCTCGCTTCGTCTTTCCATGCAGGAATATAGAATATCTTCTTCTCGTTTAACACCTGCAGATCAGCTTTAGATAAATTAACAAGATGCATCGGATCATACACTCTTAGCACTTCTTGTTCGTCTTCGTCTTCCATCACGGCTTCAGCAGTCTGGCAATCCACATACCACCATTTCAGATCTTTCAGCACATCTTGAGGCATAGTCTTCATTGGAACCTCTTTCAAACACCGAATCGGCTTATATTTCATCACCATCCAAGGTTTGCCATCTGCTCTCATTCCTCTTTCAGTATCTTCAACTAATTTCCCTTTCTGTGGTTTTAACAACTCAAACTTTTTCTCTTTAATACTTTCTTTCCATACTATCTTCCCAATAACTCTGGCCATATTATCATCACTTCTATTTATCAACCCCAGTCTGGCCAAATCCTTTACCTCACACTCAGGTAAGGTATTTAGAGATCTCAACGTCCTCTTAAAGTATTGGATCACATCATATCTTTTCACCACGAACACTTTTAGCTGTTCATCATATAACCAACAGATAATGCCTTTCTTTGACTCAGCGTACCCTTTAATATTATAACTTTTCTTGAACATTGTAGGTACCACTGGCTTCTTCGTTTTGATAAACCAATGAGCATAGCCTTCCTTCCATCTAGGCTGCTCCTCACATTCTGTATCATCAACTACTGTATCTTCACATACATTTGACTTCTCAACGGTTGGAAGCTCGTGTTCAACATTCTCCTTTACAATTTCACCTTCTTCAACATCATCTTTTATCACTATCTGTGCACCAATCTTCTCAATTTCTTCTAATGGCAGCACATCATCATCACACACATCATCAACATCTAACATATCATCATCCAACTCCTTCAAGGCATCGATCACATCATCTCCCATCTCCTCGTCATCTACCATCACCATCTCATCACCACCAGAACCGCCAGCTGCACCTGCAGACTTCCCCTGAGCTGTGGTTGTCCCAAGAGCTTGAGTAGTTCTTGGCAACTCACCACCTGCACCTTTCGATGCATTGGGATCATCATCTCTGTCATTCTTCTTCTTTGTCCTGAGCTCGTCGCCTTTACAGCTCGTCTCCCCTTGAGATGCCAAGAACTCCTTCATAGCATCTATAATTTTTTCATGTTCAACCAGGAGTGTTCCCTTTAAGAATTAAATGACACGATCAAGTCCAAGTAACCAGTTGTAAAATCATAAACTACCTAAGTACGAAAAACTTTTAAAAATTAAAGTACAAGGGATCAAATTTCAGTCTCGACAGGGACTACTACGTTTTAGAAAAGATCCGAACAGAAATCATACTAATTACGTGACTGTCACATAGATCCGTGTTTAGCTGTATTACGACATAAAGAAACAGGTTGTAAGCAGGTAAATAACTTAAGATGGTTTTCATCGTTTCTGTGATACGAGTTAAGAATTAAGCTCAAAAATTAAGTGGGCAACAACTCAGAGATTATGATGCCTCCTATCTATTCTCAAAGCGTATTTGGCTTTCCCCAAGTCACCCCGAATTGACTTCGACCCGTAGTGTCTGATTAAGTTGTAAGTATTTATCGATCTTTAGACTCTGCTTCCCGTTCTCTTTCTTACATCATGATTGACATTTCAAGTTAAAGAATGTCTCAATGACTTATAATTTTTTTTTTTTATCAAACACATAGAGAACAACTGCAAGTCCCGAATCTGGATCACTGCAGTCTCTTGACACGCTTTCTTCACGGGAATCAGAACACTAACAGGCTCGTGTATGACTGGGTAAACGCTTTTCTGCCTATCATTCGGAAAGATATATATGAAGACATGCAGAACTCTTAAGAAGTTTCCACATAAAATCGAGTAGATTTAGTTAGTATCACTTCTACTTTTACGGACCATAAAAAGCTACCATGACATACAATGACTGTTCTAAAGCCTTTTAAGCCTAATAACTTCACTAGTTAAGCACACAGAATCAGTAAATCTATCATTTTCCAAGGTTGGATCAATTTTCTGTTAAAACATAGTAACAGAACTTCTTACAAAGTAGTAGACTTGAAAAATAATTTCATTTCCCTAAAAAAAATTTTTGACTTCAATCGCCCCGATCAGTTCAAAGTCTTCAGGTAAACGGTTATCCTGAGGATCCAATGGATCCGCTGGACTGACCACATACAAGTATGTGTCCTTCTAACTAAGTATGAACGACTAATTTTCAGCGAAAGAATAAAAACACATAATAAACCGCCCCGGTCACATTCAGTCATCCGGTTAATGGCAACCCTCAAACTCTACAAGTAGAAAATGAGGACCAAACATATCCGAGGATATGTCCTTCAAACTGAGGTAACCGACATAATTTTAAGCGATAGTGACATTTTTTTTTTATATATGCACAAAAAGCATGGTTACTCGGGATTGATCATCCCATTCAACTCAACTGGTATCTGAAAACCAGGATGCAACACAATCGCCTCATTCTTTGTAAAATGTACGGTGTACTCCTTATCACAGATCTGCGACACACTCAGCAGATTGTGCTTCAATTCTTCGACAAAGTTTACTTTCTCTAGAGTCATCTTTCCATTAGACACCGTTCCCATTCCTGTAATCTTGCCTCCACTTTCTCCAGCAAAGCTCCCTCTCCCTCCTTGAACAGGGTTCAAATCGTGTAACAAGATTTTGTTACCCGTCATGTGCCGGGAACAGCCGCTATCCACAACCCAAAGATTATTGGCAGCCCTGTTCAACTGTTCCTGCACGATTAAAGCAAAAGATTAGTATCTAGGGACCCAAGACCAATTGGTCTTGGATCTATACATTCCGAACTTTGGCTTTCCAAAGTTAGTCTCTGTATAATTCCTGTAAGTCCTATTAGTATACCTCCTTGTAGATTGATTGTGAGGCCTTCCAAACCTTTGTGAATTGAAAGAATTATAACTTACTGTTTGGTTATCAGCAGTGTGAAACTGAGATTGGTTTCTTTGAAAACCTGAATTAGTCTGATTTCTGAATTTTGAATGGTTTTCACTTTTACCAGTATTATAATTACCATTAGGCTTAGTCTCAGTTTTGGTATGCCTCACACCTCTGAATCGCTGCTTCAGAGGGCAATCTGCAACTAGGTGCCCTAATTGATTACACCTAAAACAACACCTATGCTCAACTTTCTTTTCAACAGTTGTTTTGGATGTCGAGGCTGTACTACCGCCCGTTCGTCTCACATATGGTGGGACATAAGGGTTTAGCGGAGAACTCTTTTTAGTTGTTTTATCTTTCTCTCCACTATTTGGGAATACAACCTCCTCCTTTGTCTTACCCTACTCGAATGACTTATCCGAATCTGATGAGACCGGACTCGGAACAGAAATTTTAACACTTGACACAGGCGGACTTGTTTCGCCTCTACTAACATCTGGTTCTTTACTAGTTACCTTAATTGGAACTGTCTGAACAACCTCAAAGTCAACAGATTTCTGATTACTAGGATTAAAAGTGTAATTGTGATTATAAGGTGGTGGAACCTCATGATAACCAATTCCTCCACTCTTAACTGAGGAACCTTGATCACTAACAAGGTGATCAAGAATGGCAGAGGAATTTCTGAACTGCTCAAGTTTTCTATTCAGTTCCACCACTTTCACCTGGTGATCAGCAATCTGTTTTTCTCTTTCAGCTATTAGTTTGGTTTTTTCTTCCAAAACTTCATAGCTTAGATCAATCACTTGAATTTTTTCAGCAAGTTTTGCTTTTAGACTTTTAATATCATTTTCACAAGCTTTTATTTTAACTTTATAGCTATTTTCTGTAGGTTCCCTGGACGGATCGCACGAGATATCTCGATCAACTCAGGTGCGGAATCCCTGCGTAGATCGTTACGAGTATAGAACACGAATCACACGAACACACGAAACGAACACACGTTATATAATAACTCAAACACGTGATACGATATCACTATTACAGACTCTCGTCCTCACGTTACAATGAACTTGATAAACTACTGAAACGAACAACTAATTGGAACTAAAACACTAAACCAAGCCGTAACCTAGGTATATAAATACACGACAACTTCGCCTGGCATGTTCAGGCGAAGTTGTCCATAACTTCGCTTGACTAACAAGTTCGCCTGTTAAGCGAACTTGTCAGTAACTTCACTTAAACATACAAAACATAATTAAACATTACAGACTCGATTACAGACACTAGACTATGAACTACTGACATTATGCACCAACAGACTCCCCCTTGGCAGTAGCTTCATATCTTGATCTTTAAGCACTTGTCTTGTAATCTTCAACCTTGTATCTTCACGCATGCACTCCTTCTCTAACACAAACTGACGCAACTCTTTGATACTTCCTCGCTTCGTCCTTCCAAGCAGGAATATAAAAGATTTTCTTCTCATTGAGCACCTGCAGATCAGCTTGCGATAAGTTTACCAAATGCATCGGATCGTAAACTCTTAGGAGCTCTTGTTCATCCTCGTCTTCCATCACTGCCTCTGCTGTCTCACAATCCACAAACCACCACTTTAGGTCTTTAAGCACATCCTTGGGCATAAGCTTCATCGGTACTTCTTTCAAACACCGGATCGGTTTATACTTCATGACCATCCAAGGTTTTTCATCAGCTCTCAAACCTCTATCCTTGTCTTCAACAAGTTTTCCCTTCTGCGGTTTCAACAGCTCAAACTTCTTCTCTTTTATACTCTCTCTCCATACAATTTTCCCAATGACTCTAGCCATATTATCGTCACTCCGATTGATTAACCCCAATCTGGCTAAGTCTTTCACTTCACATTCCGGCAGTGTATTCAACGACCTTAACATTCTTTTAAAATACTGAACGCCGTCATACCGTTTAATCACAAAGAGCTTCAACTGCTCATCATAGATCCAGAAAATAATCCCTTTCTTCGCTTCAGCATAGCCTTTAATATTGTAACTCTTCTTAAACATTGTAGGGACCGCCGGTTTCTTCGTTTTGACGAACCACTGAGCATAGCCTTCCTTCCACCTAGGCTGCTCTTCCTATTCAGTCTCATCGATTACTATCTCATTACCCATATCTGCTTTCTCCACACCTGGAATATCATGCTCCACATTCTCTTCTAATATTTCACCTTCTTCAATATCTTCTTCAATCACAATCTGAGCACCAATCTTTTCAAACTCTTCGACTGGCAATACATCATCATCAAACAACACATCATCACTAAACATATCATCATCTAATTCTTTCAAAGCATCAATCACATCATCTCCCATTTCTTCATCATCAACCATCACCACTTCATCACCACCAGAACTGCCAGCCGCACCTGCAGACTCCCCCTGAGCTGTGGAAGTCCCAAGAGCTTGAGTAGTTCTTGGCAACTCACCACCTGCACCTTTCGATGCATTGGGATCATCGTCTCTATCATTTATCTTCTTTGTCCTTAACTCGTCGCCTTTACAGCCTGTCTCCCCCTGAGATGCCAAGAACTCCTTCATAGCATCTATAATTCTCCCATGTTCAACCAGGAGGGACGACTGTAGTTGATTTTCTGCTACTAGGCGTTGAATAGCCTGGGTCTGGACAAGATTCACCCTTGATTGTTCTGCCACGACACGCTCAAGTGCAGCTATTCTCTCCGAGTCTGAGAGGGTTGCATCGAAATCAAACCTCATGTGAGATGTGTCTTGAGTATACTCAGCAGGGATTTCGAATGAAACCGGGACATCAGAAGCAGCTGTGGACGTAACCGCAGGTGGTATCATGACCGACAACCCTGCAGTTGCAACGACTGTGGACTCTACAAATTGTGCAACCACCTCTGAAGGAGTAAGCGTTGGAGGTGGTAAAGACACAATCTCCGGAGTCGTCCTCTGGAAAGTAGTAGATGGATTGCCGAAAGCTGATGATGTAGCCACCACGGGAACATCCGCGGCGCTTAAACTTGTGACCTGTAGTGATGTAGGAACAATCGACATACCTGACAGTGCGGGCGGAGCGAAACGTACAACTCTTGAAGTCTCTCCAGCTCCCATACCTGCACCTGTCCTTTCCCGTCTTGAACGTCTAATCAACTTGTGAATATCCTCTTCTTCTTCTGACTCACTATCATCAGCTGTCCTCTTTCTCTTTCCAAACGTCCTCTCTTGAGTCACCAACATCCTTCTCGCCTCATCCATAACATCATCAAGATCTGAGTCAGCCACCGTCGTAGCTGCTCTAGTAATACGCACAGTCGAGACACGTTCAACTGGGATCTGAACGTTCTCCTCTGGATCCACCCGATCCATATCGAAGAATCCTTGACCTCCGAATTCTGCATCAAGGTCCACTTCCTTCTCCGGTGACACAACAGGAGCAGCAGGTATAGCTTGAGATGCTCCTGCCTGTTGTGGTGCCGGGTCTCTGAACTCATCCCCACGAGCTGGCACATACCCCGGGTTTATTAAGTACCCAAAGAGTGGAGTATGCCTTGGACGCAGTTCAGGCTTGCTCCTCGCACTGGATGTTCGGCATTGAGCGAAGATACGTTTGCTCACACTCTCCACGTATCGTATTGGACGTCGTTGAGGCAACGTGGGAGCAACATGATTCAAGATCATCTGAATGAATCTTGGATACATGATGAACCTCTCACGGGCCATCGCTCTTCTCTGTCTATCGATCTCGTAAAAGACCATCTGACTAAAGCTATAACGTTTGTTATAAGTCAGAGCAGTCATTGCTGACTGCATGGTCGCACCCATACCATCAGTGCCCGCCTTCCTCCCAGACATGCAGACAATCATTACATGCATGAGGAAGCGCCACTGATCAAGTAGGAAACCCTTCCTCCGTTGTGTATCGCCCAATGGACCAGAATAGCCCATTCGTAGAAATGCTCCATCGCGGAACGGAGCAACAAACTCTGTAGGGTCATCCCTAGTCTCCTCTCCAAAACGTAAAGCCACCCGTATTTGTTCAGAAGAGAACTGAACTTCTTGATTGTTGACGGTTGCTCGCATAACCGGGGGCTCAACGCGGCAATCGTATTCCACTGTCTGCCAAAAATCCTCAATATTGGGTAAGGAAATCGGCAGAGTCGTAGTGATTGCATGGAATATCCTCGAGCGAAGGAGGAAAGTGATTATCTCGTGGTAATCTTCAACTCCGGTCGCTTCCGGGTCTAAGGTGATAAACATATTGTGACCCGGGAAGAATTGCCTCTGATTATCTCCGTCATCTCCTCCAGCACCTCCAGCACCGGTAGCAGCAGCCATATCTGCAACAAACGAACCAAGTTAGATAAACGTTAAGGCATAACACAAGTTCGCT
Source organism: Bidens hawaiensis (assembly GCF_021521415.1). Taxonomy (NCBI): domain Eukaryota; kingdom Viridiplantae; phylum Streptophyta; class Magnoliopsida; order Asterales; family Asteraceae; genus Bidens; species Bidens hawaiensis. The sequence continues at coordinate 623,776 of NW_027491042.1, forward strand.
TGTTGCCATGAGCGAAGTTGTGATAAAATCTGTATAGGCGAAGTTACGGATAACTTCGCCCAAACCTTAAGTTCGCCTAAATCTGAAACGACAACAGTAAGATCGATTCAAAATCGAAAAATCTGATGTTTCGGTCAATTTTGACGATTGAGGAGTCTAAAACACATGATATTAAGAGTATCTGGACGATCGTTTTGTTCATGACCACGTAAAGACAAGTTTTTGAAATCGGGTTCAAAAGTCCGACGTCCGAGGTCATTAACCGGGTGTCGAAACAACCTAGGATTAACAACATGAACATCGATTATACGATATAATGACCCAACCAACCTTTAAATCGGTTTGAAATCGAAGAAAGATAACAAAGAAGATCGAAAGACAAGATCGATAAGTTCGCTGATTAATCTGAGAGTATAAGTTCGCTGATATTGAAAATACTAAACGAATGACCTTAAGTATTCTTTATATAGGGGCGGAGTTACACAGGCGAAGTTACGGTTAACTTCGCCTAGGCGAAGTTATTCACAAGTTCGCCTGTTTAACAACTTCGCCTATATTTACAAAATCAAACCTTATAATTTGAACAATTTTCAATTAATTTTTAAAAACTTCCATTTAAGAATTAAATGACACGATCAAGTCCCAGTAACCAGATATAAAATCATAAAACTACCTAAGTACTAAAAACTTTTAAAAATTAAAGTACAAGGGATCAAATTTCAGTCTCGATAGGGACTACTATGTTTTAGAAAAGATCCGAACAGGAATCATACTAATTACGTGACTGTCACATAGATCCGTGTTTAGTTGTATTATGACATAAAGAAACAGGTTGTAAGCAGGTAAATAACTTAAGATGGTTTTCATCGTTTCTATGATACGAGTTAGTTTCAATTATGCCTCAAAATTTAAGTGAGCAAGTCCTCAGAGATTATGATGCCTCCTATCTATTAAAGCGTATTTGGCTTTCCCCAAGTCACCCCGAATTGACCTCGACCCATAGTGTCTGATTAAGTTTGTAAGTACTTTTCATCTGATTCCCGTTCTTTTTCTTACTCCATGATTGAGAAGTCTTGACATTTTCAGCTATAGAATGTTTCAATAACTCCTAATTTTTTTTTTGTTTTTTTTTTTTGTTTTTTTTTTATGATAAACATTTACATAGACTTCAAAGTAGTAAACAACTGCAAGTCCCAAATCTGGATCACTGCAGTTTCTTCACACACTATCTTTGCGGGAATCAGAACACTTACGGGCTCGTGTATGACTGGGTAATCGCTTTTCTGCCTATCATTCGGAAAGATAAATATGAAGACATGCAAAACTCGTAAGGAGTTTCCACGTAAAATCAAGTAGATTTAGTTTGTATCACATCTACTTTTACGCACCATAAAAAGCTACCATGACATACAATGACTGTCCTAAAGTCTTTTAAGCCTAATAACTTCACTAGTTAGCACACAGAATCAGTATATCTATCATTTTCCAAGGTTGGATCAATTTTCTGTTAAACATAGCAAACGAACTTCTTACGAAGTAGTAGACTTGAAAAATAATTTCATTTCCCTTTAAAAAATTTTAACATTAATCGCCCCGACCAAAACAAAGTCTTCAGGTAAACGGCTATCCCGAAGATCCAATGGATCAGCTGGACCGACCACATACTAGTATGTGTCCTTCTAACTAAGTATGATCGACTAATTTTAAGCGAAAGAATGAAAACTCATCATAAACCGCCCCGGTCACTTTCAGTCATCTGGTTAATGGGTATCCTCAAATTCTACAAGTAGAAAATGAGGACCAAACATATCCTAAGACATGTCCTTCAAACTGAGGTAACCGACATAATTTTAAGCGATAATGACGTTTTTTTTTTTTTTTTTTTTTAAACGAACACAAAAAGCATGGTTACTCGGGATTGATCATCCCATTCAGCTCAATAAGGTTTTGAAATCTTGTTTTGTCAAACGCTTTGATACCAATTGATCATCCCATTCAGCTCAATAAGCTCTGATACCAATTGTAGGTTCCCTGGACGGATCGCACGAGATATCTCGATCAACTCAGGTGCGGAATCCCTGCGTAGATCATTACGAGTATAGAACACGAATCACACGAACACACGAAACGAACACACGTTATATAATAACTCAAACACGTGATACGATATCACTATTACAGACTCTCGTCCTCACGTTACAATGAACTTGATAAACTACTGAAACGAACAACTAATTGGAACTAAAACACTAAACCAAGCCGTAACCTAGGTATATAAATACACGACAACTTCGCCTGGCATGTTCAGGCGAAGTTGTCCATAACTTCGCTTGACTAACAAGTTCGCCTGTTAAGCAAACTTGTCAGTAACTTCGCTTAAACATACAAAACATAATTAAACATTACAGACTCGATTACAGACACTAGACTATGAACTACTGACATTATGCACCAACATTTTCTCTTGCTTTTGTAAAATGATGATCTTCTTTTATAGTTTTAAACTCAGCATCCAAACTAACATACTGATCAGTTATAGTTGCTAATTGCTCAGACAAGTTTTCACATTTAGAACAAGTAGGTTTAGAACATACCTCGGAGAGCTGGTCTTTAGCATCAGCCATGAAAGCTTTTTCTTCTCCAGTAGCTTTCTCACTTTCTTCATTTTCCACATTCGCCAAATTTGCCTGTTCAAAGATTTCTTCAGAATGCAGGTTCCAGTTATATTCACCATCTTCTCTGGAAATCATGGCACTATAATCTTTACTACCCCCATTATGCTGTGTAGACTTGCCTTGACCACGTTCTACACGCTCATTTCTGCACTCCTTAGCAAAGTGGCCGTTTTGCTGAAAGTTGTAGCATCTTACCTTCGTCTTGTCAAACCCTGGCCTTCCACCGACAAACTTTCTTCCGGTCTTTTTCATAAACCGTTTCACTCTTCTCACGATCATAGCCATCTGCCATTGCAGATCCATTTCTTCCAGATCATCAGCATCAATCTGGTCATAGTCTTCATCCAACATAGCTGGATCAACAATCTTCCCCTTAATGTAGTTCTCATAGGAAGCAATAAAAGAAGCATAGAGAGCAAACTGCTCTTCAGCAGATTTGACACTCATAGGCATCTTAGAGTAGTTGTTGCTAGGAATACTTGGAGAGCAACTACTCTTGCTTGCTTGCGGTTTAGATGCACTAGATCCACCTGCTACAAAGCAAACATCACCATTCGTGTTGACGGACACATGCCCCTCATGTGATGAGTTGGCGCCCGACTCTCCCTTCGAGTGGTAGGCAGCTGATTCAGTCTTCGAACCTGAACTAGAGTTGACTTTAGCACCATACATACCTGGATCTTGAACCTGATCCGTAGGTGTCTCCTTTCTAACCATGTTAAGCTTAAAGGTTCGGAGCTTGTTAACTGCTGTCTCAAGGTCATAGTCAGCAAAGTCTTTATCTTCTCTCATCAACACAGTATACATCTCTCATTTTGGTGGGAGAGCATCAAGAAGCTTCTCAACAATCTCATCTTCTTTGTATGCAATTGAATAGTTGCTGAGTTCAGTCATCAGATGATAATATCTGGTGATGATATCATCAAGTGATTCGTTTTTCAGATACTTGAAGACCGAGAATTGAGTTTTGAGCAATTTGATCTTCGAAGCACGGATTCCCACATTTCCTTCAAACCGGTTCTCAAGAGCTTCCCAAAGCTCTCTTGCTGTCTTGTACTTTCTAAAAGTATGAAGGATCTCTTGTGGAAGAGCCATAGTGATAGCAGCATGAGCCTTGCTCTCGGCCTCATACATCTTTTTCTCTTCTTCTTCTATTTTACTGTACTTTTTGATCTGATCACGACCTTCGTACTCCATAGTTGGTGGAATATAACCATCCTGGATGCATACCCACATTTTCGCATCCTGGTACTTGACATATTGTTCGAACCGATCCTTCCAAGCAACGAAGTCGGTTCCTTTAAGCAACTTTGGGGCCTTAGTAGTTGACCCTGCTTCTACTTCCATCTTAACTAACTCTGAGATGTTAATTGACGACATCTTTCTCAAAAACTAAGAAACCCGAAAAACAAAAAAAAAATTTCTTCTGAAAAGTACTGTAGGCGAAGTTACGGATAACTTCGCTTAAGTCTTAACTTCGCTGAAGAACTTCGCTGATTCTTAACTTCGCTTGAGGTAAGCGAACTTAGGAGGTAGGCGGAGTTGTAGAGAACTTCGCTTGAGTTAGGCGAACTTGAGAAGGTAGGCGAAGTCGTGGATAACTTCGCTTAACCTTATATCTTCGCCGAAACCCTACGAACAGTGACGACAACTTCGCCTGATGAACACGAAGTTTCTACAGATCTGATTTCTGGGTTTTTCGAGGTTTTTGACGGTGTAAAGGGTTGAATACGATGGTAGGAGGTAAGAATGACACAAAAACACAGAAAACACGTCCCGCGAATAGTCGAAACGGGACGATTTCTACACCCGCGTGAATATCCCGAACCACACAATTGAGCAATAGCTCTGATACCAATTGTAGGTTCCCTGGATGGATCTGCACGGGATATCTCGATCTACACAGGTGCGGAATCCCTGCGTAGGTCGTTTCGAGCGTAGAACACGAATCAAACAAACAAACGATACGAATAAACGAACACACGTTATATTATAACTGAAACACGTGATATAATCACTGAATACAGACTCAATACTCTCTGGTTCTCACGTCTCTCGACTCACACACGTCTGTATACGATTACCTTCAACAACCCCTAAACAAACCGTGACCTAGCGTATAAATACACGACAACTTCGCCTGATATGTTCAAGCGAAGTTGTTGCTAACTTCGCTTGACTAAAAAGTTCGCCTGATAAGCGAACTTGTCAGTAACTTCGCTTAAACATAAACAAAACACAATTAACATTACAGACTGGACTACAGACACTAGACTATGAACTACTGACATTATGCACCAACATAGAGTCCGCCGATCTCGTTATAGGGACAAAACCTCTCGAGTTTTAAACTAAATTTCACTCTTAACCCTCGAACTTCGAAAATATTTACTAAGTTAAACTTGAAAAATATTTGTACACCAAACCCAAACACTTAAAATGTATACAAGATATATTTTTATCGGTCTACACGTTTGACAACGTTTGCATGAAAGACTTTTACTTAAGCCAACAAAACTAAAGTTTGAACAATTAAAAATAAAATGTAAAATAAATTAAAAATAAAATAACCTAAAGTAATATTTTAAGTTATAACATAAAGATAAAGCGAAATAAAAATAACAATAAATTAAGGAGTAAAAATGAAATTAATATTATACATTTAATAATATCTATAAAGTATTATAAAGTTTTTGCGATAAAGATCACAACAAGGAATCACACTTTTCGTTAATGTCCTAGATCACACTTCTATTTTAATATTATTGTGCAAAGAACCCAAAGTCGATTGTAGGTATATTTTTCCCACTTTAAATTTAACAAGTATTTTGGTATTGAAGTGATATGTTAGGGTATGTATTAAGCCCAATACTTGTGTGGTCCACTTTTGATAATACAAATTGCAGACTTCATCATATCTTAGGCTTAGTTTGCTTCCATGCGTCACCTCAACTCGACTTAAACCTTTATTATCAGATCACTGTACTCTTATAGACACACTTTTTGAAAATATATGGAAATATTAAAATAAAGCAGAATTTCAGGACCTTAACAATCAGGGCGGATAATATCATATTATCACGCAGAGAAAGTCCAAGGCTTGAACAAAATGAAAGAAAATCAAACAAATTAGAAGATTTAGGGTCTTAACAATTAAATCTTGTATGAATACAAACGTAGAAAGTCCAAGGATTGAATCAAATTAAAAGAAGAAATAAGTTGAACTTTAAAAATCATAACATTTTTCTTTTCTATTCTTTTTCCCGTTTCTTTTTGTTTTCTTTTATGACTCCTTTTCTGACTCATAGTGCAGACACTTGACATTATAAGACAACAATTATAAGGTAAAGAGAGGCTTGGGTATGACATGCTATTTACGTTTCTGCCTTCATTGATATGACTTTAAGTGGAGACATGCAGCCGCTTCATGAATGTGCAACCACTAGCATATGCGGATAATTTAGTTTATATCACTCTGACACTTACTCATTTATGAAGCCTATCTGCACATCAAACAATAATCTTGTTGGCTTTTGATCTAGGTTTTTCATATGCTAGGAGCATTAATTAAAGACAATTTCTGATAATTTTCCAAAGGTCGGATCAATTTCTCAAATTTTTAGAATAATTTTGAATTATTCGACTCTCTCTAGACGAGAGCTCTCTCTAAACGGGAAAATTTCTTTTTGAAAAGTTTTCTTATCTTCTCAAAATAAAAGATAAAATCCTTTTGATAAGTCAAGTAACTCATTTTTGACTTTCTTAAAATTAAATATAAAATATATTTGGTGAGTTATGCTTAACTCATTTTCTCCCTCTAAAATTGTGACATATTTGAAAATTTTTACAATTTTATTTACTAAAAGATAGATAGATAAGTTTAATTGAAATAAATCATGCCAAGCGACTCTACAAGATATAGATATCGGGCACGATCAAACGTTTTGGTAAAGATATCTGCAAAGTTGTGGTCGGTGTGGACCTTTTCAATATTGACAAGTTATAGTCAAAATAGTCACGAATGAAATGCATTCAGATGCCAATATGTTTTGTCTTTGGGTGATGGACCGGGTATTTAGAAATACAAATTGTTACATCGTTATCACGCTTGATTGGGGTATTAAAGAAATTCAAACCGTAATTCATCAGTTGATGCTGGATCCAAATCACTTGAGCGCAACAACTAGAGGCGGCAATGTACTCTGCTTCGGCTGTGGAGGTTAACATAGTAACATGTTTCTTGCATTGCCAATAAATTAATCGATCACCTAGGAAATAACATCCTCCCGACGTTGACTTTCTGTTTAAGTTTCATCCCCCGTAATCACTGTTGGTGTAGGCATACAACACCAAATGAGAGTCTTTAGGATACCAAAGACACAAACGATGCTTTCCTTTGAGATACCGAAAGATACGTTTGACAGCGGCTAAGTCAGATACTATCGGATCTGACTAATATCTGGCACACTAACAAACAGGGAACATGATGTCTGGCCTGCTTGTAGTGAGATGCATCAGGAAGCCAATCATGGACCTGTAAAGGTGGAGATAAACTGGCTTTTCCGATGGATATGGAGCTTTCACCAGTATTGTAGCATTCAGATCAACATAGAAGGCAGCATCCTTGAATCCAAACTTTTGAACAATTTCATGGACATATTTCTGTTCATGAATCATAATCTCCTCCGTCTTTTGCTCAACTTGTAGACCTAAGAAGAATGTCATCTCCCCCCCCCCCCCCAAAGAACGCATTTCAAACTCTCTACACAGATTGTCACTCGTTGACCCGAAGATAATATCATCAACATCACTTGGACCAGGATCAGATTGTTCTTAACCTTCTTGACAAAGAGTGTTTGATCAATAATACCTCTTAGGTAGCCATTTTCTAAGTGATGTTCTGCCAATGTAGCATACCAAGCACGAGGTACTTGATGAAGGCCAAAGAGAGCTTTTCCAAGTTAGTAGATGTGGTGCGGACGATCTGGATCCCTAAAACCTAGCGGCTACTTGACATAAACTTCTTCTTTTACTTTTACATACAAAAAGTTGGTCTTCACATCCATTTGATATACTTTGAAGTTCATGTATGATACGTAGGCCAGAAAGATACGAATAGCCTTAATCCTAGAAACAAGGGCATACACTTCATCATAATCAAGACCTTCACGTTGAGAGAAACCTTTCACCACTAATCTAGATTTATTCTTATAATAAACCCTTTATCATCCTTCCATTTCTGAACACCCACTTGATACCAAACGGTCTATTGTCCTGGGATTTCTTACCAGCATCCACACATTGAGCTTCTTGAATAGTAACAACTCTTATTGCATAGCTTCAACCCGGGAGTTCTCCTTGAGTGCGACACGACAATCTTTAGGTTCGACATGAGAAATAAAACCAGCAAAAAGACATCTGTTAACAGTTCCAGACGAATTCCTTGTATGGATGTTGGCAGAGTGAGTGCAAATGATGTTCTCAGTTCGATGTGATCAATGAATTGGAAACTGAGGAATCAGATCAACTTGAAGCTCAACAGTAAGACTTTCAACGGGATGGAAGATACTCGGAACATTGATGAGAATGTCATTGGGTTGTTGAATATTGTCAGGTTGATCCACAATATCTACAGTGGCAAAGGAAGCCTCCGAAAGATTTTGCATGAAAGGAACGATGATAGCTGGAATTGATGTTGAATCAGAAGTGTTTGAAGCGTCATGTGGAACTTCCTTTGCAACAACATATTTGTGCTAAATGGAACTTAAAAACAAACTTTTAAAGCTTAAAACGTGTAAACCGGCAAAGTTCGCCTAAGCGAGCTGACTGGTGCATAAAAACCTTAAAAATGGACTATTTTCATGAAACTAAGTTAATCAAGTAAAAATAAATCATCCGAAAATAATTCGGATGATTTGGGTAATTTTACCCGATCTAACCGTTTCCGGTGTATTAAAGACGGAAACGGGCCCCGCGGCCAAACGAGGTGTCTAACCAAGCTCTAATTTCACCACATTAATGAAAGTACCAATAATGACTATTTTCGGGACGTATGTGGTCAAACTCATTTTTGAAAACATAAAGACGAATAACCGTGCTAAGCACGCAAAACGAGAAAACAAACTATCGGTAGTTTTGACTAAAGAACTCTAAGTGATATCACAATCTAAGTCCTGAAAAGTATTTTGGGGTTAACATTGTCCCCGGATCGGGTACGGTACTGGGTTAGCAGTGTCCCCAGACGTACCGGTTAACACGAATTTAAGTTATATTGTTAGAAATTGTGTAGTAACGATTTGGGGATCGTATTACAGATCTGTACCAGTAGTCGTGCACCGTAGAACATCTTGCTCACAAGAAGGTGAGTTTTCACGAGCCCCTTTTTACTGAACTGTTTTAAATATTTTCCCGGGGCGGAAAGCATGTTTCTATCAAAGTGTTTAAGTACATGCTAATCGCATGGAAACGAATGTATTTATATAATGTTTATTGTACGGAAATCGTACGGTAATGTATTAAGATGGTAATTAACTGAGTTGCTAATATTGTAAGGCCCGAAACAGTGTTCTGGGGTAACCGAGTTCCCAGAGGTTATTAAATGTGTTTCTGGGGTAACAGAGTTCCCAGAGGTTATTAAATGTGTTTCTGGGGTAACAGAGTTCCCAGGGGTTATTGGAAGTATTCTGGGGTAACAGAGTTCCCGGAGGTTAATCGATATGTTTTGGGGTTAATAGAGTTTTCACTTGTGAACTCAGTATAATTACATCACTTACTTATGATTTTTATAATGATTTGTCATGGTTTATTTAAATTAGTGAAACTCACCAACTATTCGTAGTTGACCCGTTTTCTTTACATGCTTTCTAGGTACACTCAAATTGGAATGAGTGGTATGTGTTCGATGCTGTGTGCTATTTTGTGGAAGTCTAGAGATCTATATTTTGCATTAAATATGATAATGTACTATCGGTAACACTTATGTGATAACGCTTAGATGGTTACGAAACTCAGAACAATGTAATACGTTTAAATTAATGTAGTGGTGTTTTCTTTATAAACAATGCTGTTGATATCAGATGTGTCTGTTGCATCCCGTGTACGTTTCCGCTGCGGTTACGGGGTGTTACACAATTATCCATAATTTGTCTTTAAAACATAACATAAATTATAACATTCAAAACATCATGACAATCTTCAGATGCCAGCCTCTTCAATCCGGCCATGTGTCCATCTCAAACCAGCTGTCTCAATCTGTTAACCTGCGTGCATACTAAAAGTCAGCTACGCTGAGTGAGTTCAAGTTAATCACATAACTTACTTTACATACACATATACGTGCCCGAAGGTACGCATTACATACATATCCTGTTTATCATTCGTCCATACACATCCATAGCTATCCATACATTATAAAGGGCATTTCACCCTACATATCTCGGATATTATTAGGGTCCGGTACCCTCCATCCTCGGATATTATTAGCGTCCGGTCTCCCTTCATCCTCGAAATTATTAGGGTCCGGTACCCTCCATCCACGGATATTATTAGGGTACGGTCACCCTTTCTTCCATACCTCCATACCATACTTTACTATATACATAATTGTAACTTTCATACGTACATACATCATTCATTCTTCATCTACAACATATATCATCAAACCATTACCTGGCGGTATATGCAATATTCAAAGATCGTTCACGTACCGTCAAGAAATCATTCATACATTTCACATAATACATATATGGCATACACGTATCGCTTAGGATAAGTGTATTAACTAATCACATCGACTATGCACACAGCCCCGAAAACATAACAAGGAATGGAGCTAGAAACTCACATGAACTCAGTTACGTTCACCATTAATAGTTATTCCCTTCTTGAGCTGTGCACGACTAACTATATAACAATTACACGTATCAATTTAACTATCACTACCCATATCGTGATTCTAGTTTAATTATTACCCACAACAAACGGGGTCCGGGGCAGCGCCCCTCGCAGCGGGGTCTAGGGGCGGCAACCCCTAGCAAGGTCCAAGGGGCAGATCCCCTGGCTGGGGTCGAGCTGCATTAGAATTTTGAACCATTAACTGTCTTAACACATTTTCCATTAGAATTTTGAACCATTATTTAAGTTGCTAACTCAAAAAGTTCAAGGGATTCTTTATAATTAAACCATTCTTTTATAAGTCCAGGGACTGTTCTGACATTTAAGTAAACTTTCAGTTCGTCACTCGGTTCTTTAACGAATTGACTTATCATAACCAACTGGTCCTTGTAACGAACTGGACCCTCTAACGAATTGATCCTTATAACAAACTGGACCCAATAGCGAATCAGTCCATATAGCGAACTAGTCCATGTAGCGAATTGGATCTTCTAATTCGTTATCTCTTTTGACGAATGACTATAACGAATCAAGGGTAATTCGTTATCTTCTTCCCTAAATGAATTGGATACGAACTAAAGCTAGTTCGTTATGCCTCCTTTAACGAATCAACTAGCACATTACCTCTAGTTCGTTAACTCCCCGTTAACGAACTAGGGTTTGGTCAGAGAATGTCAGAACATTCTCTGACATTCCTCTTTTTCCTCGTATCATTTCCGGTGCCGTAGCCGGAAAAACGCGGTTTCGCCGGAAAAACGAGTTTTGACTCATTTTTCACCGTTTTTCGCCCCGTTCGATCCATATCTGAGCTAGGGTGATCCCTAAGCTCATCTTAGGTTCGATTTATACCCAATTCCATCCGGATCTCGTGCTTAAGTGGTTTAACGGTGTCGGCTGGTCGTTTCGTGACCATATCTAACGGGTTTAAGTTCATACAGCATCATACTATTATTACCTTGGATTGGGATCGGTTTTCTATCTTGGTTCGGCTAGAGAAAGGAGAGAAATTAGAGAGAGAGCTTAAGTGTGTGATTTGGTGGTGTATGGAATATGTGTGAAATGAGATTAAATGGGTAATTATGACTTATATAATTATGGATCATGGGCTTGAGCCCCCCATGTCTTTCCTTCTTTCTTTCATAACCCAAGTTCATAACCCATATCCATTTAACCCAACACCAGCCCGACTCATAATAAATCATATTTTCATTTTATTAACCGAAACTAGAAAACGGGATGTTACATGTTTTCTTGGGTTTGTGCACTCCCTTGCAAAGTGCCCGGTCTCACTACAGTTGTAGCATCTAAGCTTGTCTTTGTCAAACCCAAAGTTGTTGTCATACCCACGAAGACTGTTTTTCCCATACTTTTTCATGAAATTTGTGGCACTGTGAAGAGTCACGGCCATATGGTACTTAATATCCAGTCTCTCAAAATCTTACTCATTGATCTCAAAAAGATCCCCTTGATGGAAAAACAGAGGCAACATTTTTTTCTTGCAACAACTCTTTATAACTTACCATAAAGGCTTGAAAAGTGAGATGTGAGAATCATCAACTTGAGTGGTTAGGATGCTAGAACTGTAACAACTCGGGTTTTCGTTTAATTAATTAAATGATAATAACCGACACATTTTTGTTTTTGGGATATTTTTTAATCAACAAAACATCGCGTTTATCGAGTTAATAATAATTTATTATTATTGTTTATTAATTTATCCAAATAACTTTCAAAAATATACATAATACAACCTTTTAACTTTAACCCCATTTATATCCATTTATAAAGTTGAAGGACAAATTTGCAAAACTGGATAAACATTATATCAAACCCATCTACCCACCATAACCCATATCCGTATACCCGTTTTGAACGAAACCCGCAGCCCGTGTGTTTCTTGAGCTTTAATGATCTATGTATCTTTGGAATTTATTTTTCTCAAATTGTTATTACATGTTATACGACCTATACCGACACAATAATTAGGTAACAGATCGCATAATGATTTTATTCTAAAAAGTTTAACAAAATCGGCCTTACGGGATTCGAAATAAGATATATACATATGATAAAAATTCAATTGATTTGGTCTGCACAATGATATCATAATTGCCTACAATAACCCTATATCCAATTGTATTATTGTTGCAGTGGTATCGCGTTCTTGATATTTCTCTCTGTCGTCGCTGTCTTGATCAAATTAACCAGTGTTCACTCAACTAATCAGGTAATTAAATGATGCAATATGATAGTTTTTAATGGTACATCAATAGCCCTAACCTTTAATCAATAAACATAGAACGGATTTCATCAATTGCAGTTCTAGGGTTTATATCAATTTGGGGCATCTTGTTGTTTCTGTATACAATATTTTGTTTACGTTTAAAACTCAACTAACATATTAGAACGGATGGTTTGTGTATATGTTAGGACCTGGTGGTCGCGGATTCGAACTCGGTCACCTTATTTTTAATGTTTTAGTATCCTTATTAGTTTTTGTTAATTATTGAAATTAAGTTTAATAAAAGATAAATTAAAATTAGTTATTAAATAAATATTATTCTATTAAAACCGACATTATTAGCTGTTAATTACTGGAGTTTATGTTTTTTTATCAAATCTTGTTAAAATATTTCATTTGCGTGTGTATATATATATATATATATATATATATATATATACACACTAGACGGGTGCCCGCGCGATGCAGCGGGTGTTTGAACCTGTTAATCACGTACAAATATAAGTATTTATGGTTCGGTTAAAATCTTGAAATCGTTTAAATTGGTCATTGGTCTGACTTCTTTTTTCTTTTTCTTTTTTACTTTCGGTTTGTTGCTCGGTTTCAAAATTTTCAAACATAGTAAACGGTTGGTTCGCGGCTTATATCGGCAACCGGTCATATGAAATCAGAATATACTGTAAATTAACCTAATTGCAATATGATTCCTTTTTAATCTTTGTTGTTATTATTTCACGTCCTAAATCTTCCTTTAATATTTACCATTTATGTGGCTAAAATTATCGTTTTTTATTTATGATCATCTCAAGTATCATATGATGTTGGTTTTCAGTTAAAATTGATGGTACATTTAAATTATTAATTATTTTAAACTAAATTTATTATTAAAGTTTAAACTGTGAAACCAAACTGGAACCAGACCGTTGGTAACGATTCGATTTCAACTTTCAATAGTTGAGTTTGGTTTTAGACGACAACAAATCAGTATTAACGGTTGGACTAACAAATTTAACTTAAAAACAATCAAAACCAACACTGAACACCCCTATGTAACATATTAATTTATTTGAACTGAAAAAAAATTACAACAATATCATATCCAAATTAAAGAGAATAAAATGCTCGTTTTTATGGTGCAATTTGTTTATAAAAATATTAACGTATGAAAAGGCTATAGTCGTTTAAAATCATGGGTGAGAAGTTAGTTTACAAGTTAAATTAAAAACATAATATGGTTAAAGAAGAGGGACCAAACTTGTAAGTTGAATGAATTGTGTTTAAAAGACATGTTTACCCTTACTAACACATGTACCTCATGCTTTAAATGTTGTAAATTACTTAAAAATGAGTGTTTTAATTTGCCATTGTTTGATGTATTATATATAGTATAGATAGAAAATGGTTCAAATAAGAATAAGGAGTTTCCTAGGAATGGTAAGAACCAATTAATTTTTTACATTTGGCATTACAAATGATGATGAAAGAATAATTCTAGGAAACTATGTCGGTTATAATGATTAAAGAGTAATTCTAGGAAACTATGTCGGTTAATCAACCATTGATTAACATGATCCAATGACTATGATTTATTCTTAGTATTCCTATGAAACTATCTCTTTTTATTTTAACATACCCCTATATATACACACACATATATATATATATATGTGTGTGTGTGTGTGTATGTATTATAAGTATATTTTAATAATAAATCATCGTTATTCAATTAGAGCCTGACACCATTATTGGAGTTTCTCGTCGTTGAACGTCTTTATAAAATTGCTTATATTAAATTTATACATAAAAATATATATTATATGTATCATTTTTTAAAAATTGTAACAATCTTATTTTAAACATATTAGTTTATTTATAAAAGTTTTTTCTTTAAATATTCCAAGATATAAATTGTATGATTAATATATATTTTAATGTTTGTATTAAATCATTTAATGTATTACAAGTTATATTTATATATGTACACATTTACAGTTTCATTATATTTAATTAAATAGTTATATAATGGTTTTATATTCAACTCATATTTATTTAAACTAATAATAATGATTTCAAAATATCAATAACCGTAGAGTTCAATCAACCGATCAATAACCATTCTAATCACAACATAATTCAACTCACATCGAAATCTTAATTCATTAAATCATGTTATATTATTTATAATTAACTCATGAAATAATATATTTAACTAGGAATCCTTGACGGTATATCCCGAAGGGGTTTAACTTTCTCACATCATCATTTGTTTTTTGTGCCGAACATCCCAAATTTCTATGAATAATATTAAAATTTTATTTACGTTGGAGGAGTTAATAGAAAAATAATAATAATATAATAATAAGGATAAGTGACGGTAGGCTAAAATAGATGGAATTGGATTAAAGCATGGACTTAAGATGGAGATGGGCCTAAGGTCCATGGGCTAAAGGCGTATAAATACCCCTTAAACCCTAAATCTTTTCCATCTCCATCATTCTACGCCTTAGCCTACACCATAAAAACACACACTTAAGCATAACACTCTCTACACCATCCTAATCAACTATCCATGAGCAACCGAAGGTAAGAAATTATTTATCTCAGCTGACTCAACATTTTAGAACCCGACACCGCAGCCCCGAAGTGTTGAATGAGTTGTTTCGATCTAGATCTAGCTTTTATCAGATGTTTAATCAATCAAAAATGAGCTTAAGGGTCACCTTAGCTTGGATCTAGACTACCCAAAGCTTCCTGGACCATAAACAATTAAAATCCGGCTAACAATTGTGGTTAACGGCGGCTGACGGCACCAGAATCTCTTAAAACCGTAAACACGCGTTAAAGATGAGCTGACCTGCACATAGCCGGCGGATATGTGTCCAGCGCATAAGTAGGAGCGCATAAGTGTAATAACACATATGTGGCGCATATGTATACATATACGGCGTATATTTTATTTAACATATGCGGCGCATATGTATACATATACGCCGCATATGTTATTTAACATATGTGGCGGATATGTTACTTGACATATATGGCGCATATGTAACGAAACATATACACTGAAAACATATACGGGGTTTTGAACTTTAGTTTTCT
Source organism: Bidens hawaiensis (assembly GCF_021521415.1). Classification (NCBI taxonomy): domain Eukaryota; kingdom Viridiplantae; phylum Streptophyta; class Magnoliopsida; order Asterales; family Asteraceae; genus Bidens; species Bidens hawaiensis. Next base: position 639,688 of record NW_027491042.1, read on the forward strand.
GATTAGGTTTTTAGTAAAGACTTATTAATAAAAATAAAATGTTTCCAAGCTGACCCCCAGCCAGGGGCGTTGCCCCCGGACCCCCGTTAGCTAGAGGTTTCATTAACCTAGAAATATGATATAATTAGGAGTAGGTAAGTGATGCTTGTTAATTGTCACATAGTTAGTCGTGCCCAGCTAAAGGAACAGGACGCAGGTGAGTTTCTATCCCCTTTTCTCTGTTATGTTTTTCACGGCTGTGTGCATACTCAATGTGATTAGTTAATACACTTACCTTAAGTAGTAAGTGTATGTTATATGAATATTTTACGAATGACGTTTGAATTTTTATGGAAAATGTTAAAAGAATGCATGAAATTATATGAAAGACAAAAGAGGACAAAAAGAAAGGTATGAATGAAAGTATGGTCGTATGGTCATATGGAATGAAGGGACCAGAACTTCATAATATCTGTGAGGATAGGGACCCGACCCTTATAATATCTATGATGTTCGGTATCAGAACCTTATAATATCTGTGATGTTCTGGACCAAACCCTCATAATATCTATGATGTTAGGGACCAGACCCTTACAATATCTGCGAGGTTATAGTGCAGAAGGGCTTTTTAAAACGTAACGATACTTACGCATGTATCAGGTAAGTTAAAGAAGGTATGAAAGAATGAACATATGGATGTATGCATGAAAGTAATATGAACAGGTTAAGTATGTAAGATATACATATCTTCATGTATGTATATAAGTATGTGAACGCATTATATGTGCCTGATTAACTAGACCTCACTCAACGTAGCTAACTTTTAGTAGGCACGCAAGTGAGTAGGATGAGACAGCTGACTTGAAGAGGGGCACATGACAGAAGAATAAAGAAGCTGGCGTAAGGCCCCGTTACCGGTAGCCCTACTTTGGTGTTGGATTTACTCATAAACACAGTTCTAAATCAGAGGTAATTAAAACTTTCGCGGAATAATAATAATAGTCAACCATACATTACAAACATTCTTAACTTGTCTTTAAAAACATAACATAAATGATAATATCAAAACATCATGACAAATCTTCAGATGCCAGCCTCTTCGATCTTGCCATGTGTCCTCCTCAACCCAATTGTCTCAACCTGTTAACCTGCGTGCATACTAAAAGTCAGTTACGCTGAGTGAGTTTTAGTTAATCACACAACTTACTTTACATACACATATACGTGCCCAAAGGTACGCATTACATACTTAACCTGTCCATCAGTCCTTTATAAACATTCAGTCCCAAAAAGTTCAAGGGCTTCTTTTTAATTAAACCATTCTTTTATAAGTCCAAGGACTGTTCTGCCATTTAAGTAAACTTTCAGTTAGGACTTTAAATTATTATTTAATTCGCTAACTCAAAGTTCAAGGGCTTATTTGTCATTAATTCATTCTTTTAGAAGTCAAGGGACTGTTCTGACATTTTTTCAAAGTTCTAATTCGTTATTCAGTCCTTAACGAATGGGAGTTCATAGCGAATTAACTATTATAACGAATTTGGATTCGTAACGAATCAAGCATTATAACGAACTGGTCCTTATGACGAATTGGACCCTTTCACGAACTGGTCCATATAGCGAATTGGGCCTTAACGAACTGATCCTTATACGAACTAGACCATAGCGAATTGGGCTAGTTCGTCGTTCTTTTCCTTAACGAATCAAGGCTAATTCGCCAGATTTCCGATAGCGAACTAGGGTTAGGTCAGGGAATGTCAGAACATTCCCTCACATTCTATTTATCTAAACCGATAACGACCCACTATAAAATAGACGAAGTTTATTTTATTATTATTATCGAAAGTAGGATGTTACAATCTGAAGACTTAATTTATGATGTTTGAACTTAAAAGACACGTTTTATATTGCCTAAATTTTAAGACTTATGTAATGAATGGTTGACATTTATCTATTCCGCGAAAAGTTTTAATTCACTACGATATTTAAAACTGTGTTTATGAGTAAATTCAATATCAATGCAGGGCACCAGGATCGAGGCCTTACATAGGTTGAGTTTTGATTTCGTCGCGTATCGCAATGGCTTAAAAAACAAGCCATAGTGTAGCGCGATGACTCAGCTTCTCCTGAAGCTGCCATGTGTCAACACGTGGTGGAGCACATGTCACGTTGCCTTGGAGGCTATGTCACATAACGTGGTAGATACAAAAATTCCGGTTTTTCATTTTGATCTCTCTTCACAACAATACTAAGGAATCGAAAGTAAAAAAATTATTCTCTCAAAGAAATGGAAAGTAAAAAAGTTATTTTCTCAACCATACTTCCTTAAACCATAGTAGAAAGCATCATGTGTCGTTTATTAAATAAGGAAGTAGGAAAGACAATTATGCTCTCAAGGGAGTGGAAAGTTATGCTTTATTGTTTTTTTTAAATCATAATTGTTGCGAATATCATAATTCTATCTAATATGAATGTGTGTTTATGTATTATATATATAAATATATATGTTGGGGATGGATCTTGCGAGAAGTGATATTACAATGAGAAGTGCGAGAATTGAAGGTTTAACTCCATTAATCCCTAATTTCACTCCATTTCATATGATGTTACATGCATATATATAGGTTGGTTGTATTTATGTCTTAATTACACATTCAGACCAACCTACAAACATATAAATGTACCGGGCCACATTCAAACCTATGTACCTACACACATACAAACATACTTACACATATACAAACATACCTACACACAAACTTATGCACCTACACATAAGAAAGGGAGTGAAATTAGGGATTAATGGAGTTACACCTTCACTTCCTGCACTTCTCGCTGTAAAAATACTTCTGAAATGATCCAACACCTATGTATATATATAATAGGTGTGTGCGTAGATGATCAGAATGACGGTAATGGACCGAGCGCAATTTATTCGTTTCGAAACTTCAAATATCATTAGATTTTTGAAAGAACAAAATTTTGAGCTAATACGGTGTGCATAGGCTACACGCAACGTATTGCTTGTTCGTGGGAACTGTGACACCCGGCTAAAAATTAGCCTAATTCCATGACTAATATAAATGTACTTACGTAAATTAAATAATATAATAAACAAAGGATATTATTTTAGTCCCAAAACTCCAAAAATATTTGAGATATATTTAATCATGTTTGAAAAAGTCCAATTTTGTCGCGTAGCGAACACTACGCAAAATGACCTCGGGTGACGATTAAAAAACAGATAAAATTCTAAACGTGTCTAAATGGCCTCAAAAAATTTAAACTTATATTAGAAAATTAGTGATAGTATATAAAACTAATTTTAGAATGTTCGAACAACGAAAACTAGAAAAATAATCGTTCGAAAGCCAGTAGAGGACACCGTAAGGACCCGACGCCATGTTTTTCAGAAAATTAGTTTCTTAGGCTTGTATTATCAAGAATTCAATATCAGATCAAACCTGACAAAAATTATTAGAAACGGGATTTGTTTGATTAGCTAAAATTCATTAGACATTAAAACAGAAACTTAATATTATTGTTTAAACCCCGCATTTTCTCCCCACTCTTCCTCCTTGGTCGGCCCACCCCCATGACACCTCACCCCTTCACCTCTCATTCTCCTAATCACAAATCACCACCACACATCCCCTATGATTACTCATAATCATGATGTTGATGTCACTATGTGAAAATTGACCTTTGGTCACACGAAAAAAGTGTGGTCGTAGGCCTTTAGCCACACACATTTGGTTCAGGTCATATGCGGCCAAAGGTCGCTACACCGTGGGTATGATATGGCCACACACAGTTTTTAGTGGCCTTATGTGGTAATAAGTGTGGCTAAAGGGTACATGCATTAGTTGCTGGCCATCAAGAAGCCTCTCCAATAAGTGTGGCTAAATGGTAGAAAATGGCCACATGACAATTTTCTATGAGTGACCATTGCACGTATATAGCCACATGAATTCATGTTTCAGCCACATGAGTTTTATATAAATGTGGCCAATAGGGTTGTGTTAAGCTTGTATTGTGACCTATTTAGTGTGGATATAGCAAAGAAATGGTCACTTAAATTTAATAATAGAGTGGCTAATTATATGATATAGACACTAGATATTACATTAAAAGTGGCTAAATATGTTTACTTGCCACTCAAACACTCCTTTGTAGATTATAGAGTGACTATTGTCTTACCGTTTGTCACACATAATGCTTTTCGTAATTTAAAGTATGGCTATTGTCAAACTTTTCGTCACACATAGTGAGGTACTGTGTGGCTAATCATATCATATAGACACTGGAGGTTATTGTCAATGTGGCTAAAATGTGAAGTTGCCACTATAACACTCTTTTGTAGTTTGTGGTGTGGCCATTGTCTTACCGTTTGTCACATATAATGCTTTTGTAATATAAATTGTGGCTATTATCATACTTTTCGTCACACATAGTGATTTTTCCAATGACGTTTGATCTCGTTCCGCCACACAAACAAAAACCAACTGATGAAAGTGTGGCCAATGTTTTTGGTACCCTTTCGTCACACAAAAATGTTTTTGTTGTGACTAATGGTCATTTATAGACTCTAACTTTTGTAATTTCAGGTGTGGCCACACCTATTTAATGTGTTCTATGTGGCCAAATTGTGTGTAATTAGGCAATATATAATTATTTTTATTTTTTGTGCAGTAATATAAAACAGCTATAAGCAAGCATTACAAAACAAAATTTGAAACAAATTATATTAACAACAATATTCACTTAAGCAAATGTATATGCAAAATATCTTACAAAATACAAAAATCACGACTACCTATATACTAGCTAAGGCGTCTGTTTTCTTGGCACTGCTCCTTGTCTTCTGTTTGGTCACCCTTTCTATCGATGTGTACTTTGCCTATGCCTTCTTGCCAGCTCTGTCTAGTTCTTTTGAGGATGGGAGTGGTGGTAGCTGGAACAACATAATATGAAAAACAAATATGTATAATTAATGTCATATTTTGTAATTGAATAGAATAAAATAGCAGGCCTGCAAATGAACCGAACGTTCGTTTAACTGTTCGTGAACCTTTCGGTGGGAAGTTCGTTTATGTTCGTTTATCTTTGTTTAATTACGTTAGTTTAGATTATAAACAAACGAACATAAACGAACACAAGTGTTCATTTTTTAAACTAAATGAAAATGAACATAGATATTTGTTCGGTTAAGTTAAAAGGGAACAAACCTCCTGGTCACATAAGATTAGGTGTTCTAGCCAAGCAACAAAAGTACCAGTTGCGTCGCCAACAGTCATAATTTCAACAGCCTCACAAGAAATAATTGCTTGTTTCTTTATGGCTTCATCAATACTAACTTTATAGCAACCCTCTGGGATTGCTTTTCCATGCAACTGTTGTGGAACCGATGATCAATAAACTATACCATTTGCCACCTTGTTACGCTTGCCATGCACACACAAACGACACTCATACACCAAATACTTAGTGATGGTTTTTTCGAGCCGTTACTATTCAGAGTGTGGTGTAGTTGTGTTGATTCTTGGTCAACATTGTTCTCTACAGGCTTCATTGGTAATATAAAAGAAATTTGAATTGTTAGACTTATTAGGTTATAAAGTATAAAAACTGAAATTGCCAAATACTTACTGATGTCGCGCTATGGGGATCGACTATCGTTTGGTCAACATTTTTTTCCACGGACTTGGCCTGCAATTCGGTAATAGAAAATGAGCACACTCACATTGGAAACGAATTATAAAAAGTACCGAAATTGTCAAATACTTACTGATGTCACGATATGGGGAGCGAGTACCGTTTCGACAACTATTTTATCCACAGAATTGACCTTAAATTAACTTATGCAAAATCAGCACACTCACATGGAAAGTTGATTATTAAAAAAAATCAATCAAACTATCAAATGCTTAACTGAGTAGCGGATTCTTGTTGCACATCCTCACCTGAGGTTAAGATGTTTCCAACAGAACTGGCCTACAAATCAATTTATTAGTACTTTGGTTAGAACCAACCTGATTTGGAACAGGATTTACCGACGAATTGTGACAAAAAACAGTGTCAATTATGTACGTCGAATGCATTAATTAATATGTAGCATACGTCACTTACTTGGCTTGCCGACATTGGCGGCAACAATCCTTCGAGATGTCTGAACCTGGCCTCAAATGCTAACTGTTACTTCTCTCGGCTTGCTAGCATAGCATTCATGGATTCAAGTAGAGTCGTCAACCTGTTCACCACTTCATCTATCGGCACCGCCTCATACTCAAGTTGGGCAATCCTTTGCTTAAACGAGCTTTTTACCCGACTCACACCCCAATATTTACTTGTTATCAATCCATACCCAATCCCTTTTAAAAACCCACCTTTCTCTTTGCCAAGCACTAAGGTGACGGCATCTGTGCGCGGTTCAATTGTCAGGTCTCCGGAGGCGATCTGCTCCTTATGCTAAACCTGCAAGAAAACAAATATTCAAATACGCTTGTAACACGCTTATGTACAAAAACATATATAAATATTCTAATACGCTAGTAACACGCTTATGTATCCACATCAAGTGTAGAGACAAGTTATACAGACTCAAGTTTGTTTGACACCAATATAAGGCAATGAATTGAATTTAACATGATTTAAAAAGTTTAATACTAAAACATACTAATTTGGTTGTCACGCCTTTGAAAACAGTATTCTTTATGCACCATCTTTGTCCTCCCTTGCTTTCATCCACATTAATGCACTGCCGTGGATCTCATCTGGTTCAATTTCCTTTTTTTTGGCCTTGTAAAATATTCTAGAGAAATTAGCTGACGGTCATGCATTAGACACATAACCAAAAAATCATTGAACTAGAGAGAAAGCAGCTGACGGTGATTACAAGTTTCTCTTGAAGGTAGGTATAACCCCCTCGTCCCATGTGATGATCAAAAACATTCTTTGCTCGAGCTCACTTTGATGAAGCCGATTTTTTCTTCAAACACACATTATAATCATTTTATTATATTTAAAAAAACATAAACCATATATATTCGATCAATCTACGTTTGCAGAGTAGAGGATTTATACCTGAAACTGCTCTGATTGTGTGTACTCAACGAAGCGATCCTAGTCTTCGTATCTGATCATCGTCATGTGTCCCTTGGGTATCATCTTCAGCTTCAGAGGTTTACTGATGTTCGGCATACGTATTTGGCATACATTTTTCTTCTGAAATCCCGAAGAAGGTGTCCGAGCCGATTCATCACAGAAGGCCTGTGACACGCCTCAATCTCAAAATATTTCTGCATAATCTAATACAGTAAAGGTAAATTACATCTCAAAATATAAAATGCACAAATAAAAATAAAGAATAACTGTTATTTGTTCCCACAGTTATCTCTAAGCTCCTTCGTGACCTCCCTCCAATTTAAATGTCTCAAGCCAACTATTTCCCTTACAACATCCCCTAAAAAACTTGCAAACTTTGATCTGGTTTGGCCAGTGAACCTACCCAGATTATCAAACTCCATTGCCAGTCTGACACCACCAGAGTTTGCATAATTGGTACGTAGCTTAGGTAACCTCGTCAACCCCCTTGTAGGTTTTTTCGTAGTAGCAAAACTGTTGATGGGTTCGATAGCCATCGTCGCTATATCACCGTCGTCGTCGTTGGCTTCCTCGCTGGAGTAGCCTTCAGTGTCGTATGATTGAGCGTCTTCGTCGTCGTTGGCTTCCTCATCGAAGTATAAAACATGTTCTTCTTCGATTCTTTCATCTATAAGCTTCATCTTCGATTGTTTTTTAATAATTTGTAGTGTAGTTTGGAGTTTAAATCACTATCGTCCGATTTGTGGAGTGGAAAATTTTTTAATAATTTGGAGTGTAATTTGATTTTTGAAGTGTTAAATGTAATTTGGAGTTTTTGAATATTTGGAGTCAATATTTTGGAGATTTTTGAGTTTTGCCTCCCTTTTAATTAAGAACCAGTAAATTATTGGCATAGTTTTTAGGCAGAGAACCTGTGGCTGAAAATAGACACTTTGACAGAAGATGGTTTTTAATATAAATTAAAGGGGATAAGCGTGTTACTAGTGTATTAGGATATTTATATATGTTTATGTGCATTAGCGTGTTATAAGCGTAATAGTGTTTTTTAACAAAGTGTTTTTTGTTTTATTTTTAGATTTAACCAAGTGTTGTTTACGATTTAATAAACGTATCACAAGCGTTTTTAACAAAGTGTTTTTTGTTTTTACGATTTGTTTTAAGATACTCCATAATTACCATTCATTAAAAGTTTCATACAAAAGGCACTATTAAAATACATTTCATGAAACAAAATAAGAGTGAATAACAAAATAGATGATACAAGAAACTATAAAAGTAAAGCATTTAAAAACTAACCAACCAACATTCAACACAATAAACTAAAAAATGTATCAATACAACCATACAAATATTTCCCAAAGTGACCAAATCACAAATGTTCCAAAAATCACCAAACACATCACCAAATATTTCCCAAATGTTCCAAACATCACAAAATCACTAATCAACTTTTGAAACTAACAAAGTACCTTCATTGATGTCATATTAAAATCTTCACTTATCACCAATCTGTAATTCATTTTCCTCCTTGAAGTTTTTTCCATTTTGGTAAAGAATATATGAATTTCAGTTTTGACACTTCACCATGGAGTTTCATTTTTTTACGACCTTCGGGATTGACCAAAGTGATTAGCATTCCATCATAGGCATTAATCTTGGTAGCAATGTGACCTGGAAGACGCTGTGAAAAACAAATTTCAAATATACTTGTAAATACAAAAGAAATTTAAAAATTCAATTTACCAATTTCTTGGTAACGTTCATGTGTAAGACGATTTTAGAGTCATCATTTCGCTCATCAAAATGAATTGGGTTTTGGGAGGAACAACCTTGATTGCTTAATTGATAGTTGAGAAACAACTGATTTGAACCAGGAAGGATAAATTTTATGTCATCTTCGTGAAAGACATTAATATGAAATGTGATATCTGATATGGTTTCAAACACAACAAACGAACCACCTTTCAAGTTGGTTTGTTTAAAAACCTCAATCCATCCATCCTCTAGCCTACAACCCATTCCATCCCAAAGACATGAAACATTAAACATATATCTATCTGGAGCAATAAGCTCGAAAAGCAAATTCATGTAATTTTCACCAAATTCTTGAATCACGTACCACTCAGAGAAATCCTATTAAACACGTTAACAAAAAGACATTTGAATTTGGAAACAATCATTAAAAACAGAAATTAAAACTTACCAAGTAATGGACGTGTCGGTTTCTGACTGGAATACATATCATAGTACCGGATTGATCATTTACGTTTCTTTTGAAAGTAAACATATTCAACATAGATATTGACTTAAGCTCAAAAACAACATATGTTCCAGCTTCTATACAACATTCTCTGATTAATTCAGTCCAACCGGTTCCAAAATAAAAGTCATCAAGTACTTTGATTATAATTACAGAAAACGTTCTACCACTTTGATCATAAATCAAACAACAGCCGGTATTCGATTTCATGTCAGCAAACATTGGTTGAAGAGCTTTAGGAATGAGCTATAAGTAACACAAAAAATGTTCTTAGAATGTATATGTTGCAAAACTGTAAAATGTTTCATAAAAAAAATAACCAGATAACATTAACATACCATCCTACTCATGGAATCATTTTGATATCTACCAGGAACTTAACTCCATTATTGAGACGTGGAATTTTTATATTCTTACCAGGATAAGCGATGTCTATGAATTACAGTAAATACGAATTACAAATATTCTTACTCTTACAGTAAAGCGAAGTTAGAAGTCAATTTAGGGTTTTAAAGTTAGGAAAGGGGTTTGAATTTTTGTTTTATTTTTTATTTTTTTCAGCACATTTAATTATATATATATTTTGGATTTTGTTTTATAACTTATTATATTTAACTTTTTTAAAAAAATAGTAAAAAAACATAGTCTTACTTTTCATTTTTTTTACTAACATTCCGGTATAAATTTCGTTAAAAGTTGAGTTCCTTCAATAAATCGTATTTTTTAAATAAAATTAAAATTTTATCCATTATTGAACTATTATCTTAACCATTAGTAAGATTTTCTGGATAAAATTTACAACTTCGTAATAGAGAAGCTCATAACATTCTAGTGTTATCATTATCATATGTAGTTTTGTATCATTATCATCTTCTAGGTTATCATCATCAACATATGTGTTAGGATGATGATCAACATCATAAATTTATCATCATTATCATGTATTATAGTGGTTATTATCATCATAATCATCGATCACCGTCACCATGAAACGGCATCATCATCAGACGTGCGGGTAATCAACATGGTCATTGTATAGGCTATCGTAGTCGGCGTTGATCATACGGGTAACATATATCTCGCTATCAGTGTCATCATCATGGTCAACAACAACATCATCATCATCATCCTATTGCCATGTACGGGATGTAGTCAGCATCGTATGGGTTATCGTAAACAAAACACCCAATATTAGCCATCACTGTCGGCACCATCTTATGAAATGTTGTCGTCATCAAACGACATTATCAGTCATACAGGCTACCATCAGTATGACCAGCGTATACGTTATCATGGTCGTCGTGTATCATACGGGTTACATGCCATTAAACATCGGTGTCACCATCATCATCAACATATATATATATGTATGTGTGTGTGTGTGCGTCTGTGTGGCGTATTGTCATATAGGTACATATAATTTGTCATCATCATATATATGTGTGATCATCATCATAGACGTCATGCTCATCGTACGAGCTACCGTCGCCATCGTATGGGTTGGCGTAAGCAAACCGTACCATATAGGTTAGCAACATCATTATGATAACCACCACCAACCCAGGATATTATATTAGCATCGTCGTCGTCATAATTGGGCCAATCATCATGGTCATCATACGGGATAGCACAGTCATCGTCTCATGGATTACATATCCGCAATCATACTGCACACCACATAATGACACCATCCACCGCCCACATTCGCCACAACGACCTCCAGCACCAACCACTAACCACACACCATAACCACCCACCACCACCAGCCACCACACCTCTGCCACCACCCCCACCACCCACCACACCACCACCGACCTCCGCCACCACCACCCACTACCCACCACCACCATCACCACCCACTAATATTATATGTATATATATATATATTTATATTTATATTTATACCCACCCACCACCACCACCAACCTCCGCCACCACCAACCACTACCCACCACCACCACCACCACCCACTAATATTATATATATATATATATATATATATATATATATATATATATATATACCCACCCACCCACCACCACCACCGACCTCCGCTACCACCACCCGCTACCCACCACCACCACCCACCACCACACATCCGCCACCATGAACCACCATACCTCCGCCACCGTCCACCACCATCAAGACCACCTGAACCCACTACCACCACTAATATTATATATATATATGTTTTTTATACCGTACGATTAAAATTTAAAAACACGCACCTTCTTTTAAAAGGGTCAAATAATTACCCTAACTCATCGTAAGTCAATATTCCTTAAAACCGTCGACGATTCGTTTCTACTGTGAAGCACAAGCACAACCACAAGACCGAGTGGTTTAATTATTCTGGAACGAAACCAAAATAAAGAACCCTAACTCATCTACTTCTGGAACGGGACCAAGGACGAAGCACAAGCACGATAGGTCTTAGAATAAAGATGGAACAGGTGTTAGTTTATGATTTTTTAGCATTTTAGGTTTAATTAATCTTAAAATGTAAGCATTTGTTTAAATCTTCTTATGTATTAAAGAGTTTTATAAGCGTGTTGTTGTAATACATATCTTTGTTTTTTTAAATCTATGTATAATATTAAAACATGTTATAAGCGTATGCTAAGCGTGTTATGGCTTTGGTATGAGAATTATCAATGTGATGTTTGTTTTCTTATGATTCGTGTTGTTATCCCCTACCCCCATGTTTTATTGTATGTATGTGATTCAGTTGTCGAAAAAAAAAAGACTGATAAAGCTAAGCATTTAAACGAGAAGAGAGATAAAAGGAAGACTAAAAAAGTTGCTCTGGTGGTGAAAACAAAACATGTTGTGGAAGCAGACTTTGATTCAGACCTTGACACAAAAATCGACAGGTTGTTGTTAAAGATGAAACAGGTGGAACACAGCACCTCTGGCCCGGACTTTCAGCGTCCGAAAAAGAAAGCCATTAAAGAAAAGAAGCCAGCCGAGAGGGGAAAACCTTTTGTTGAATTTATAAACAAAAAATTGAAGAATAGGTGTGCACCTATAAATATTGTTGATGCAGTGAAGGCAATGACCACTGCCCAAAAAACTTGTAGAAGAAATGAGTTTCGGGTCAATGTTAAGACTTCAAGTAACCCAAACTCCAACAACTTTGGGATATTGGTTTCTCATGAACTATAATAACCATTTAAATGAATTGAACATTGGGAGCGGTGTTATTAAGATAACACCACAAAAAGTACATGAAGTGTTGGGGATACTAATGAGTAAGATTCCTGTTTTAGACAAGAGTAGACCAAGATTGGGGGAAGATGTTACTACAGATTTGTTCAAAAATCAATTACCTACAAATTCAAGAATAAGTATAAAGCATGTGAAAGACAAACTGGCCGCAGATCAAGGAGTTGGTGAACTATTTAAGATTAATTTCCTTGTGTTGTTCAACACCTGTATAGGATTTGTGACAAAATCAACAACAGTCAATCAACGATTCATCGCCGCAAATGATAAAACCTCGGATATTCCAAATATGGACTAGTGCAGCTATGTTATTGAAAACTTGAAAATGACAAAGGAAGAATGGAGAGATATCAACAGTCAATACAGCGGTACGATCACCTTCCTTGTGATGCTTTAAACGCATGAATACCAGAAAAAATACGGTCCATTTGGGACTCCCGTCACAATGCCTGCAGTTAACTACATAACAACAACTACTCTTAATAAGATGGAAAAATACTGGAGAATAATGGTCCTCCCTTAGAAGAAGATGCTACTGAGGTTGCTGCTGTTACTGCTGTGACGTTTAGTGTTGACGGGAAGGGGATTGATGCGGCTGCTGGGAAGGGACTTGATGAAACTGCTAATGCTGCTGTTGCTGATACTACTGTTGTGACAATTAGTGCTGCCGGGAAGAGACTTGATGAGACTGCTGCTGCGGCTGGTGCTGCTGTGACAGTTAGTGCTGCCGGGAAGCTTGGAGTTGAAGAAAACACTGCAGCTGAGGAGAAACAAGAACATGGTATTGAACTTGTTATTTTCTTCTAAAAAAACTCCCATATCTCTTATCTCTATATGCATTTTATGTAATACAACATTATATGTAATTAAAAACAGATGGTCAAAATGCATATGAAATAGATAATGCCGATCAAACAGCTGAACAAGATTTCGATGATTATGTAAGCGATTATTCACCCTTAAGTTTGCAAATGCCTATCGTGCTTGTTGACTATTATTTAACTCCATTACAACTGGCTGGGATAAATTGAAAATGTTTTTGAATTAACAATAAATATAGTTTTTTTTACAGTCTTGGAATAAGGCAATGGATAAAAAGTTGAAGAAATTTGATAAAATTTGCTCAGAGATCAAAGTATTGGTCCGTCAAGGAAAGGGTAGACATCCATCAAATCACAATATCTTTGCTAGATGTTGTGAATGGAAAAACAGATTCACTAATAATGTGGTCCCTAAAACACAAGATTCAGATTTTGGTGTTGGTGGTCTAGTGGCTGCTCTAAAAGGTATTTGGGCTAAATTAATTATTAGTATAATTAAAACGCTCATAAAACGCTTATGCTGTTATTTTTTACATCTGTGTGATGTAGTTGATTCAGATGTTGTTGTTGGTGGTCCAGTGTCTGTTCAAAAAGGTATATGTACCAACTTAATTATGTATCAGCTTAATTATAATCACAATTGAACATATTACATCTTTGGCTGTCGTAAAAATGATGCAGGTAATGTAGGTCAAGAACAAAATGTCTCATGCGTAGATATTGATAAAGTTGTTAATACAGTGGTTGAGTGGGAAAAAGAGGGTATTTAATTATAAATAAAAACCAAAAGGGGTTGAAGGTATTTAATTATAGTTACAATTATTTTCAGTCAAATTTAAAATGAGTTGTTTTATGTTTAACAGTTGACACCGGATTGTCAATAATTAAATCTCCATATCTTTTGAGAGAGTTTGACGTATCCGCTAGTGTCACAGAAGATGAAGAAATAATTCCAGAATATATATTTTTTTGTCTTGAAGACATTTGGGAGGAGGTCTACAAGTCCACTCACACATAATCGTTCAAGGTGATATTTGAAAGCTACTGTCCTGGCATTTATATAACCTCCAATGCAATGGATGCATTCATTGAACTAATGAACTATGAAGAAAAGAAAAAATCTGCAGCATCACCGTTCAGATTCTTTGCTTCAAGCACTGTGTTGGTACAAATTAATATATTTTGTTTGTACTATTAGAAAACACTCAATAAATGCTTTAATCATCTGCATTTTAATTATAATACAGACAAGTGACCATTATGTTGAGTCAAGGGGTTACACAGATAAATAAAGACTGGATATGTTTTCAGACAACATAGAAAAACAAATGGCAATTTTTTGGAATTTTATCACTCAAGGAGGTTGCTATAGTGCTCGTGCCAATTCTACAACGCGGTTATTTCTTTGTGGTTACCTTCAATCTTCAAAAAGGAGTGATAGAATTACTTGACAACAGTGCAAATCAAGAAATACCAGCTGATGCAAAGTTTAAAAGCTTAGAAGACAAATCAAAAGCAATTAGAGAGAATTTTGAAGAAAGATACGGAAAGACTCCTGATATACTGGTAAACATATATACCTTTAACCCAAAAAACATACATATCTGTTATAAAAATTGTCAAAATACTTAAATTGCTATCTATTTTATTTAGAGAAACGTCTTTTTCATGTATCTTAAAACAATCAAACACCCCATTACTCAACAAATCCAAGTAGCAACAATCAATAGATTGAAGATGACATGGAGAAGAATATGGAATGGAATAGATTGTGGTATTTTTTCTATGAGACACATGGAGAAATATAATGGGAAGAGACCAAGGGGGTGTAATCTCAAAAAGGAAGGCCTTAAACAACAAAGACAACTAAAATGGTTGAGTTTAAAGTATTTGTGCAAAATCCTCATCTAGGATGTAAACCAACACAGAAATACTCTTATCAAGAAAGCACTGCTATTCCATGAAAATGACGGCACTCGTTTAACCGGAGAAGAGTTGATTGCTGAACTTAAGAAAAGGCAACAACAAATTTGAATGATTTCAAAACTGACTGCTATGTATTTTAAGACACTTGTTATGATATGGACTTATGGAGATCTCTAGTCTTCTGTTACTAGTTTGTAATGTACATTAAGACAATAGTTACATGTTGAATCAATGTTTTAACACAAACATAAAAATTTTATTATTACCAAAACACATATATAAACACACCATCACAAACATACAAATTTTATTACTACTAATATCTGAGTGACACACATAAAAACACACCATCACTACATCATAAACACTCATGAAACACCATCACATACTAATCTCTAAGTGACAGAAGAAACTTCAACTTCAATTCCATTAAGCAATTCAGTTCAAGAACTGCCTTGCCCAAAAGCTTTAACTGGTCAAGCTCTCTCTGTCCTACATCAACCATAAACAAAACAACAAGATCTTGGATAGTACTAGCGGGCATTTGAGTAAGAACTTTTGCAATGACATCCAAGTTGTTGCTAGTCTTTACAAATTCTTCAGTAAGAGTTTCCCGACAAGCTTTATCTGCCTCGATTTGATCCTCAATTTGCCTTCTGAGTACATCCTTGTAGGCTGTGGATGATGATGAGCAATCCATTATTAACTAAAAAAATAATTTAAAATTATGTAGGTATATGAGTTTCACAAATGTGGTGTAGGTATATATAACCAAAAGGCTCACAAACAAAACAAAAGGGTGTCCCATGCTTAGGAAACGCTCACGGACGAATAGTAACTCTGTAATAAAAAAAACAAAAGGGTGTCCCATGCTTGGGAAACACACAAACTTGTCTCATGTATTTTTGTTTAAACTAGAGATTACTTGCATTTATATCACCTGTCAAAATTAATTTGTTAAATTGATCACAATTATACTCACCTGTAAAAAATCTTGGAAAAATATTTTTGGTAATGATAGCCTACATTAAAGTTAAGCTATATCTTACTAGATCTTACTATATATTACTACAAATCAAACTTAACTACATTAAATTACTAGCTCAACTACTGAAAATTTAATTTTAGGTCTATATAATTGTTATTCAATCACACTAACAGTTTCAAAAAGATAATAAAAATGTATTGTTCTGACAAAACCATGAAGAACATAGTGAAAGCAAGGATGAATCTTGAGAAAGAGAAACACGACACTTTGTTGAAGACAGTTGAAGAGATTAGGGCTACACTCGCATTTGAAAAATCAAAAACCCTCGACTCATGTAAACTCATGTTGTTTGAACTAGACACTGAGTTTAAGGCAAAGGCTGTTGATTATTTCAATTAACAGTCTGCATGCTACGACTCAGTGTGTGGGACTCTGGTTGACACCGTAACTACGGTGTCAACCAACATGAGTTTTAAGGAGATGGTGGCGGAGACTGTGGACAAGGCGGAGTGATGGTGATGATAGCTTTGCTGGTCTTGGTTTTTTTGTGATGTATTGTAATTAAGGGTACTTTTTTGTATGGCATCTTTTGATGAATGGTAAATATGAAATGCTTTCTTAACATGTTTTATGGATCATCTAATGGCTATCTCTTTCTTTTTTAAAAACGTTTGTGATACGCTTATTAAATCTTAAACAACACTATGTTAAATCTAAAAATAAAACAAAAAACACTTTGTAATCGATTAGGTTAAAATATATTATATATTTGTTCAAACGAGTCTATTACGCTTGTAACACGCTAATGTACAAAGAAATATATAAATATCCTAATACGCTAGTAACACGCTTGTGTACAACAACTCCTTTCTAAACCCTCCTATATATATGCATATATATATATATATCTAGTTTTGTTTTCAATAAAAACTCCTTTTTCACCATGGAAGAAATCTCATCGCGGACCACAACATCCAGTAACAATCGATCTCAGGTTTATTGTTTTTGTGGTCAAGAAGCCATTCTAAGAACATCAAGGACCACCAAAAATCCAGGTCGGAGGTTCTACAATTGTGCATCTCAGGTTAGTGAAATTGCAAATAAAGTTGGAATTCATCTACAATTGTTAACCCTAAACTCTATATATTTTAACTTAGGGCAAAAAATGTGATTTCTTTACATGGCCTGATTGTGTTTCGTCCACAAGCTCCGATGTGTACACAAGATGTACAGACATAATTTCTATCTTGATAGGGGGAAATAAGTCATTAGAGGATCAACTTGCAAGCAGTGTAGCTTCACTGATTGAATCCGAAAAAAAAAGTGAAGATATTGTATTTTATTTGATTCTTGTTGTTTTTAGGGCTTTTAATTAATTTTGTAATTAAAATCTAAGAAACATTGTTATGATTTTAGACCAGCTATTATGATGCACTTTTATGTTTCTGAACGAATTTAAAGGCCTTTTAATGATTAGTTTAGTTTGAGTGTTTTCAAAATCACAGTGTACTTATTTCATTAAAAAGAGGTTATTATAATAAATTAATAAAAATATGTTCCCTCCTGAGTTTCGAACCCACGATATTTGCAATCTATGTTTAATCACAAGCGCCTCAACCATTTGAGCTACACCCTGAGAACGTAATAGAACCTCTTCTAATATTTATATAACGAAATTTTGATGTTTATAATTTTCATTTTTACCCGCCAGTTAATCGAGTTATCTTCTGTAAGACTCCCAAATCAATTAGTATTTACCAAATAAAATCTCACAATCTCACCAAACCATAATAAATAATCTGCTAGTGTATTTATTGAACTCTCATCAATCTTAATCCTACCAAACAGCTTCATTAATCTCAGGTGAGTACCAAATATTTTTGCTTTTAGTCAGTTACATATATTGGCGTTAATTAGTATAACGTTGATGACACAGTTAATAAAAAAATTCTTGGAAGATGGATAAGTCTTGGATGTCAGTAGGCGACAGGTGCAGTAAAGCATATAAAGATGGTGTTAAGGCATTTCTACATTTTGCAGTTCGTAATTGCAAGGAGACATCACCACCAATTTCTATTTCATGTCCATGTGTTCGGTGTGTGAACCACGTATCTCTTAGTGTAGACGATGTAGAACATCACTTGTACAGGTTTGAAATTGATAAGAATTATACTACTTGGATAAAACATGGAGAAGCCGACACCAACATTCCAACTAATTATGTTAATAATACTGGGTTTGTCTGCACCTGCATTCCAACTAATTATGATAATAATATTGGGTTTGTTGACACCAACATTTCAACAGATGCCTGTGAAACTGTGAAATGGTAAATGCTACAAAAGACAATTTCAAAGACGACAAGAAGTATCAACAGTTTCTACAACTACTTGTTGACGCTGAGAAGCCCCTGTATAAAGTATGTCTTAACTTCACCAAGTTGTCTGCATTAGTAAAACTACTCAACTTAAAGAGAAAGCACGGGGTATCTCATAAGTTCGTTGATGAACTTCTGAAATTGTTGAAAACGATGCTACCTGCAGATAACGAAATGGTAAATAATATGTATGAGGGCAAAAGGATGATGAAGGCAATGGGCTCAGGATACGAAAAGATACATGTGTGTATCAATGACTGCATTATTTACTATAAGAATTACAAGGATTTGGAAGCATGTCCAGTTTGTAACAAGTCAAGGTGGAAGGTGGATGAGAAGACTAACAAAACTTACATAAACACTCCAGCTAAGGTACTGTGGTACTTTCCCATTATTCCACGATTCAAGCGCCTCTTTCAATCAAAGACCACAACAGAGAATTTAACATGGCACGCCACGAGTACCAATAAACCCGGTGTTTTACGCCACCCATCAAATTCACCAGCATGGAAAGCCATAGATGACAGGTACTCCGATACCATCGGAAGCGATCCAAGAAATCTTCGTCTAGGTATTTTCACTGATGGGGTCGATGTACATAGAGGCAACAGAAACCACAGTGTCTGGCTTGTTTTAGCAGTCATTTACAACTTTCCATCTTGGATGTGTATGAAAAGAAAATTCATCATGGTTTCCTTATTAATACCCGGAGTGCCAGGAAACAATATTGATGTGTTTTTACAGCCTTTAATTGACGATCTAGCATCTTTATTTGAGGTCTGGGAGCCAACATATGATGCATATAAACAAGAAATGTTTACACTACGTGCAGTTGTGTTATGGATGATTAATGATTACCCTGCTCTTGGTACACTATGTGGTTGCCCTTATAGTGGATTCAAAGGTTGTGTAGTGTGTCGGGGCGACACTTAGTGTGTTTGACTTTATCACACAAAGAAGCAGAGTTATGCTACCCACAGAAGGTATTTATCACATGACCACCCTTTCAAAAAACAAACAAAGACGTTCAACGGAAAAGAGGAGATGAGAACCACTAAAGAGCCTATGATAGGGGAAGAGATATACGACGAGGTTAAAAACATTAACAATGAATGGGGAAAGGGATCTGAATCCCTAAGTGGGAGTAAGAGAAAAAGGGATAACACAACGCCGCAACCATATTGGAAGAAGTTCAACATATGGTACCAACGGCTCAGCTATTGGAAGTATTTACCTGTCCAACATTGTATTGACACTACGTGAATATCGACCTTCCGCCACACATGTGGTCTGGGAGATTTGCTAAACTTCGGCTTAAATGTGTGGCTAAAAGGTCTTTGACCATGTTTGAAAACCTTCCAGAATATTTTGGCCACACATATTATTCTTCACGTGACCATTCTATACCTAGTCAGGTACTTTTCGCTACACTTTGAAAAAAACTATGACAAAAACTAGCCACATTATATAAACGTGTGGCAAAATGTGACCTACAGTCATAGTTTGTTTGATCTTTGATACATGTGACCAAAAACTCATGCATTAGCCACACACTGTGACATTTAACTAGCCACATATTTGAATAGTGTGGCCAAATTTGACAAACGGCTACTGTATTGATAAGAGATGTGTCTAAAAGGTAAAAGATATAGCCAATTATATTACGTTGTGTGACCTAATGTCACATTTTCTAGCCACATTTTTAATAAAGTGGCGAAATATGACGAACAACCATTGTATTTATTAGTTATGTGGCTAAAACGCTTAAAATATATGGCCACTTACACGACGTTGTGTGACGAAAGAGTAGTTTACTTTTATTTTTCATAAGTTTTTTATTGTCACTGATACACTTATTATGTGTGGCTATAAGTTATAAATGGTCACACTAAAATATTTTTAAGTGTGTCCAAATGTAATTAATGGCCACTTATACGAGGTTGTGTGACCAAAGAGTATCTTAGTTTTGCTTCTTATATGTTTTTTATTGTCACGGATACACTTATTATGTGTGGCTATAAGTTATAAATTGTCACACTTAAAGGATGTTTAGTGTGTCCAAATGTAATTAATGGCCACTTATACGACGTTGTGTGACTAAAGAGTATCTTAGTTTTGTTTTTTATAAGTTTTTTATTGTCACGGATACACTTATTATGTGTAGCTATATGTGAGAAATTGTCACACTTAAATATTTTTAAGTGTGTCCAAATGTAATTAATGGTCACTTATATGAGGTTGTGTGACCAAATAATATCTTAGTTTTATTTTTTCTAAGTTTTTTATTGTCACGGATACACTTATTATGTGTGGCTATAAGTGATAAATGGTCACACTATAATATTTTTAAGCGTTTCCAATCGTAATTAATGGCCACACGTTGATTTGACGAGTGGCGATGTCATCATTGCCTTTACAGTTTCTTGTGCCGCTAATTTCAAATTGTCAGGGAGATGTACCAGCGGTTTCTGATGGTGTTTAAATACCAGTCACAATCACAATCCACAATCACAATCACAATCCACCTTTCTTCCGATTATAATTTTCGATAATGGCTGCAGCTTGGCTCGAACGTGCACCGGGTGCTCATGCCCCCATCTACTACGACCCCACATTTTTCACCATACGATTCCACTTTTTTTCCGGCTCCGTCCGGAGGAATCAAAGGGCGAGGTTTGTGGACTATGTCCACCCTCAAACCTTCACGTACCAACAACTTAACCGAATGGTTAGGTGGCTTGGGTACACGACTGCTGATTATTTCAGCATTGAAATGGTAGTGCCGGGAATCGAGGTGGCGTACATCGAGTTGAACGACTTGGAGCACTTCAAGGCGGTGTCCGTTTATGGGGCATTCCATTCTCAGGTGAACCTTCGCCTCCATAGGCTTAGGGAATCCACCTACACCTCCGATGGCATGTACGAGAGGATCATGCCCTCTCATACTCCAGAAGAGAATCCGGATGTAGATTCGGATACACAATCTGACGTAGATTCCGATATGGAATCGGATGCTAGGAGTTAGTTTTATGTAATTTGGTTTTCTATATTAATGTAAATGTTATTATTGTAAATGTTATTATATTTTGGTATTAATATGTTATGTGAATGTTATTATTGTAAATGTTATTATTAACTGTAAATGTTATTATTATATTTTGGTTGCGTTTTTGAAGAGTAGTTGATGTTGATTTTTTATAAATAACTTTAAAATAGATGTTAGTGTGAGTGAATAACAAAATAGACCTAAAATTTAATTTTGGTAGTTGAGACAAGAATTTATTGTATTTCAGTTGATTTGTAGCGTATCTAGTAAGATAAACTAGTTTTTTTTATTTTAATTAACTTGAATGTAGGCTATTATTACATAAATATATTTCAAAGATTTTCTGACAGGTATTAAAAGCGTACAAAGCGTGTGATATACTAGTTTTTTTTATTTTACTTGACTTGAATGTAGGCTATCATTACATAAATATATTTCCAAGATTTTGGACAGGTAGTAGGTATAAATGTAATCAATTTCCAAAATTAATTAGCTTCTGTGCATTTCCAAAGCGTGTGGAAACCATTTTGACAGGTAGTATGCAGTTATACACTCAACAACCAACTATATAACAACAGAGACATTAATGACTACAATAAAACTGGTGACTGAAATTTATTACACTTCTATATATGTTATGTGAATTCCAAACTTGGCCAAGCAGAAAATATCTAAGGTTTCCACAGATCTTAAAATTCCCAAAGATGTTAGATTTTGATAAAATCCTTTCCAAAACTCAATGCCGTCACCAAATCTTAAATCTAAGGTTACTGGTGATGGCATTGAGTTTGGAAGCGGTTTTTCAAAACTGAATTTTATTTGTTCAAAGGCTTCTTCAAAGTCTGGAGGGTAAAATTTTGGTATGCAGGTTAGTGAAAAGAAGGGCATAATGGTCTTTTTTTATAAAATGAGTTGATAATGTTTTGCAGGAAACCAGCTGTTGAAACATAACCAAATAGAGGTTGTGCAAGAAACAAAACCATCAGACGAGAAATGATGCATTTTTGGGCTTTCTTTGTACTAATGTAACTTTGATATAGCACGAGTCAGTTATGAGTGTAATAACTTTATTGATCTTACTATGGTACACTACAAGTCAATTGTGAATATTATCGATGTAACATGATGTATGTTTGAACTTGACACCAATTGACCAAAATAGCTAGAAGATGAAATGAATTCAACAAACCGGCCTGTACGTATAAGTAGTAATAGTATTAAAAACAACCAATATTTCTTTAGTTTGAATTAATAAGTACAAAGTAAATAATGGTGATATCATGTATCACAACTATATTTAAACATTATTTACATCTAACTAGTTGAAACGAACACAACTGCTGGGTCGACAACCCTGACATCGGTGTCAATCTCCATTACGAATAGTTGTAGGCTTTTTCCCGAGCCGCCAGTAATCATCCGGGGACTCATTACGAAGCAGTTAATTTGGTTGTACAAGTGGCAATGTATTACCCTCATGAGGGAAACTTACCGTACTAAATTCCTCATTGACCTCGTCATACGAATGCCTATAATTCTTGGGTGGAGTCATGAGGACAACATGCTTTTTTCTATCCAGCTGATCTTGAACATAAAACACCTAGCGTGCTTGCGAGGCCAATATGAACGGATCATCCTTGTGGCCAAATTTGTTTAGGTCGACCGACGTGTAACCAAGAATATCATGTTTGACATGTTTACGGTCAACCCATTGGCACATGAAGACCGGAATTCTTTTAGTATGATAATCTAGGACCCATATCTCTTTCAAAACCCCAAAATAAAAGTTTTGTCCATACGTCACCACGTCTTTTTTGATGTGCATGTCATCCGCCTCTACACCAACCCCGCTGTTCTGGTAAACTCTACCATCATGAGATTTTGTACGAAATTCAAAACCGTTGATGTCGTACGAGTCGTATTTGTAAATGTTGCGGGGTGCTCCGTGTGCAATCCACTTTACGGTTTTCGATACAGAACCTGGGGAGCCCGCTAGCTCTCTTTCAACCTGAATTTCATTACAAGGATTAGATTCTTCACCTATATTGCAGAAACTATAAAAGAATTTTAAAAATTATAGAAGACTTAATAAATTGATCTACCTTGTCGTGTAACCAGTAACCAAACTTTAAAGTATGCTCCTTCTCCAGCAATGCTTGTCATTTACCAAACATTTGGTTTTTCAAAGAGGTCTTGTTATCTGCAAGTAAGAGTATAATATATTGTGAATTAATATATATATATATATACATACATATATATATATATATGTATATACTAATTTTGGGTGCGTTTGCTTGGAGTTTTAGGTTTTTAGCTTTGTTTTTTGCCTTTGAACGTCTCGCGTAACTATCGTACGTTAAGGCATTAGCGTACAGTAACTGCACCCTATATATATATATATATATTAGAGTATATATGTTAGTAATACTTACTCGATATACGGCGCTATTTCAGGCGTATTCTGCAGCACATAAAAGTGTGCTCTCTTGAAAAGATCAGGAGAAACTTCATCTGATTTAACGCCTGTGACAGGGATTGTCTCCCCATTATCATCATGCTTATCATGTGGAATACCAACATTACTCTTGATGTTTTTTGGTATTCGCTCAGAAACTCGATTGTTTCTTCCGCAATGTTCTCCTCAGCAATGCACCCTTCTGGATAAGTTTTGTTTCGCACATGCCCTTTGATAGCCTTCATACACCTTTCAAAGGGATACATCCAACGAAAGCATGGTGGCCCACATAATTTTATTTCTCTAACAAGGTGCACGGTTAAGTGAACCATGACATCAAAAAATGATGGCGGAAAGTACTTCTCCAGCAGGCACAGTGTAACTATTTGCTCTTCCTGCATCTTATCAAGCTCTTCTACAATGATTTCTTTGCTACAAATTGACTTGAAAAAAAACAAAGCCTGATTATAGCATTTCTCATTGATTCTGGCATGATGGACCGTATTGCAAGGGACAGAAACTGTTGCATAAGCATGTGATAATCATGTGATTTAAGGCCTTGTAGCTTCCTTTCTTTAAGATTCACCAAGCTAGAGAAGTTAGAACAACACCCTAGTGGAGCCTTCAGTTTATACAGTGTTTCAAGAAACATGTGTTTTTCTTGCGCTGATAATGTGAAGCATGCTGCTGGCAGTTCTGTATTGTGGCCTTTTGCTTTCGGTTGCAACTCCTTTTTAATCCCTAAAAACTCCAAATCCTTTCTAGCTGCCAATCCGTCTTTTGTCCTACCGGGAATGTTCAGCAACGTCTGGACAATACTTTCTGCCACATTCTTTTCAACATGCATCAAATCAATACAATGTTGGACTGGTAAATACTTCCAATAGCTGAGCCGTTGGTACCATATGTTGAACTTCTTCTAATATTGGTGCGGCGTTGTGTTATCCCTTTTCCTCTTACTCCCACTTAGGGACTCAGATCCCTTTCCCCATTCATTGTTAATGTTTTTGACCTCGTCGTATATCTCTTCCCCTATCATAGGCTCTTTAGCGGTTCTTATCTCCTCTTTTCCGTTGAACGTCTTTGTTTGTTTTATGAATATGTGGTCATGTGATAAATACCTTCTGTGGGTAGCATAACTCTGCTTCTTTGTGTGATAAAGTCGAACACACTGAGTGTCGCCCCGACACACCACACAACCTTTGAATCCACAGTAAGGGCAACCACATAGTGTACCAAGAGCAGGGTAATCATTAATCGTCCATAACACAACTGCACGTAGTGTAACCATTTCTTGTTTATATGCATCATATGTTGGCTCCCCGACCTAAAATAAAGATGCTAGATCGTCAATTAAAGGCTGTAAAAACACATCAATATTGTTTCCTGGCACCCGGATATTAATAAGGAAAGCATGATGAATTTTCTTTTCATACACATCCAAGGTGGAAGGTTGTAAATGACTGCTAAAACAGGCCAGACACTATGGTTTCTGTTGCCTCTATGTACGTCGACCCCATCAGTGCAAATCCCTAGACAAAGATTTCTTGGTTCGCTTCCGATGGTATCAAAGTATCTGTCATCTATGGCTTTCCATGCTGGTGAATCTGATGGGTGGCGTAAAACACCGGGTTTATTGGTACTCGTGGCGTGCCATGTTAAATTCTCTATTCTGGCCTTTGATTGAAAGAGGCACTTGAATCATGGAATAATGGGAAAGTACCACAGTACCTTAGCGGGAGTGTTTATGTAAGTTTTGTTAGTCTTCTCATCCACCTTCCACCTTGACTTGTTACAAACTGGACATGCTTCCAAATCCTTGTAATCCTTATAGTAAATAATGCAGTCATTGATACACACATGTATCTTTTCGTATCCTGAGTCCATTGCCTTCATCATCCTTTTGCCCCCATACATATTATTTATCATTTCGTTATCTGCATGTAGCATCCTTTTCAACAATTTCAGAAGTTCATCAACGAACTTATGAGATACCCCGTGCTTGCTCTTCAAGTTGAGTAGTTGTCCTAATGCTGACAACTTGGTGAAGTCAAGACATCCTTTATATAGGGGCTTCTCAGCGTCATCAAGTAGTTGTAGAAACTGTTGATACTTCTTTTCGCCTTTGAAATTATCTTTTGTGGCATTAACATTTCTACAGTTTCACAGGCATCTGTTGGATGTTGGTGTCAACAAACCCATTATTATTATCATAATTAGTTGGAATGCAGGTTTAGGCAAACCCAGTATTATCAACATAATTAGTTGGAATGTTGGTGTCGGCTTCTCCATGTTTTATCCAAGTAGTATAATTCTTATCAATTCCAAACCTGTACAAGTAATGTTCTACCTCGTCTACACTAAGAGATACGTGATTCAAATACCGAACACATGGACATGAAACAGAAATTGGTGGTGATCTCTCCTTGCAATTACGAACTGCAAAATGTAGAAATGCCTTAACACCATCTCTATATGCTTTACTGCACCTGTCGCCTACTGACATCTAAAACTTATCCATCTTTCAAGAATTTTTTTATTAACTGTGTCATCAACGATATATATATATACTAAAAGCAAAAACATTTGGTGCTCACCTGAGATTAATGAAGCTGTTTGGTAGGATTGAGATTGATGAGAGTTCAATAAATACACTAGCAGATTATTAGGGTTTGGTCAATACTAATTGATTTGTGAGTCTTCCAGAAGATAACTCGATTAATTGGCGGGTAAAAATGAAAATTTTAAACTTCTAAATTTCGTTATATAAATATTAGAAGAGGTTCTATTACGTTCTCAGGGTGTAGCTCAAACGGTTGAGGCTCTTGTGATTAAACATAGATTGCAAAATCGCGGGTTCGAAACTCAGGAGGGACATATTGTTATTGATTTTTGATAATAACCACTTTTTAATGAAATATTATAATAACCTCTTTTTAATGAAGTAAACACAATGTGATTTTGGAAACACTCAAACTAAACTACGGAAACACTCAAACTAAACTGCTCATTAAGCCTTTAAATGCGTTCAGAAACATAAAAATACATCATAATAGCTGGTCTAAAATCATAACAAAGTTTCTTAGCTTTTAATTACAAAACTAATTAAAAGCCCTAAAAACAACAAGAAGCAAATAAAATACAATATCTTCACTTTTTCTGATTCAATCCTCGAAGCTACACTCCTTGCAAGTTGATCCTCTAATGACTTATTTGCCCTTATGAAGATAGGAATTATGTCTGTACATCTTGTGCACACATCAGATCTTGTGGACGTAACACAATCAGACCATATAAAGAAATCAATTTTTTGCCCTAAGTTGAAAAAAATATAGGGTTTATGGTCAACAATTGTAGATGAATTCCAACTTTATTTGCAATTTCACTAACCTGAGATGCACAATTGTAGAACCTCCAACCTAGATTTTTGGTGGTGCTTGATGTTCTTTGAATGGCTTCTTGACCACAAAAACAATAAACCTGAGATCGATTGCTTCTGTTACTGGATGTGGTGGTCCTCGATGAGATTTCTTCCATGGTGAAAAGGAGTTTTTATTGAAAACAAAACTAGATATATAAGTATATATATATAGGAGGGTTTAGAAAGGAGTTGTTGTACACATGCTTTTTATTAGTGTTTTAGGATATTTATATATGTCTTTGTACAGTAGCCGGTTGCAAGCGTAACAGACTCTTTTGAACAATTATATTACATATTTTAACCTAATTGATTACACGCATTTTTAACAAAGAAAGATGAGAACCATTAATCCATATTTACCATTCATCAAAAGATGCATCACAAAAAGTACCCTTAATTACAATACATAAAACATGTTAAGAAAGCATTTTAAGATAATATATATTTACCATTCATCAAAAGATGTCATACAAAAAGTACCATTAATTACAATACATCAAAAAAACCAAGACCAGCAAAGCTAACATCACCATCACTCCGCCTTGTCCACAGTCTCCGCCCCCATCTCATTAAAACTCATGTTGGTTGACACCGTAGTTATGGTGTCAACCAGGGTCTCACACACTGAGTCGTAGCATTCAGACTGTTGTTGCTGATAATCAGCAACCATTGCTCGAAACTCAATGTCGTCTTCCCACAACATGAGGTTACAGGATTGGAAGGTCTTTGTTTTTTCGGCTGCGAGTGTAGCCCTAATCGCTTCGACTTTCTTCAATAAAGAGTCGATTTTCTCTTTCTGAAAATTCATCATTTTTTCACTATGGCCTTCAAGGTTTTCTCAGAAGAATTCATTTTGAGTGTATCTTTCTGAAACTGTTAGTGTGATTGAATAACCAAACTTAATGTAGTTAAGTTTGATTTGTAGTAAGATATAGTAAGATCTAGTAAGATATAGCTTAACTTTAATGTAGGCTATCATTACCATAATATTTTTCCCGGTATTTTTGACAGGTGACGTATAATTGTGATAATTAATTCTGACCGGTGATATAAATGCAAGTAATCTCTAGATTAAACAAAAACACATGAGACAATTTGGTGCATTTCCCAAGTGTGGGACACCATTTTGTTTTTTAATACAGTTACTATTCGTCCGATGCGTTTCCTAAGCTTGGGACACCCTTTTGTTTTTTTATTACAGAGTTACTATTCATCCGTGTGCATTTCCCATGCGTGGGACACCCTTTTGTTTTGTCTGTGAGCATTTTGGTCATATATACCTACACCACATTTTTTTAGTTAATAATGGATTGCTCGTCATTACCATCATCATCCAGATCCTACAAGGCTGCCCTCAGAAGGCGAATTGGGCTCAAATCGAGGTAGATAACGCTTGTCGGGAAACTCTTACTGAAGAATTTGTAAAAGCTAGCAACAGCTTGGATGCCAGGGATCTCATTACAAAAGTTCTTACTCGGATGCCCGCTAGTTGTATCGGAGATCTTGCTGTTTTGTTTATGGTTGATGTAGGACAGAGAGAGCTTGACGAGTTAAAACTTTTGGGCAAGGCAATTCTTGAACTGAATTGCCCAATGGAATTGAAGTTGAAGTTTCTTATGTCACTCAGAGATTAGTAGTAATAAATTTGTATGTTTGTGGTGGTGTGTTTATATGTGTGTTTTGGTAATAATAAAATTTTTATGTTTGTGTTAAAACATTGATTCAACATGTAACTATTATCTTAAAGTGCATTACAAACTAATAACAGAAGACTAGAGATCTCCAAAAGTCCATATCATAACAAGTATCTTAAAGTACATAGCAGTCAGTTTTGAAATCATTCAAATTTTTTGTTGCCTTTTCATAAGTTCAGCAATCAACTCTTCTCCGGTTAAACGAGTGTCGTCATTTTCATGGAATAGCAGTGCTTTTCTTGATAAGATTATTTCTGTGTTGGTTTATATCCGAGAGTCGACTCAAACCGTTGGTGAACGAACAATAAATATCATGAACAAGTATTTGATAACTATGTGTTAAGTTATGTGTTACATGATATTTACGTGTATGAAATTAATTATGAATGGTATTAACTAAGTTGTGCTAGAAATCGAGTAAGTAGAAGTGCAAGGGGGTAAAGTGTAACATGTATTATATTTAATTAATATATAAACAACATATTATTATCACAAAACCCTAACACTCCCTCTCTCCCTCCTCTCACTCGACGGCAGCCTCTCTCCCCCCTCCCCTTGATCGATTTTTCACACACACATACATCAAGTTGTTTACAAGGTTGTTGAAGGATCCAAGGTGATAACTAGGTAAATAAACTTCATATCTAACCCATTCTATAAGTTAATTTCATGATTAAACCTGCAAATCATAAACCCTAAGTGCTAAATGTGTTGTTAGTTGATGAATTAGGGTTATATGCATGATTTTGTGTGCAAAGGTTATTAGTTTGTTGAGTTTTGATGAAAACTGCTGCTGGACAGATTATTGAATTCGTGTTTAGACGACTGTAACTCGATGTTAATTTCATGTTTTTGAAAGTAAATATAATCGTAATCATTGCATTTGCATTAAACCAACAAACCCTTTAAATAGGGGAAGAAACATAATCCTATACATATTCTAAAAGGGTAAAAGATATGGATATAAATCAAACATATATTTAAACAATTCTATAATATCTTCTAGAATATTTTGATATTCTAATACGCCCCCGCAGTTCGAGCCGGTGAAACGCTCAAACTGGATCTGAAACTTTCAAACAACAGACGAGGTAACCCTTTCGTAAAGATGTCAGCATATTGACAAGGTGCTGGAATATGCAAAACACGAAAGCTACCCAAACGCACCTGCTCGCGAACAAAATGAATATCAATATCTACATGTTTAGTTCTTTGATGTTGAACTGGATTACCCGAGAGATACACGGCTGAAACATTGTTACAATACACCACTGACGCCCGATGTAGTGGTACCTGCAGCTCCAATAACAAATGACGTAGCCATGAGATTTCTGCCACAGCATTTGCGACGCCTCGATATTCAGCCTCGGCACTAGAATGAGAAATCGTAGCTTGTCTCTTTGAAGACAATGATATTAAATTTTTTCCCAAGAACACACAGTACCCAGAAGTGGACCGACGAGAGTTTGGGCACCCACCCCAGTCTGCGTCGGAGTACGCGGTGAGAGAAGTTACCGGAGAAACAGTTAAGCGTAAACCATGATGGATAGTACCACTAACATATCGTAGGAGATGACGCAAGAATGCCATGTGTGGTTCACGCGGGGCATTCATAAACAAACAGAGCTGTTGAACCGCATATGTGATATCCGGACGAGTAAACGTAAGGTACTGAAGCGCACCAACTAAACTTCTATATTCAGTACCATTCTCTAACAATAGACCAACATCAGCATTTTGTTTAGACCCAGGTTCTACCGGTGTTCCACATGGATTACAATTGGACATATTTGCTCGTTCTAGAATGCCGGTCGCATATTGCGAGTGTGATAAAAATAAACCATGTGAATCACGGGTCACTGTGATTCCCAAGAAATGATGAAGAGGGCCTAAATCGGTCATAGAGAACTCAGCCGATAATGCCCGGATAATAGCATCGACTAAACGCGTAGACGAAGCAGTAAGCACAATGTCATCCACGTAAAGTAAGAGATAAGCACTGTCATTCCCGTGTTTATAAATGAATAATGAACTGTCACAAACACTGCTTTTGAATCCCTTATTAGTAATAAAAGTGTAAAAACGTGTGTGCCATGCCCGAGGGGCCTGTTTAAGCCCGTAAAGAGACCGTTTTAAGCGGCATACATGATGATGAGCCGAGGGATCTACAAAGCCTGTCGGCTGATACATGAAGACTGTTTCATTAAGATCGCCATGCAAAAAAGCATTTTTAACGTCCAACTGATGCATAGGCCATCCTTTAGATAAACCAATAGATAAAACGGTCCGTATAGTAGCCGGTTTAACAACTGGGCTAAATGTTTCATTGCAATCAACCCCAACAGTTTGTGATTTCCCATTCACCACTAAACGGGCCTTATACCTCTCCAGTGAGCCGTCAGCACGAAATTTGTGTCGAAAAAACCATAAACATCTAATAACAGGGTGATTAGCCGGATAAGGTACAAGCTTCCAAGTATCATTATCTTTTAAAGCTTTAAATTCTCTGGTCATGGCCTGCTTCCAATTGGGTCAGATAAGGCTTGATTGTATGAGGTGGGAATTGGAGAAATAGGAAGGTGTGAGGAAGTGTTAAGGTTGTATTTGGGATTGGTTTTAAGTATACCGACTTTGGAACGAGTGGTCATGGGGTGAATGTCAGACCGGTTAGGTGCAACAGAGGTTGGACCAAGGGGTGAATTGGAACCGGATTGGGGTTGGGATGTGGATGGAGAGGATGTAGAAGTTTTTGGGAGCGGATATGGGCTAGTGGCATGGTGGTCCGAAGTATGAGTGGTCTGGGAAAAGGGTTCCGTAGGTGAGTTAGTTCGGGTTGAAGAAGGGAAATGAGCAGGTGGATCCATAGAAGGAGGGGGATGGGTTGTGGATGGTGAATAAGCATCGGTCGTAGATATGGGTTGGGTTGGTGGGAAGTTAAAATTTATTGGGTTTGGGGCGTCGTCAAGGAATTGATATTGAGTAGTGTCAATTTGATCAGTGAACGGAAACGTGCTTTCGTCAAAGATCACATGACGAGATATATGAACGCGACCTGAGACAAGATCAAGAAAATGATAGCCTCGAAAATTAGGAGGGTATCCTAAGAAGATACAACGTGTGGATCGAGGAAGTAATTTATTAGGTTGGGTAGCCGAGAGATTAGGATAATATGCGCATCCAAAAACGCGTAAGTGATCATAAGTTGGGTGTCAGTGAAATAGGGCAAAAGTGGGGGTGTAGAGGTTGAGACCTTTGGTTGGAAGAATATTGTGTAAATAAGCGGCGGTGTGTAAGGCTTCCACCCAAAAGGTAGGTGGTAAATTAGCTTGCATAAGGAGCGGACGGATGATATCGTTAAGGCGTCGAATCATACGCTCGGCTTTACCATTTTGGGGTGAGGTTTGTGGGCAAGCGAAACGAAAAACAAGTCCTTGAGCATTTGCAAACTTATGGAATTCATTGTTATCAAATTCACCACCAATATCACATTGGAAGGATTTAATTTTAGTTTGAAATTGGGTTTCGATTAGTCGATGAAACTTAACAAATGTAGGAAAAGTTTCGGATTTGAATTTTAAGGGATAAACCCACACGTATTGGGTGAAGTTATCAATTAACACCATGTAATATTTGTATCCATTGTTACTTAATATCGGTGATGTCCATAAATCACAATGTATAATATCAAAAGGTGCAAGAGTAAAAGATTGCGAATCAAAAAACGGCAATCGTTTGCTATTAGAAACATGGCATGCATGACATAAACCAGAATTAAAGTTTTGATTACATGAAATAAATAAACGACGGGAAAGAAAATGTAAAGTTTGAACTCCGGGATGTCCAAGACGGTTATGCCATGTAGAAGTCGAAGATGCTACAAGGCAAGCGGCGGAAGGAAAAGTGGTCTTTGTGAAAGGATAGAGATCCCCGATGCTGTCATGTCTAGAAATGTGCCTTCCTGTCGCGAGGTCCTTCAAAGAAAAACCATAGGGATCAAAATCAATGGATACTTGATTATCAGTAGAAAATTTACGTACAGATAATAAATCTTTAAATACTTGAGGGGCTAACAGAATATTATTAAGTTGAAAGGTGCGGTTAGGAAGGTGGTAAGAGGAATGACTCGTACCGGTGACTGGTAATTGTTGACCATTACCAACGAAAATATTACCATTAAAATATAAATTAGTTGGGTTTTGTATCTTACCTGGGTTGGCGGTGAGATGAGACGAGGCTCCCGAGTCCATAAACCATGGATCATTATTTAAATCCACTGCTTGCAAAGCCTGACCCAATTCTGTTGGGTTCATTGGATTAAAAATCTAATATCTTTGGAAGTTTAAGATCTGTGGAAACCTTAGATTTTTTCATCTTGGCCTTTGGAATTCACATCATATATAAAAGCTTAATAAATTTTAGTCACCAGTTTTATTCCAGTCATTAAAGTCTCTGTTGTTTTATAGTTGGTTGTTGGGTGTATATATAACTGCATACTACCTGTCGAAATGGTTTCCACAAGCTTTGGAAACGCTCACAAGCTAATTAACTTTGGAAATTAATTACATTTATACCTACTACCTGTCAAAAATCTGGGAAATATATTTATGTAATGATAGCCAACATTTGTGACACTCGTCAATTTCAGGTTAACTCCGTTAATCCGAACTCCGTTAATTCAAACTTAAGATCACACAAACTATAACGCATATCTCATTACATTTAAACTAGGGTTTAGATGAAGCATGACAATCACTACACAACTAGTCTTTCGAAATTTCACCGAAACACACGCGAGTCGACTCAAACCGTTGGTGAACGAACAATAAATATCATGAACAAGTATTTGATAACTATGTGTTAAGTTATGTGTTACATGATATTTACGTGTATGAAATTAATTATGAATGGTATTAACTAAGTTGTGCTAGAAATCGAGTAAGTAGAAGTGCAAGGGGGTAAAGTGTAACATGTATTATATTTAATTAATATATAAACAACATATTATTATCACAAAACCCTAACACTCCCTCTCTCCCTCCTCTCACTCGACGGCAGCCTCTCTCCCCCCTCCCCTTGATCGATTTTTCACACACACATACATACAAGTTGTTTACAAGGTTGTTGAAGGATCCAAGGTGATAACTAGGTAAATAAACTTCATATCTAACCCATTCTATAAGTTAATTTCATGATTAAACCTGCAAATCATAAACCCTAAGTGCTAAATGTGTTGTTAGTTGATGAATTAGGGTTATATGCATGATTTTGTGTGCAAAGGTTATTAGTTTGTTGAGTTTTGATGAAAACTGCTGCTGGACAGATTATTGAATTCGTGTTTAGACGACTGTAACTCGATGTTAATTTCATGTTTTTGAAAGTAAATATAATCGTAATCATTGCATTTGCATTAAACCAACAAACCCTTTAAATAGGGGAAGAAACATAATCCCATACATATTCTAAAAGGGTAAAAGATATGGATATAAATCAAACATATATTTAAACAATTCTATAATATCTTCGAGAATATTTTGATAATATAATACGCCCCCGCAGTTCGAGCCGGTGAAACGCTCAAACTGGATCTGATACTTTCAAACAACGGACGAGGTAACCCTTTCGTAAAGATGTCAGCATATTGACAAGGTGCTGGAATATGCAAAACCCGAATGCTACCCAAACGCACCTGCTCGCGAACAAAATGAATATCAATATCTACATGTTTAGTTCTTTGATGTTGAACTGGATTACCCGAGAGATACACGGCTGAAACATTGTTACAATACACCACTGACGCCCGATGTAGTGGTACGTGCAGCTCCAATAACAAATGACGTTGCCATGAGATTTCTGCCACAGCATTTGCGACGCCTCGATATTCAGCCTCGGCACTAGAACGAGAAATCGTAGCTTGTCTCTTTGAAGACAATGATATTAAATTTTTTCCCAAGAACACACAGTACCCAGAAGTGGACCGACGAGAGTTTGGGCACCCACCCCAGTCTGCGTCGGAGTACGCGGTGAGAGAAGTTACCGGAGAAACAGTTAAGCGTAAACCATGATGGATAGTACCACTAACATATCGTAGGAGATGACGCAAGAATGCCATGTGTGGTTCACGCGGGGCATTCATAAACAAACAGAGCTGTTGAACCGCATATGTGATATCCGGACGAGTAAACGTAAGGTACTGAAGCGCACCAACTAAACTTCTATATTCAGTACCATTCTCTAACAATAGACCAACATCAGCATTTTGTTTAGACCCAGGTTCTACCGGTGTTCCACATGGATTACAATTGGACATATTTGCTCGTTCTAGAATGCCGGTCGCATATTGAGATTGTGATAAAAATAAACCATGTGAATCACGGGTCACTGTGATTCCCAAGAAATGATGAAGAGGGCCTAAATCGGTCATAGAGAACTCAGCCGATAATGCCCGGATAATAGCATCGACTAAACGCGTAGACGAAGCAGTAAGCACAATGTCATCCACGTAAAGTAAGAGATAAGCACTGTCATTCCCGTGTTTATAAATGAATAATGAACTGTCACAAACACTGCTTTTGAATCCCTTATTAGTAATAAAAGTGTAAAAACGTGTGTGCCATGCCCGAGGGGCCTGTTTAAGCCCGTAAAGAGACCGTTTTAAGCGGCATACATGATGATGAGCCGAGGGATCTACAAAGCCTGTCGGCTGACACATGAAGACTGTTTCATTAAGATCGCCATGCAAAAAAGCATTTTTAACGTCCAACTGATGCATAGGCCATCCTTTAGATAAACCAATAGATAAAACGGTCCGTATAGTAGCCGGTTTAACAACTGGGCTAAATGTTTCATTGCAATCAACCCCAACAGTTTGTGATTTCCCATTCACCACTAAACGGGCCTTATACCTCTCCAGTGAGCCGTCAGCACGAAATTTGTGTCGAAAAAACCATAAACATCTAATAACAGGGTGATTAGCCGGATAAGGTACAAGCTTCCAAGTATCATTATCTTTTAAAGCTTTAAATTCTCTGGTCATGGCCTGCTTCCAATTGGGTCAGATAAGGCTTGATTGTATGAGGTGGGAATTGGAGAAATAGGAAGGTGTGAGGAAGTGTTAAGGTTGTATTTGGGATTGGTTTTAAGTATACCGACTTTGGAACGAGTGGTCATGGGGTGAATGTCAGACCGGTTAGGTGCAACAGAGGTTGGACCAAGGGGTGAATTGGAACCGGATTGGGGTTGGGATGTGGATGGAGAGGATGTAGAAGTTTTTGGGAGCGGATATGGGCTAGTGGCATGGTGGTCCGAAGTATGAGTGGTCTGGGAAAAGGGTTCCGTAGGTGAGTTAGTTCGGGTTGAAGAAGGGAAATGAGCAGGTGGATCCATAGAAGGAGGGGGATGGGTTGTGGATGGTGAATAAGCATCGGTCGTAGATATGGGTTGGGTTGGTGGGAAGTTAAAATTTATTGGGTTTGGGGCGTCGTCAAGAAATTGATATTGAGTAGTGTCAATTTGATCAGTGAACGGAAACGTGCTTTCGTCAAAGATCACATGACGAGATATATGAACGCGACCTGAGACAAGATCAAGAAAATGATAGCCTCGAAAATTAGGAGGGTATCCCAAGAAGATACAACGTGTGGATCGAGGAAGTAATTTATTAGGTTGGGTAGCCGAGAGATTAGGATAACATGCGCATCCAAAAAAGCGTAAGTGATCATAAGTTGGGTGTCAGTGAAATAGGGCAAATGTGGGGGTGAAGAGGTTGAGACCTTTGGTTGGAAGAATATTGTGTAAATAAGCGGCGGTGTGTAAGGCTTCCACCCAAAAGGTAGGTGGTAAATTAGCTTGCATAAGGAGCGGACGGATGATATCGCTAAGGCGTCGAAACATACGCTCGGCTTTACCATTTTGGGGTGAGGTTTGTGGGCAAGCGAAACGAAAAACAAGTCCTTGAGCATTTGCAAACTTATGGAATTCATTGTTATCAAATTCACCACCAATATCACATTGGAAGGATTTAATTTTAGTTTGAAATTGGGTTTCGATTAGTCGATGAAACTTAACAAATGTAGGAAAAGTTTCGGATTTGAATTTTAAGGGATAAACCCACACGTATTGGGAGAAGTTATCAATTAACACCATGTAATATTTGTATCCATTGTTACTTAATATCGGTGATGTCCATAAATCACAATGTATAATATCAAAGGGTGCAAGAGTAAAAGATTGCGAATCAAAAAACGGCAATCGTTTGCTATTAGAAACATGGCATGCATGACATAAACCAGAATTAAAGTTTTGATTACATGAAATAAATAAACGACGGGAAAGAAAATGTAAAGTTTGAACTCCGGGATGTCCAAGACGGTTATGCCATGTAGAAGTCGAAGATGCTACAAGGCAAGCGGCGGAAGGAAAAGTGGTCTTTGTGAAAGGATAGAGATCCCCGATGCTGTCATGTCTAGAAATG
Source organism: Bidens hawaiensis (assembly GCF_021521415.1). Taxonomy (NCBI): domain Eukaryota; kingdom Viridiplantae; phylum Streptophyta; class Magnoliopsida; order Asterales; family Asteraceae; genus Bidens; species Bidens hawaiensis. The sequence continues at coordinate 677,457 of NW_027491042.1, forward strand.
TGCCTTCCTGTCGCGAGGTCCTTCAAAGAAAAACCATAGGGATCAAAATCAATGGATACTTGATTATCAGTAGAAAATTTACGTACAGATAATAAATCTTTAAATACTTGAGGGGCTAACAGAATATTATTAAGTTGAAAGGTGCGGTTAGGAAGGTGGTAAGAGGAATGACCCGTACTGGTGACTGGTAATTGTTGACCATTACCAACGAAAATATTACCATTAAAAGATAAATTAGTTGGGTTTTGTATCTTACCTGGGTTGGCGGTGAGATGAGACGAGGCTCCCGAGTCCATAAACCATGGATCATTATTTAAATCCACTGCTTGCAAAGCCTGACCCAATTCTGTTGGGTTCATTGGATTAAAAATCTGTTGGGCTGAGAAACCAGGTGGGGCAAATGCAAGCTGGGCTTGGGCTTGGTGTGCTGGCGTTTTCTGAAAAGGGGGCTGAGCATTCACCGGTGGGCCGTACGCGGCAGCATATGGTCCATAACTAGTTTGCGGATTTTTCCATTGACTAGGCCACCCACCTTGGGCGGGATGTGGACAAGGAGGTGGGTTGGTCCAGGGGATTGGTGGGAAATCTTGAGGCAAATAGTGTTGTTGATAAAATCGGCCACCACCCCTGCCATTACTTCGGCCTCCTCGGCGACCACGACCACGACCACGATACCCCGGTTGGTAATTATTTCCCATATAACCAGAATTATGATACCCCGAACCATTTGAACTCGAACCATTAGAGGAGCCAAGTGTATTATTTGAACCATTAAACCCGTTGGTCGTAGTATTACCTTGAGTAGGACAAGTGTTGTTATTATTAGGTGCAACGAGCGCGGTTTGGGCCGAATCTGCTCTTGCTTCTTGTCTTTGCCTCTCGAGATCAATAGCGGTTCTCGCGTCGTCCCAACTTGTGTCGGTTTGATTGATAACTGTAGCACATGCATCATATTCCTTTGGAAGGCCGTTAACTAGGTAAACTACCAATCGAGATTCGTCAACAATATGATCAACGTCATTCAACTATTCGGCCAAATCTTGCAACTTTTGACAATAGTCATCAAGCGAGGAGCACGCGGATAAGGTTAGGTTTGTGAATCGTTTCTCGAGAGCTGCCGCACGCGATTTTTTATTAGATAAAAAAATGTGTTTAAGCTTGTTCCAAACCGTTTGAGCTGTTGCATTAGTGTCGAGAACGCGAGCAAGATAAGGTTGGGAGATCGTTCCATATATCCATTGGAGAACGATAGCGTCAATTTCGGCCCAACTCTCGTAAGTGTCGTGAGTCTTATCTGGTGGTGGAGTCTCGTCGATGTGTTGCAAAACCTTGTAGCCCTTTGCATGAAGAGTAAAGAGTTTCACCCATGATGAGTAGGTGAAGGAGGTGCCATCAAGTATGCGAACCTTATTCTAGATGTTACTAACAGAGTAAACGGGATGGAGGGCTTTTGATTCGGTTGAAACCGACGATGAAGGTTTGTCGCCTGACATGGTGTAGCGATGTGTGTGTAGGGGCAGAAAAAAGTAAAACAAAGAATAATTTTGTGGTGTCAATTAAATCAAAAAGAAAAAAAAATTAAAATAATGTTTTTCTTTTGCTTCAAGTCTCAATCGTAAAGTAACACACAAAACTAAATTATGATTGGATAAAGAAAAAAAAAAGAATACAATGATTCTAGGTGTAAGACGAAGGCAGGAAGGAGACTGAAAAAAATAGGTTTAGGCTCTGATACCATGAAAGTAAATATGATCGTAATCATTTCCTTTGCATTAAACCAACAAACCATTTAAATAGGGGAAGAAATGTGGCATTCGTGACAAAACAAGGTATATTATATTCACTATGTAGCAAGTAAACGATAAATCGGTTAATTCGTAATGCTTAAACGAGTTACCGACCGACACTAATTATGACCCGTATACATACTGAGGGGTCATATACGAGTTATAGATATATTATAAAGGCTAACATGTGGATATTTAGGCCCCAGTACGTTTAAAACTCTTTAAACGAAAAAGGTTTCGTTTATCGATACGCTATAAGCTTAAACGCAATCGTTAATATCAAAACAAGCATTGTAGCATCCGTTAAGCCGAAAAAGATTTATAAAACACTTATATGACATGTTCTAAGCAATCTGTGAAAATATTTTGGAATTTTACAACGAGTCAGTACGTTTTTCGTATTTTACAAAAAGAAGCTGAAAAACACTCGTTTTCGCGCTGGTTTTTGCACTCGAACTAGTTTTCTTGCAAAAAACCAAACCCGAATTAAATTTTGGACCGAAGTTTACGTATCACACGAATACCGAGGCACCATTGGGCCAAAATGGAGGCCCAATGGGCCTTATACATTGGCGGCCGCAAAGGGGGCAGCCCATCCCCCTTCTAGTATTTTCTATATAAAAAAAATTTAGAGATATTTTGGACCAACTTTTCCAGAAAATACTTATCCTTGCTGTTCTTCTTCATCCTCCAGCCCAAACCCTAAGGTAAATATTGATTTTTACATTGATTTTAACCATGATTAACATAGTTTAACCATGAAAAATTAATCCTTGAATAGTTTTAAACATGTTTAACCATCCAAAAAGCATAAAAATCAAGTAAAATCATGTTTTGATGTTAAACATGTTTACAAACCAGGAACATATACTTTTTTGATCAAAAACGCGGATTAGAATATGAATACAACGTTTTTACGGTTTGAAAGTTCGGTTTGAACCCAAAACCGAAACCCTAATTATCAAGGCTGTAACATGGATGATTTATACTTGGTTTGATGTTATATGGTATGTAGATACACTGAGTTTACAACCCGAGACCCGGAAAGTCGTTTAAGCTAGCAAAACTCATCGAAAACCGACAAGGTAAACCCGTATTACTCGTTTAGGGGCTGTTTAGTATTAGGTTGTGACGTGGTTGTTGTTAGCTTGTGAATATTTTCAGGGACATTAGGGATCATATAAATGAGTCCCTGTTCAAATTTGGTAATTTTTTGTTAAACGGAGAATATTTGGTGAATTTATTTCCGTTTATGAGCGTTTATTTGGGAAAAATAGCTAAACATATTGAAACATTATGAAATTTGGCTTTGCAGATTAATATGTGATGGTAATATCACTGGTAATGTTTGGGGATCATTGGAAATGCCTAAGTATGGTTTGTGCAATTATGATTTAACCAAATTTTAACAGCCGAAAAACACACAAAAAGGCATTTTGTCAAAAAATTTAGGTTCTGGAGATTTTTCAGGGGCTACGTAATAACATTGAGGCCATTTGTAAAAATTATCGGATTTTTTGGAGGTCGTTTGATATAAACGGGCCATTTATTACACGATTATAACCAATTAAATGAATTTTTATAAATAAATAATTAATCATAAAATTTCTGAAAATATTTTTATAAATTCTCCATATTTTAATGTATTTTTACAAAAATTTACATAATTTATATATAAGTACATATTTAGTTATGATTAATCAAAGATTTAAATTATTATTGTTTTAACGAAACCGGCAGTTTGATGTTTAATGGACTGACTGGTACGTCAAAATATCAAAAGTGGTCAAATATTATATTTTTGGATGAAATTGATAAAAACGAACTTTTTACGAGAATTCCGGACAATTCGGGTGGATTGTACGTCTTGTATAATCAAACCCGTGTGAAAACGGAAACGAACCCTGCGATCAATCCAGATACCGAAACCTTAAAATTCTTTTATAAATTAAATCATTTTATCAATCAATATGTTTACATAAGTTTTTATGATCTTACCTATTCCCGAAACGCGTAAACGATCAACTTGGCTAGGCTCGGAAAACGGTGAAACTGAGCCAAATCTGATTTTAAGTATTTCACAGTATACAACGTCACAATCTAAGACTATGGTCATGTTTTGGGCCTAACAGCTATAACCAAACTAGTTATACAGCTCGATTTGGTTTAAACACTGTACTAGTATTAACAGTACGATAACGATTATAGGATACAAGCTATAATCGAGGCATAACACTTATTGACGTATATTACCTGCTCGAACTACAATAAGGTGATTTTCACGACCCCACTTTCTAAACTGTTTGATGAACTTTTGGGGTGGAAAGCATGTTTACATATACTTATATACTTGAAAACGTGTGATGATATGAATTATCTAAGTACTAACACTTGACAAATCCCCACAAACACAAGTGATTAACTTCGTGCCGGTGACATGTGGATAGTACTATCGGTTTGACAAACCCAACTTGTCACACCCGGCCCTAAACAGCGGAAACAGCCGGGCGCGCGCGAGTGGGAATTGATAGTCAAGCACGGGTCATTGCAAACATTTAAGAAAAATAAAATTTCCATTGCGCATGAAATGTCTAGTACAAAATACATTACATTTAGAATTACATAAAAACATCCAAGTATGAAAATCATTGAAGATTTCCGCGCCATATCCCTTCACACGGCGGGAACAACTGCACGTGTGGAAGGGATAGAACTAAAATCTTCCAAAAAGCTAATTTTATGGATGTTCTGCGTGAAGTGCTCTATGTGTGACTCCTTGCGCTACTTACCTATCACCTGAAAGACACGTAAAAACATTTGAATCAGTATAAACTGAGTGAGTTCACAAGTTTTGGTGACTTGATAGATCGTATTGCATCATAATCTTGATAAAGCCATATTGAAACATATTCCTGATAACATTGTTTAAACATATGCTTGATAAATCCGTATTGAAACATAGTTTTGATAACATATTTTTGATAAAACCGTCCCGCGGGTCACGCGCAGACATTCCTGAAAACCGTGGCGCTGCCACTATAATAATTTAGATATACCGTCCCACGGGTCACGCACGGACGTTCCTGAAAACCGTGGCGCTGCCACTATAATAATTTAGATATACCGTCCCACGGGTCACGCACGGACGTTCCTGAAAACCGTGGCGCTGCCACTATAATAATTTAGATATACCGTCCCACGGGTCACGCACGGACGTTCCTGAAAACCGTGGCGCTGCCACTATAATAATTTAGATATACCGTCCCACGGGTCACGCACGGACGTTCCTGAAAACCGTGGCGCTGCCACTATAATAATTTAGATATACCGTCCCACGGGTCACGCACGGACGTTCCTGAAAACCGTGGCGCTGCAACTATAATAATTTAGATATACCGTCCCACGGGTCACGCACGGACGTTGTGCCGGAAAACAAGGCGCTCGTCTTTGTAAGAGGTGCGACCTCTACGAGCGGGCTCAATCCCATAGTACTACCCCGTGACATACTAGGCACCCGTCTTTGCAAGGGGTGCGACCCCTACGAGTGGGTTGATCGAACACAGTAGTCCCTACCCTTAGAGTTCCAATGGTAAAGTGATCACTTACTCGTATCGCACTCACATCGAAAACCATAGATAACCGTTTGCATTGCTCGAAAATATTCCATAAAGAAACATAATTTAAACACATAATCGTTTTCATTACTTGTAAGAGTACCACGATAAAGCATAATTTAAGTACGTGTCCCTCGCCCCGAAAACAGTTTAAAAAAAAAACAGTGAAAATAGTGAAAATAGGGGCTGTGAGACTCACCTGTGATTCTTGTTAAGAGATTAATCGGGGTTTCGGGTTTCTTGGTGTTAGCCTCGGAATTGGGAGTCTAGCGAAGGAAACGGAGATGGAAACGGATGCTTGGGAGAGAATTACAGATTTTAAGAGAGTTTGGAGTGTTTTTGTGTGATGTTTTTATTCAAGGATTGATACATATTTATAGGCAAATTCAAGGGAACACAATCCCTTGATTTAGGGGATTAAAATCTTATCATATCTAGGTGTAATGATGACAAAGTATGGGATTTATTATTATTTATTTTGGTATGGGGGTGATAGTCCTAAGGAGTGGTTAAAAAGATTCTGATTGATTTTGACAGGACATGCAGGACAGTGGTTGGTGGGAGTAGGTACGGCTGACAGCTGACATTTCGTGTTATGGTATACTTTTCCTGGTACTGTTGTCAGTGTGTAGTCAAAAGGTAAAAATATCTTAAACACGCTACTGGTCCCTTCTGGGCGGGGGAAATCCCCTTACACTTGAGAAATAAAATTTAAGTGTTTTGTGCGTGTAGCCTTGCGCGTATAGCTTTCTGCGTGTAGGCTGTTTCTTTGCTGCGGGTAGGTGCGTAACCTTCTCGCAGTCAGGGACGTTGAGTTTCATTTGTAGATTCTCCATGAGGTCTTGGTATTTCAACATAGTGATCAGTTATGTTGAAGTCAATTCCATCCTGGAGCTTCAGACAAACTAGCTTTCAATGTTCCCGCCATGCGGGGAGGTTAGCCCCCTTTCCGCACGCGCATAAATGATTTGGGATGCACCCGCCTTAGCATCAGGCGGGGCGTCCACCCATATGGCAAAAAGTTATATGAAAACATAAAGCCAAAACATCCGCGCATGGCGCATATAACATGCACGCGCTGATTCTAACATGGCGCGCTCGCGCAGGGCTCATATAACATATGCACGCGCTGATTCTAACATGGCGCGCTCGCGCAGGGCGCATATAACATATTTGCCTAATAATTAGGTTGATTACTTGGTTTATGGGATTGGGAAATTACCGGGTGTTACATTCTCCTCCTGTTAGAAGAATTTCGTCCCGAAATTTAGGAGGCGTTGCTGGCGGGAGCTATGCTTTGAAAGAGGTGTGGGTATTTCTTGCGCATTTGGTCTTCTCTTTCCCAAGTGAATTCAGGCCCACGCCTTGAGTTCCATTGAACCTTCACTAACTTGATCCGGCTCCTTCGCAACTTTTGTTCTTTCCAATCGGTTACTGCTATAGGCTCTTCTACGAAGTGTAGTTGTTTGTCGATATGAATCTCGTCCAATGGTAGAATTAACGTTTCATCAGATAAGCACTTCTTGAGGTTGGATACATGAAACGTGTCATGAACTCCACTAAGTTCGGCGGGTAATTGGAGCTTATAAGCAACTGGACCGATCCTTTCCAGGATCTCAAATGGTCCGATGTATCGCGGGTTCAACTTTCCTCGCTTGCCGAAACGGGGGACTCCTTTCCATGGAGAGACTTTCAAAAGCACTTTATCCCCTACTTGAAATTCCAATGGTTTTCTTCTCACATCAGCATAGCTTTTCTGTCTGTCGCGCGCTGCCTTAAGGCGATCCCGTATCTGAAAAATCTTATCCGTCGTTTCTTGGATCAATTCTGGACCAGTCATTTGTTTGTCACCCACTTCAGCCCAACACAGCGGGGACCTACACTTGCGCCCATACAGGGCTTTAAATGGCGCAGCCTTGAGGCTTGTATGATAACTGTTATTGTATGAAAATTCAACCAATGGGAGATGAGTATCCCAACTACCTCCGAAATCGATTGCGCATGCGCGCAACATATCCTCTAATGTTTGAATGGTTCGCTCGCTTTGTCCATCCGTTTGGGGATGATAAGCCGTACTCATGTCAAGACGAGTACCTAAAGCCCCCTGTAACGATCTCCAAAATCTTGAGGTGAACCGACTATCTCTATCAGAAATGATGGACACCGGGACTCCATGCTTTGAAACTACTTCTCGAATATACAATCGGGCTAACTTTTCCATCTTATCGGTTTCCTTGATCGGCAGGAAGTGTGCCGACTTAGTTAGCCGGTCTACTATAACCCAAATCGGGTTGTAACCCCCAGGTGTCCTTGGCAGTTTGGTAATGAAGTCCATAGAGATTTGTTCCCACTTCCACATGGGAATTTCTGGCTGTTGAAGCAACCCCGACGGTTTCTGGTATTCAGCCTTCACCTTCGAACACGTCAGGCACTTACTGACATACGTCGCGATGCCGACCTTCAGATTGGGCCACCAATACAGCGCTTTAACATCTTGGTACATCTTGTCTGCGCCAGGATGTACAGAATATCGCGTTTTGTGAGCTTCGTTTAACACTTGTTCGCGCAATCCTCCCTTGAGAGGGACTCATATGCGGTTAGCAAAATATCGAGTATCGTTCTCTCTGAGTTCCAAATTCTTATTCATACCCCCAAGGGATTCGTTCTTGACAAACTCTGGTTTCAGGGCTTCTTGTTGAGCTTCTCGGATGCGGGTAGTGAGATCTGCGCGAATGGTCAATCTTAGAGCCTTAACTCGTAGCGTCCTTGCGCGCTCTTTCCTACTTAGAGCGTCTGCTACCACATTCGCCTTTCCAGGAAGATACTTTATTTCACAATCATAATCATTCAATAACTCAACCCATCTTCGTTGCCTCATGTTTAAATCCTTCTGATCAAATATGTGTTGAAGGCTCTTGTGATCCGTAAAAATCAAACACTTCGTACCATAAAGATAATGGCGCCAAATCTTTAGCGCGAAAACAACTGCTCCAAGTTCCAGATCATGCGTTGTGTAGTTCTTTTCATTGGCCTTGAGCTGACGAGAGGCATACGCTATGACTTTGTTTCTCTGCATAAGGACACATCCGAGTCCTTGATGTGATGCGTCGCAGTAGACGACGATGTCATCCGTCCCCTCGGGCAGAGATAAAATTGGCACACTACATAACTTTTGCTTTAACATTTGAAACGCTGCTTCCTGGTTTTCGCCCCAATCAAACTTCTTATCTTTCTGGGTTAGCGCGGTCAGAGGTAAAGCTATCTTGGAGAAGTTCTCAATGAAACGTCGATAGTAGCCAGCTAGTCCTAGGAATTGCCTCACCTCAGTTGGTGTTTTTGGCGCTTCCCAATTCTCGATGGCTTTGACCTTGGAGGGATCGACGTGTATTCCTTTCTCGTTTACAACGTGACCGAGAAAGTGAACTTCTCTAAGCCAAAACTCACATTTAGAAAACTTTGCATACAGCTTTTCTTTCTTCAGTAACTCCAAAATTAGTCTTAGGTGTTGTTCATGCTCAGCTTTGGTTTGGGAGTAAATCAGAATATCATCTATAAACACAATCACAAACTTATCCAAGTATGGTTTGCACACACGGTTCATCAGATCCATGAATACAGCCGGCGCATTAGTTAGCCCGAAAGGCATCACTAAGAACTCATAATGGCCGTATCTAGTTCGGAAGGCTGTCTTTGGCACGTCTTCCTCATGGACCCTAAGTTGGTGGTATCCTGACCGTAGATCTATCTTCGAATAATAACTGGATCCCTGCAATTGATCAAATAAGTCATCAATCCTCGGTAAGGGGTACCGATTCTTGACTGTCAGCTTGTTCAGTTCTCTGTAGTCAATACACATTCTGAAGGAACCATCCTTCTTCTTTACAAAAAGCACTGGAGCTCCCCAAGGTGAAAAGCTTGGACGTATGAAACCCTTATCCAACAGTTCCTGCAACTGATTGGATAGCTCTTGCATCTCAGATAGAGCTAGTCGATAGGGTGCTCGAGCTACTGGCGCAGCTCCTGGGACCAAGTCGATTCGAAACTCGACTTGTCGCGGCGGAGGTAATCCGGGCAAATCTTCAGGGAAGACTTCCGGGAATTCGCGCACCACTGGTAAGTCTTCAATCTTTCGCTCATCTCCTTTCTTCTCTACTACGTGCGCCAGGAAGGCGTAGCATCCTTTCCTCAGGCACTTGCGTGCCTTTAGACACGAAATGAGTTTTGTCGCAACTCCACTTCTTTCCCCTTGAATTACCAAGGTTTCTCCGCTCAACAGTGGGATCCGAACATGCTTCTCATGGCAAATAACTTCCGCGTGGTTGTCGACTAACCAATCCATACCTACCACAATGTCAAAATTTCCCAAGTCTATTGGTAATAAGTTAATATTGAATCCGTGACCTCCCATGACCAATACGCATTGCTCAGTCCTCTCGCTCGCGCATAACTGCCTACCATTGGCTAGTTCTTTAGTATAAGGCGTGTCTAGCCTACTGGTTGCTAGGCCTAGGGAGTTTTTAAACTCAGTGGATATATAACTTAGGTCAGCGCCAGTATCAAATAAGACAGATGCAAAATGGTCGTTAAGTAGAAACGTACCAGTTACTACATTCGGTTCTTCTTTGGCTTCGCCCGCGCCGATCACAAAGGCTCTCTCGCGAGCTTGGTTTCTCTTTTGCGGGCAATCCCGACTGAAGTGTCCTGGCTTCCCGCATGCGTAGCAGCTATCGCTTCCCCCAGTTTCTTTGGCATGGCAATTCATCGTCTTGTGCCCTGGCTTGTTACATTTGGCGCATACAAGGCTTGCGCATTCACCCCCGTGGTGATACTTGCATCTGCTGCACCATGGGTGAGGCCCGTTGTACACTTTTCGCGGTGGCTCCGCGGCTTGAATCGCGTAAGCCCTTACGCTCTCCTGTTTCTTGAATGGTGGCTGCTTGGAGTCGGACCCTCGGTGGTGAGAGTTCCATTTCCTCTTGGGATCAGAGGTTCGTTGCTCGATTCCGCGCGCAGTTAACATGCCCGCACGGACCGTATCCCTTGTAAGGGTGATGGCCCGCGCTACTGCCTCATCAAAGGTTGGAGGCGCTGCGGCGTTGAGCGGAACCCTAACAACATGAGGTAACCCAAAGATATACCTCTCGATCTTCTTCTCCTCCGTGTTTGCCATATCTGGCACCAACTGGCAAAGCTCGTTGAAACGGTTGTTGTAGGCGTCGATATCAGTTCCTACCATGGTGTGGTTCCAAAATTCCTGCTGTAGACTCTGAATCTCGGCGCGAGAGCAGAACTTTTTCATCATCATCTCCTTCAGCTCCTCCCAGGTCCTGTGGAGAGCAACTTCTCGCCCCAATGTTTTCGTTTGAAGCTTCCACCAAGACGAGGCCGCTTCTTGAAACATGCAGGTCGCGTAAAGGACCTTTTGGTTTTCACTACATCCACTAATGGAGAGAACTGTCTCCATCTTGTCGATCCAGTTGTAGAGCCCAATGGCCCCTTCGGTGCCCTTAAATGGCCAAGGCTTACAGGCCATAAATGTCTTATAGGAGCATCCTTTGTCCAAAGCTCCTGATTCGGGTTCTGGGGTTTCGGTCTCCTGACGACCCTGACTTGATTCGGCCTTGCTGGCCTCATGCGTTGCGATCGCCTGCGCGATTATTTCTACGAGTTCCTCGGGCGTCATGGTAATTCCCTTGGCTCTGGTTGGAGGCATTCTCGTTTTTCTTAAAAAGAGAATAAAAATATATCAAACTTCGCGCATGTACCCTGAGCACATAGTGTTTTTCCTTAATGTTCACTAGACATTGTGTGACCCGTGTTCCTAAGGGCGTGTGTGGTTTCTTTTGAAAATATTTTCTTTGCAAAATATTTCATGCGATTCCCCTACGGTTATAGTCTAGGTTAAAACTTCTTTCCTAGTTCGCTATAACCAGTGCTCTGATAACAATCTGTCAATCCCGGCCCTAAACGGCGGAAACAGCCGGGCGCGCGCGAGTGGGAATTGATAGTCAAGCACGGGTCATTGCAAACATTTAAGAAAAATAAAATTTCCATTGCGCATGAAATGTCTAGTACAAAATATATTACATTTAGAATTACATAAAAACATCCAAGTATGAAAATCATTGAAGATTTCCGCGCCATATCCCTTCACACGGCGGGAACAACTGCACGTGTGGAAGGGATAGAACTAAAATCTTCCAAAAAGCTAATTTTATGGATGTTCTGCGTGAAGTGCTCTATGTGTGACTCCTTGCGCTACTTACCTATCACCTGAAAGACACGTAAAACCATTTGAATCAGTATAAACTGAGTGAGTTCACAAGTTTTGGTGACTTCATAGATCGTATTGCATCATAATCTTGATAAAGCCATATTGAAACATATTCCTGATAACATTGTTTAAACATATGCTTGATAAATCCGTATTGAAACATAGTTTTGATAACATATTTTTGATAAAACCGTCCCGCGGGTCACGCGCAGACATTCCTGAAAACCGTGGCGCTGCCACTATAATAATTTAGATATACCGTCCCACGGGTCACGCACGGACGTTCCTGAAAACCGTGGCGCTGCCACTATAATAATTTAGATATACCGTCCCACGGGTCACGCACGGACGTTCCTGAAAACCGTGGCGCTGCCACTATAATAATTTAGATATACCGTCCCACGGGTCACGCACGGACGTTCCTGAAAACCGTGGCGCTGCCACTATAATAATTTAGATATACCGTCCCACGGGTCACGCACGGACGTTCCTGAAAACCGTGGCGCTGCCACTATAATAATTTAGATATACCGTCCCACGGGTCACGCACGGACGTTCCTGAAAACCGTGGCGCTGCAACTATAATAATTTAGATATACTGTCCTACGGGTCACGCACGGACGTTGTGCCGGAAAACAAGGCGCTCGTCTTTGTAAGAGGTGCGACCTCTACGAGCGGGCTCAATCCCATAGTACTACCCCGTGACATACTAGGCACCCGTCTTTGCAAGGGGTGCGACCCCTACGAGTGGGTTGATCAAACACAGTAGTCCCTACCCTTAGAGTTCCAATGGTAAAGTGATCACTTACTCGTATCGCACTCACATCGAAAACCATAGATAACCGTTTGCATTGCTCGAAAATATTCCATAAAGAAACATAATTTAAACACATAATCGTTTTCATTACTTGTAAGAGTACCACGATAAAGCATAATTTAAGTACGTGTCCCTCGCCCCGAAAACAGTTTAAAAAAAAAAACAGTGAAAATAGTGAAAATAGGGGCTGTGAGACTCACCTGTGATTCTTGTTAAGAGATTAATCGGGGTTTCGGGTTTCTTGGTGTTAGCCTCGGAATTGGGAGTCTAGCGAAGGAAACGGAGATGGAAACGGATGCTTGGGAGAGAATTACAGATTTTAAGAGAGTTTGGAGTGTTTTTGTGTGATGTTTTTATTCAAGGATTGATACATATTTATAGGCAAATTCAAGGGAACACAATCCCTTGATTTAGGGGATTAAAATCTTATCATATCTAGGTGTAATGATGACAAAGTATGGGATTTATTATTATTTATTTAGGGATGGGGGTGATAGTCCTAAGGAGTGGTTAAAAAGATTCTGATTGATTTTGACAGGACATGCAGGACAGTGGTTGGTGGGAGTAGGTACGGCTGACAGCTGACATTTCGTGTTATGGTATACTTTTCCTGGTACTGTTGTCATGTGTAGTCAAAAGGTAAAAATATCTGAAACACGCTACTGGTCCCTTCTGGGCGGGGGAAATCCCCTTACACTTGAGAAATAGACTTTAAGTGTTTTGTGCGTGTAGCCTTGCGCGTATAGCTTTCTGCGTGTAGGCTGTTTCTTTGCTGCGGGTAGGTGCGTAACCTTCTCGCAGTCAGGGACGTTGAGTTTCATTTGTAGATTCTCCATGAGGTCTTGGTATTTCAACATAGTGATCAGTTATGTTGAAGTCAATTCCATCCTGGAGCTTCAGACAAACTAGCTTTCAATGTTCCCGCCATGCGGGGAGGTTAGCCCCCTTTCCGCACGCGCATAAATGATTTGGGATGCACCCGCCTTAGCATCAGGCGGGGCGTCCACCCATATGGCAAAAAGTTATATGAAAACATAAAGCCAAAACATCCGCGCATGGCGCATATAACATGCACGCGCTGATTCTAACATGGCGCGCTCGCGCAGGGCGCATATAACATATGCACGCGCTGATTCTAACATGGCGCGCTCTCGCAGGGCGCATATAACATATTTGCCTAATAATTAGGTTGATTACTTGGTTTATGGGATTGGGAAATTACCGGGTGTTACACAACTGACAGAGCCGGTGGGGTATGCCGGAACATGTTAACCCAGTTGCACATTGTCATTTAAACTTATTAGATACTGCTATGTGGTGTTAGACATAGTACTTACTTGGGGCAAAGTGGCTGTTAAATCCCAATGGGAGTGCATGGGCAGGGGTGGCCATGTGTTTTAGCTCGTTTCGGTTTCACTTGTGGCTTAGTATAATACATCATACACATACATGTATACATACACACTGTAAACTTTACGAACTCGTATACTGATTTCGTTGATACTCGTGAAACTTGAAACTCACCAACTAGACGTAGTTGACCCGTTTTAACATGCTTTTCAGGTAAAGCAAAGGTGGAATGATTTGCTTACGTTCTTGGTGTTAGGAATGAAGTTGAATAGTTGTGAATAGACACAGATATATAATATTGAATAAGAAGCTCGTAAACCGGTTATGTGATTCTCATCTAGTTTGTAAACATAGTACCAACCCATGTAATATGATGTAAATTAGTTTGTGAAATTCTTTATAAACAATGTTATTGATACCAGTATTATCTGTTACATTCTCGTTTTACGCTTCCGCAACTACCTAGTCGGGGTGTGACAGAAGTTGGTATCAGATCCATTGGTTATAAAGAATTAGGATGTCCCTTAGGATACCCTAAGATAACCTTAGGCTCGATTAGTTCTGGGAATAAAATAATACTAAATAATATATACAGGCAATTCTCGTGATGAACTTGAATGGACAAGTGGGTTATTATGGTCCGGAACGTAATAACGGACTTGTTTGTACGAGGGAATCCGAGAAGAAGTCGATGAACAACCCAATAGGTAAAAACAGCAACATATGTGTATAAAATATAATAATAATAAATAAATATATATATGTATGTATATAAACGATTATTTGTGCTTATGTGTATAAATACCTACATGTGTTTTATTATGATTAATATAATCGAAGGATGTTATTCTTATTACTAACCATTGTGCGGGAACATGTCGAGGTCTACGGATCGTTCACCTATTGCGACACCAGCATTACCTGAAGAGGAGGAGGAAACGGAGGAGGAGATGAGCGAGAGTTTTGGAGACACGGTGGTTCCCCACGAGGTACCCGCAGATCAACCCGACTTATCGGGTTACCGTTGTGACACCTATCCCCCTAGGGAATCCCCTAGGAATGTTGTGGGACAGGGAGCTACTAGTGCTTATCATTCACCGATTAGGGCACCCAGATCCCCTACTTCACCCGTACAGCATACACCAGTACCCCCACCCACTATTAGAAACCGTCAGACCGCTCGTATTTCAGTGCGGCCACCTGAGCACACCTCTCCCCCACCTCGATCTACATATTACAGGGGAGAAACATCACGTGTCCGGGTCACTGAAATACCCATTCCCATCTGGGGTCTACCCGCCACGGTACCAGAGCCACCTCTTCTGTCTGATTCAGCATGGTTGGGTTTAGTGAGTGATTATATTTTAGAACAATCACATTCGATAAATAATCTTAACCAGCATAGACATGATATGCAAGATCACATGTGGTACATGCAGCAAGAAATCGGAAATGTGCAAAGATCTAGTGCTCACAGCCACGGGCGTCAGGATCGGGCAATGATACTGCTAGGAGCATGTTTAACGGTTAATGCAGCCCTAGTGGCTGCTGTTGTTTGGTTGTGACTTCATGTTACAAAGAATGGATAGGACATAGTAGTATAGCCATATGTATATAGTCTTTTGATATCCCAAGCAGCATTTTGTTGCAGCGTGTTGGGATGACTTGGGAGTTGTTTGTGGGTTAGTACTATTTCAAGCACTGGCCCTTATCGGGTTAAGTCTATATATCACTTAGTGACAAGTTTTGATACGCATATACAAGCGCTGGCCTATACCAGGTTAAGCCTATGCGCTAATTTTGGATGCATATGTACAGTAATGATTATAGTTAATACAAATGTGTTTTCTTTGGCATAGTTGTGTGTTGTGAAATTGTAATATCGTAAAGTTGTGCTGGTTATAGTGAAACGATATTAATTATTATATAATTGATTATTTTATAGAATGGCCCCGAAGAAAGCAAACCCTTTGTCTGAGGCGGAAATGGCCGCAATGATTGCTCGTCAACTACAAGCAGTGATACCAACAATTGTAGCACAAGTCACTTCAGGCATACGTGCTAACAATACTGTTAATCAACCTACGAGCACTACCACGGCCACTGCTAATATACCTCCGCCGGACACTAATGTAGCCCGGATGTTACTACCCTGGTGAATACTGATAATGTTATAAAAAATAATAATACTCGCCCGACTGTTAATGTTGTTGGGAACCCTGAAACCATTTTGAACCTAAATAATGTCATGAATCCAAACCCCGTACCGGTTATCAACCCAATTGTTAATAATAACACTCAACCAAATACTGGTAATGATCGTAATAATCCCGAACCCCCACGTCAGGAGTACGCATACAAACAATTTACATCATGTAAACCGATTGAGTTTAAGGGTATTGAAGGACCTAGCGGGCTGGTCAAATGGATAGAAAAGACCGAATCAGTAATTAATATCATTGAGTGTCCACCGAACCGCGTGATCAAATTTGCTACCAGTATGTTTCTAGACCAAGCGCTGATGTGGTGGAATACGGTAGTCCAAATAAGGGGACAAGATGCTAATAATCGTATGTCATGGACTGAATTAAAAACCCTCATGCTAGAGCATTTTTGTCCTAAAAGTGAGATTCAAAGGTTGGAACACGAGTTATGGAATCTGGAAATGAAAGGAGCGGACCATGTGGGATACACGAATCATTTTAACGAACTGTCCCGCTTAGTTCCGTGGTTAGTTACACCGGAAGCGAAGCGAATTGAACGTTATATCTGGGGACTGACCCCTGCTGTGAGAAGTATAGTGAATTCAGTAGCCCACCCAACATTAGAAAGTGTTGTATCTCAAACGGGTGTCGTTACTTTTGATCTGATGAGAAGTGGAGTGATAAGGATGCCAGGTGAAACAACAAGTTTAAAACGAACTGATTATGGGACAAGGATGCAAGGAAACCCTCAAAACAAACAGGCCCGTCCAAATACCCGAAGTTATGCCATGACCAGTTCTAATGTAAAACAAGAGACCTATAAAGGGACGTTACCGAAGTGCAGAAGATGTAACTTTCATCATGTGGGTGAGTGCAAACCGATCATTTGTCAAAAGTGTGGAAGAACGGGACACTATGCCCCCAACTGTAGAACCCCCACCAACACTGTTAACCGTCCACCACAATCAACTCAACTACCTCGACCTCAACCAACCCGCCCACAACTCAACCAACAAACCCCACCTACCACGAACCTCCGTGCCTGCTATGAATGTGGTAGTACGGAACATTTTCGGAGATACTGCCCCAATCTGAACCAGGGTGCAGCGAGAAGGCAAAACCAAGCACAAGCATCAGCCTCAAATGCAGCTAGGGGACGCGCGTTCATAATAGGATCGGGGGAAGCGCGTCATGACCCGAACGTGGTGACAGGTACATTCTTAGTTTCGGGTCAGTATGCTTCAGTCTTGTTTGATACGGGTGCCGATAGGAGTTTCGTATCTGTTAACTTTTTAACCTTAGAAAATATGTCGGTGAGTGAGCTAACGAAACCCTATACTATAGAACTTGCTAATGGAAAATCCATACTTGTTAACCAAATAGTCCGAAACGGTTCCCTTATCCTAAATGACCACCCATTTCTTATCGACTTACTTCCAGTGGAATTAGGAAGTTTTGATGTCATAGTTGGTATGGACTGGTTGTCTAAGTATAATGCTGAAATTGTCTGTAAGGATAAAACTGTTAGGATACCTTTCCCAAATGACGGGGCGATGATTGTTCAAGGTGAGAAATCTGGTACGGTACTGCCTCTCGTATCCCAACTTAAGGCATTGAGATATTTACGCCAAGGTTGTACTTCATAGTTGGCAAGTGTAACAGTTAGGGAACCCGAGGAAAAACGAATGGAAGACATCCCAGTGGTACACGAGTATTCAGATGTATTCCCCGATGAGTTGCCTGGTTTAACACCGACCCGACAAGTGGAATTCCGTATTGATTTGATACCGGGAGTAGCCCCCATTGCTAAGGCACCATACCGACTTGCACCTTCTGAAATGAAAGAACTATCCAAGCAATTGTAAGAATTGTTAGACAGGGGTTTTATCAGACCTAGTTACTCACCGTGGGGAGCACCAGTGTTATTTGTAAAGAAGAAATATGGGAGTTTTCGAATGTGTATTTATTACCGGGAATTGAATAAAGTGACTATAAAGAATAGATACCCCTTACCTCGAATTGATGACTTGTTTGATCAGCTCCAGGGTGCGAAGTATTTCAAAAATTGATCTTAGATCTGGTTATCATCAAGTAAGAATTCAGGAAGAAGACGTACCAAAAACAGCTTTCCGAACTCGGTATGGTCACTATGAATTTTTGGTTATGCCGTTTGGGTTGACAAATGCACCTGCAGTGTTTATGGACCTCATGAACCGAGTTTGCAAACCTTACCTTGACAAGTTCGGGATAGTGTTTATCAATGACATTTTGATATATTCAAGAAGTAAGAAGGAACACGAACAACATTTGCGGGAAATCTTAGAATTATTGAGGCAAGAGAAGTTATACGCAAAGTTGTCCAAATGTGAATTTTGGCTACAAGAAGTACAGTTTTTGGGGCACATTGTGAACCATCAAGGGATCCAAGTAGACCCAAGTAAAATTGAGGCCATTAAAAATTGGCAAATGCCTAAGTCACCAAGAGAAATTCGCCAATTCTTAGGACTAGCCGGGTATTATAGAAGATTCATTGAAAACTTTTCAAGTATTGCCCAACCTCTAACCCTCCTAACTCAAAAAGATCGAGCGTATGAATGGGGAGAAGAACAAGAAATGGCCTTCCAAACGTTAAAACAGAAGTTATGTGAGGCTCCAATATTAAGCCTTCCAGATGGAACTGATGAATTGGTGGTATATTGTGACGCGTCTCGTAAAGGTTTAGGATGCGTACTGATGCAAGGAAAGAAAGTAATAGCATATGCCTCCTGACAATTAAAGATACACGAGAAGAACTATACAACCCACGATTTGGAATTGGGAGCGGTTATTTTTGCATTGAAAATCTGGAGACACTACTTGTACGGCACAAAATGTACTATCTATACTGATCACAAAAGCCTACAACACATATTTGATCAGAAAGAGCTAAACATGAGACAAAGGAGATGGGTAGAACTGTTAAATGATTATGATTGTGAGATTAAATACCATCCGGGTAAGGCCAACGTAGTAGCTGATGCTTTAAGCCGAAAAGACAGAGTCAAACCATTAAGGGTACGAGCACTCGGAATGATTGTTCAAAGTAGCCTAACAGAACAAGTTCGTGTTGCACAAGATGAGGCTTTGAAGGCAGATCAGCTAGAAAAAGAAGAGCTACATGGGAATGAAAGGAATTTTGAGAAGAAAATTGATGAAGTATATTATTACAAAAACCGGGTCTGAATTCCAACACTTCATAAACTCCGAAAGTTGATTCTTGATGAAGCACATAAGTCCAAATATTCTATTTATCCAGGTACTGATAAGATGTATAAGGATGTTAAAGAATTTTACTGGTGGCCTGGCATGAAAAAGGATATAGCCGTGTATGTAAGTAAATGTGCAACGTGTGCAAGAGTTAAAGCCGAATATCAAAAACCTTCGGGAATGTTACAACAACCCGAAATCCCACAATGGAAATGGGAACAAATTACCATGGACTTTGTGACGCACCTTCCTAAAACCTCCCGAGGACACAATGCTATCTGGGTAATTGTTGACCGATTAACCAAATCCGCACACTTTACTCCCATCCGTAACAACTACACCACCGAAAAACTCGCTCAAATTTACATCGATGAAATTGTATCCCGACACGGAGTACCTCTTTCGATTATTTCAGATCGAGACAGTCACTTTACTTCACATTTCTGGCAAGCAGTACAAGAATCTTTGGGAACTCGAATAGATTTGAGTACCGCCTACCATCCCCAAACCGACGGCCAATCTGAGCGAACCATTCAAACCTTAGAAGATCTACTTCGTGCTTGTGTACTTGATTTCAAAGGAAACTGGGATCAACATCTCTCGCTTATTGATTTTTCCTATAATAATAGCTACCACAGTAGTATAAAAGTTGCACCTTATGAAGCTCTATACGGGCGAAAATGTAGATCACCACTATGTTGGACGGAAGTGGGTGATACCCAAATTTCAAGGTCAGATTTAATTCAGGAAACCACCGATAAGATTCACCAGATTAAGCAAAAATTGAAAGCTGCCCGCGACCGACAAAAGAGTTATGCCGATGTTCGTAGAAAACTGTTATCTTTTGAAATAGGTGATAAGGTGTTTTTAAAAGTATCGCCGTGGAAAGGTGTTATAAGATTTGGAAAGACTGGTAAACTAGCCCCGAGATACATCGTACCTTTCGAGATTATTGCAAAAATTGGTCCTGTAGCTTACCGATTAAAACTACCCTTAGAATTGAGCACTATTCACGACGTGTTTCATGTATCGAATCTGAAAAAGTGTTTGACTGATGAAACGACAATAGTACCACTGGAAGATGTTCAGATCAAGGAAAAGGTTAACTTCGTAGAGGAACCGGTAGAAATTGTGGACGGGAAAACCAAACAGTTACGACACAACAAAATTTCATTGGTAAAAGTCCGGTGGAATTCAAAACAAGGACCCGAATATACTTGGGAACGAAAGGACAAATTCCGAAAGAAATACCCACACCTGTTCCCTAAAAAGAAAACCGATGACACATTAAATTTCGAGGACGAAATTTCTTAACGGGGGGAGAATGTCACATTCGTGACAAAACGAGGTATATTATATTCACTATGTAGCAAGTAAACGATAAATCGGTTAATTCGTAGTGCTTAAACGAGTAACCGACCGATACTAATTATGACCCGTACACATACTGAGGGGTCATATACTAGTTATAGATATATTATAGAGGCTAACATATTGATAATTAGGCCCCAGTACGTTTAAAACTCTTTAAACGAAAAAGGTTTCGTTTATCGATACGCTATAAGCTTAAACGCAATCGTTAATATCAAAACGAGCATTGTAGCATCCGTTAAGCCGAAAAAGATTTATAAAACACTTATATGACATGTTCTAAGCAATCCGTGAAAATATTTTGGAATTTTACAACGAGTCAGTACGTTTTTCTTATTTTACAAAAAGAAGCTGAAAAACACTCGTTTTCGCGCTGGTTTTCGCACTCGAACTAGTTTTCTTGCAAAAAACCAAACCCGAATTAAATTTTGGACCAAAGTTTACGTATCACACGAATACCGAGGCACCATTGGGCCAAAATGGAGGCCCAATGGGCCTTATACATTGGCGGCCGCAAAGGGGGCAGCCCATCCCCCTTCTAGTATTTTCTATATAAAAAAAAATTTGAGATATTTTGGACCAACTTTTCCAGAAAATACTTACCCTTGCTGTTCTTCTTCATCCTCCAGCCCAAACCCTAAGGTAAATATTGATTTTTACATTGATTTTAACCATGATTAACATAGTTTAACCATGAAAAATTAATCCTTGAATAGTTTTAAACATGTTTAACCATCCAAAAAGCATAAAAATCAAGTAAAATCATGTTTTGATGTTAAACATGTTTACAAACCAGGAAAATATACTGTTTTGATCAAAAAAGCGGATTAGAACATGAATACAACGTTTTTACGGTTTGAAAGTTCGGTTTGAAACCAAAACCGAAACCCTAATTATCAAGGCTGTTACATGGATGATTTATGCTTGGTTTGATGTTATATGATATGTAGATACACTGAGTTTACAACCCAAGACCCGGAAAGGCGTTTAAGCTAGCAAAACTCATCGAAAACCGACAAGGTAAACCCGTATTACTCGTTTAGGGGTTGTTTAGTATTAGGTTGTGACGTACTTGTTTTTAGCTTGTGAAAATTTTCAGGAACATTAGGGATCATATAAATGAGTCCCTATTCAAATTTGGTAATTTTTAGATAAACGGAGAATATTTGGTGAATTTATTTCCGTTTATGAGCGTTTATTTGGGAAAAAACGCTAAACATATTGAAAAATTATGAAATTCGGTTTTGAAGATTAATATTTTATGGTAAGATCACTGGTAATGTTTGGGGATCATTGGAAATACCTAAGTATGGTTTGTGCAATTATGATTTAACCGAATTTTAACAGCCGAAAAACGCACAAAAAGGCATTTTGTCAAAAAATTTAGGTTCTGGAGATTTTGCAGGGGCTATGTAATAACATTGAGGCCATTTGTAAAAATTATCGGATTTTTCAGAGGTCGTTTGATATAAACGGGCCATTTATTACACGATTATAACCTATTAAATGAATTTTTATAAATAAATAATTAATCATAAAATTTCTGAAAATATTTTTATAAAATTCTCCATATTTTAATGTATTTTTACAAAAATTTACATAATTTATATATAAGTACATATTTAGTTATGATTAATCAAAGATTTAAATTATTATTGTTTTAACGAAACCGGCATTTTGATGTGTTTGATCCCATTTTAACTCGTTCTAATCAATATCTTAGATCTAATCCAGATCTATATGTTAATATTAATTATACGGATCTAACTCTCGAATACCTTAGTTCGATTGCTATTCATATGTAGTATATATTATCAATAAGTTTAACGTGAAGCTTGAGAGAGAGAGAGAGAATACTTTAAATCTTTCTGAATAATATTAATTCTCTCAAAACTTTCACTATTTACAAGTGAACAGTGGTTCACTATTTATAGAAGACGATCTGGTTCGCTAACATCCCCTAGCGAACCAGCATCCCTTTCGTTAAATAAATTAACTTAACGAACCATCCCCTGATTCGTTAACATCCCCTAACGAATCAGGAGGGAATACATTATAATGTCCTAGTTCGCTAACATCCCTAGCGAACTAGACTTAACCTTAAATAACTAGTCTTAGTTCGCTAACATTCCTAGCGAACTAGACTTAAACATAACGAATTAGACTAAAATAAACATTAAATATTACATTTAAATATCAAATAAACATTAATGATAATTACAAAGACTCTAGACGCAAAACCGTGCACTAACAGACACCCCCCTCGTCTTTAGCTCTTTGTCTTTAACTTATTTGAAACGCTTTGTCTGCCAATCTCTGCAACTATGAATCCCATGTTCATGGCATACACGAACGACACGTTGGAATTGCATAGCCAGGTCGTAATCTTCTTGGCGTTCAAACAAAATCTGCTTCCTGTGTAGAACGTCATTGTCTGTCTCTGATAAATTAACCAACCACATTGGATCGATTATCTTGATGAGCTCAGTATGTAGTCCTCGACCACGAACAATAACGGCCTCGCCAGTACGATTGTCATAGTACCAACGGTTGAAAAATAGTTGAATATCATGAGGCATTGTCTTCATTGGAACCCTTCTCATTGTCTTTGGTGGCTTCACTTTCAAAACAAGTTTCTTCCAGCCGGTCCTTGGATCAATCTCATCAGTACGTTTACGTCTTGGGACCTGGGCCTTGAAGAATTTGAAGCCATGATTGACCTCGAACAGTAAGTGTTGATGAAACCACTCAGCAGTTTGGTTACCCCCACGATTGATAAATGGACGTCTCGCGAGGGTGCGTACGTCCCGACGCGGTAATGTTAAAACATCCATTATCCTCTCATAATATTGGACACCTTTTTCCCATTTAACAATACATACCTTAAGGTCTGAATCGTAGAGCCAGGAGACAATATCACCATGTACCTTAGAAACAGTCTTGAAGGTAGTCATCTGATTTGCCTCAATCCAAGCAGCAGCTGTATCCTTTCTTTCTTTATCTACATACCGATAAGCACTGATGATCTTACCCACTTTCTGGCGTTTGAACCATCTTTCAATGTCATCATCAGTCACTTCTTTGAGTGAAGGAACAGTCCGTTGCACAATCTTCTCCAGTTCATTCTCAGTCTCCTTAATTACGTCTTCATTAAATACCGGAGCACCTTGATCAACATTTGCGTGTTGATACAAGTCCGGGTACTCTTCAGCTGTCACATCCTCCATTTCAATCTCCTCGTTCTCATAAATAAAATTTGTATTCATAAATAATGGATCAACCTCCATTTCTTCCTCATTGATCACTTCGACATCGGGCCCAGTCTCTAACTCAGTTAACTGATCGTCGTTCATCCCAAGCAGAATCGAAATCTGCTCCCGTGTCAAAGATCTAACCACAAACTCACCGATCTGTATCTCATCTTTGTTCACCATACCTCTAACCATTCCTAATTCATCAATAAATATCACCGTGTTAGCCTCAATCATTTCTATTGGCTTGGCTGCTGTTGGATCTTGATATGAAATTATCTGCTTGTTCGAATCATCAGCGCCACTAACACCAGCACCAGAGGATGAACCATGCGATTGTTTAGGCTCACCTCCTGCATCAGACTCGTCAGGGTCATCATCGTCATTTTTGAGTTTCTTGAGGGCATCATCTTTACAAGTTAATTGTAAAATTAACTCATCTTGTTCTTTTAATTTCACCCCCTGAGACTCAACAATCGCACGCAACGACTTGGTCTCTTTCTGACAGAACGAAATATAGCTCATCATTTTTCATTGATTCTCCATGAGTCATTCTTGATTGAGTCGGTCAGCTGCCATTTGATTTTCATATAAATGTAGCAGATTAAGCAACATTTCCGTTTGACGTCCAAGTGACAAATTGTATACAGATGGATGAACTGGTTGAATAGGTCCCTGAGGCCGAGTGATTCTCATGAAAGAGACATCACTAGGCGGAGGCGGAGGAAAAGTAGTTGTTGGCAGAGGGGGAGGTCCCATTGAAGTGGTGGAAGAAACAGTTGACAGCACAGCAGGAGGCCTCGGTATTTCGGTCAACGCCATTTGAGGAATTAAACTAAGCCTCTCATGTGACACCATCGTCGTTGTCAAGGTGAGCATCGGAGTGCTAGTAGTTAGCGGCACCGCCGAGCTTTGAGTAGTTGATTGACGTGGTAGTGGTGTTCCAATAATTACCCCAGCCCCAGCAGACACACGGGGCTTCTTCGATGGTTCATCAGTAGCTACCGCTTTGCCCTTTCTTTTTCGTTCTTGCTGAGCTTTCATGGTGGCAGCTAGAGCAGCATCGACTGCATCTTGTTGTTCTTTCAGAGCTCACTCACCAGCTCCATCATCACCATCATCATCCCCACCATCATTGTTCCCACCTTCTCCCCCTTCACTCTCGGAATCCGAATCATCATGGATCCAGCGCTCATTAGGAGGACATACATAATCCGGATTGATTATATGACCAATCATCCGTTTGTCCTGTGGCTTGTCTTTTCTATAAATCAACATCCGATGCATCGTTTCAGCTTTCATATGTTCCATATCAAGAACATCGTTCACCAACGATCGATCAATCACCAAATCCGGTATCAGATCTTGAATAATTAATTGTAGAAAGCGTGGATACATCAAGAACTTCTTTGACGGTAGAGTTTGCTGAACTTGCTCTTTCAGATGATCAAAGATGAGTTCTGAATAGTTGAAGGGCTTGTTCAGGATTAGTGCAACAAAAGCTAATTGCAGAATCTGCATTCATCAAAACCACCGCGACGTCCACTCATACAGTGAAGCAAGACATGCAGAAAATACTTGTAAGGTGGACACAAACCATTCTTGTTCAACATGGACCGACGAATATCACCCCCATAATTTAATCGTGTGAATAAACCCCTAACCAGCGTCCTGTCAAATTCACTCAGGTAATCATCAGTATCGTCAAATTGAAGTACTCGACGAATGACCTCAACATCAATCGTAATAGGGATCTGATTAATTGTAGCTTGAACCCAATTATTTTCTTCAACATATACCGCCGTGTTCCAAAATTGTCTGATTATACTAAGATACAGCTTAGGTTTAGCTGTGATTGCAAAGTGTATCTTTGAACGGCGTAAGAAGTTTAACATAGCTCCAAACGTTCTTAAATCAGCCACATCGTGATCGACATAAGCACAGATGTTGTGCTTCTTATCGAATGGTAATAGAATCATTTCAGCTTGTTGATCTGGTTGTTGTGGTCGTTCTTGACGAGGTTGTTCCTGTGGTTGTTCTTGTTCAGCCATGATTTACTGTATAAATAAAACCAATATGAGAATATATATCAGAATGTATAATTAAAAGATATGTGTAATTTATCTAGTTATGCGTATAAGATGATTTAAATCCTTTAATTAAATTAAATGAATATTAAAATTAAATTATTTAATTTAAATGATTTTTTTTAATGTCATTCGTTAAGAATCACACTGATTCGTTATACAAAGATAACGAATCAGGCGATCCGCTATCAAGTAAATAACTTAACAAACTGGACCTAGCGAATCACTATTTAATTTTAACGAACTAATCTCTAGTTCGTCATATTTTAAACGAATCAAACTCTGATTCGTGTGACATCTTATTCGCTAAGCTAGTTCGTGTAAAATCTTAACGAATTGGACACGAAACAGTTTCAATTCGCTAAGACTAACGAATGGTCATAACTAAGACTTATTCTTTGACTTCACAAAGTCAAGGTCAAAATTATCAAGAACAATAATAGTCAACAACTTAAACTCAGATTCAATTCGGCCATAACCATCGTTGAACCGTCAAGATAATCAGCTTGTTAAGCTCGGAAACACCCTCGTTAATGTAGGTGAATGAGATTGAGACTCATTACCCAAATGTGTTAAAAATCAAACGAACCACCAGTGAATATCAAGAACACATAACAATAATTAACCCAGCAAACAATAATCAAATATTGAGTAGAGTCCACCAAGGGTATCGGAAAGTGATTCCGATCAAAATGATATCAAAATCAGACAATTAAGAACATAAATTATACACAAACGAGTTTCAAAGGTTCAAAACCCTTAAACCCCTAAAACTACATAATTCAACAGTTAATTCATTGTCATTTTTGACGAAAATGATATCGCCAAGAACATTTATACCTTAGAAACTCAAATTGATCATTGAAATGTTCAAACTTAAAGATCGAAAATATCAGAGAGAATTTGAATAGTTTCTTAAAGATGAAGAAAGAAGACGAACAGTGGAAACCTATTCGTTATCTTGTCTTATATAGCAGTGCACGAACCTCTAGGCATAACTTGCACGAATCAGACGATTCGTTTAACTTAAAGTTAGCAAATTAGCGCATTCGATAACTCAATTCGTTACCTTATGTTAACGAATCACAATGTGATTCGTTAAATTAAAGATAGCGAATCAAGACATGATTCGTGTCATGATTCGTTAAATATGCATAACGAAGGGATGATTCGTTATAGAGTGCGGAAGCGAATTAGATTAGCGAACCAGAAGCTAGTTCGCTAAAGAATCATCTAGTTCGTTAACCATACATAACGAATTGGATTTTAGCGAATTAAACCCCTTTATTTAATTTTAAAGTAAATAATTAAATGAATGAATAAATTAATGAAATAAATAAAGAATTAAATTAAATCAATAAGTTAAATTATCGAGAAACCCTTATATCCCGACAACCTAATACGTTAAAATTGTTTCAGATTACCGAAACTTAACTTAAAGATTTATTTAAGTATATTGTATAAAGAAGACGAAAATATTTTTTTTTTTGGAATTTTGTAAAAAATTTAAAGAATTAAAGAATGTATTTACAGAAAAAAAATATCCGAACTATTAAAAAATAGACAATCTTTTTGTATTTTTCAATGATTTTATCAAAAACAGTACATATTTTTGTAATTTTGTTGAGTTTGAGCAGAGAATCATATTGACCAAATTGCCCTTTCATCACAGTTTTATATTTCAGCGATATTATGACTAGCGATAAGTCGGTCATTGGTATTGTTGTCCACATAAATCTAATAACACACATTCAAGTATTTTTGTGATATGATTAAATAGTTCAATTAAAGCACAGAATATCAGAAATTATTAGCCTCTAATCTCAGTTCAAGCTTAATTTGATTTTTGCCAAATCACCCCAACTTAACTTAAACCATTATAATGTTGATCAAAATTTTGATACCAATTGTAGAAATTTTGAGCAATGCACCAAGTTTTCTTTACTGTGAGTGAGTATGCACGAGTCCATCTGTCGGCTTACATACATTGTATCCCCTGGGGTCCGTTTCTTAATGGTATTAAGACGCACGCAAGGGAGGAACAATTGTATGACTAACAGCGGATTTTGATCAAGTCAGTAATTTAAATTGTACAAAGTACAGCGGTGATCAAGTTTAATGACTTTGGGTTTGCTTTAGAAAGGGAGTGAAATATTCATGCATATGAATACCCAGATGGTTAAGCCGCATAAAGACTCACAGTGTCCAGAATCTTAACGCTTGTTATTTGCTTTATTTGATTTTTGGGTGATCAACAAATATAAGGCTTGAGTATGACTGATTATTACATTTCTGCCATCCTCACCAAGACTTTTGCTAGAGACCAACACCCCGTTCAATTTGGCGTTTCTTTATGTTTATATCACATACTTACTCTACTGGGTTGTTTTAAGACCTACCAATGCACCAATGCAATTAAGCATACAGTCTTTTAAGCTTACTTTTTGCTGAACTTGGGGTCAAGAAAATCAATGTACTATCATTTTCTCTTTTTGCTTCAAAAACTCAATATTTTGAGGAGCATAAAAAATAAATAAAAGATAATTTAATCGCCCCAATTAACTTAAGAGAATAAATAAATGGCTAACCATCAATTCACAAGTGAATCATAGGACCAAGACATGCAAGCATGCTTTACAAACTTAAATAACCGACGTAATTTTCAGCGAGAAAATAATCTAAAAATCTTTTTGGATTTTCTCTATACAAACTTTAAAACACAATATTTTTGTCTTTTTCAAATTTCTTATAAACAAAATAAACTTCACAATCTTTTTGGATTTTCAGATATTTCTGTACAAAAACATAAATCACATTCTTTTTGGTTTTTCAAAATTTTAAAATGCTTTTTAATTTTTCTAAATTTTAAAGGAAAATCATTAAAGAACAAAAATCACAATATTTTTGACTTTTTCTTTAATTTTTTAATGTTTTTGGATTTTATCTATGCAAACGAAAACACATTCTTTTTGGATTTTCTAGAATTCTCCCCCTAAAACCTAAAAACATAAAACAAATAAGATTAAATCTATAAAGCAATTAAAAGATAATTATCCTAATTTTAGGATCTCAGCAAGGGTCTTCAGTCCATTTAAATCAAGCAAAAAGGTAAAACGTGTTTTATCAAACGCTTTGGTAAATAGATCGGCTTTTTGAAAATCTGTGTGTACTTTCTCAAGATCAATTAATTTTTTTTCATAACAATCCCGTATAAAATGATATCGAATCTCGATATGTTTCGTTTTAGAATGTTGTACGGGATTTTTGGTGATACTTATAGCAGCAGAATTATCAATCAAGATGGGAGTAGTAAGAAACTTCAAACCGTAGTCGCGAAGATGTTGTTGTATCCACGAACCTGGGAACAGCAACTCGAGGCTGCAATATATTCAGCTTCGGCGGTTGAAGTAGAGACCGTTGTCTGCTTCTTACACTGCCAGGAAACAAGCCGGTTTCCTAAGAATTGACATCCTGCAGTCATTGATTTGAAGTTGATCTTGTATCCTCCATAATCTGAGTCTGAGTAGGCGGTAAAATCGAAAGTATTATCTTTGGGGTACCATAACCCGATGTCAGGATTTCCCCGTAGATATTGTAAAATACGCTTGACCGCTGCCAGGTGAGTCACTCGGGGACTAGCTCGGTACCTAGCATACACACAAACAGCAAACATTATGTCGGGTCGTGAAGCAGTTAAATACATTAGAGAACCAATCATAGCACGATAAAGGGTTGGATCAACGGTATCCTCCAATTCATCCGGTGATAAATTGTGACCCACTGGAAGAGGAGTTGAAGGGATTTTTTCGGCAGTTATCTTGAATTGGCTCAAGACGTCGTTCACATATTTAGTCTGATGAATGAAGATTCCTTTATCAGATTGATGAACCTGCAGCCCTAAAAATAAATTCATCTCTCCCATCGAGCTCATTTCGAACTTGGTTTGCATGGACCTCTCGAATTCCTTACATAAAGTGCCGTTTGTAGACCCAAAAATAATATCATCAACATAAATCTGGACTAGAAGAAGATCATCGCCAACAGTTTTATGAAATAAAGTGCAGTCAACAGTTCCTCGTTTGAAGCCATTATCAGTCAGATGGTCGGCGAGCGTGCCATACCAAGCTCTCGGGGCTTGATGTAGACCATACAGGGCCTTGTTTAAACGGTAAACACGGTCTGGATAACCAGGATCTTCAAAACCAGGTGGTTGTTGAACAAACACTTCCTCATGTAGTTCACCATTGAGAAAAGCACTTTTAACATCCATTTGATAAACCTTGATATTCTTGTAAGCAGCATAAGCTAGGAAGATTCGAATCGACTCTAATCTTGCAACTGGAGCATATACCTCAGTATAATCAATACCCTCTTGCTGATGAAAACCTTGCACCACTAGACGTGCTTTGTTTCTGACAATCACCCCTCGATCGTCCTTTTTACATTTAAATACCCACTTAGTCGGAATAGCTTTCTTGACTCTAGCAAGCTTGTCTATTAAATCCCAAACACCCAATCGTGCAAACTGCTGTAATTCCTCTTGCATAGCTTCTACCCAAGAAGGATCATCAAGTGCCTTAGGAGCTGTCGTTGGCTCAACTTGAGATAGAAAGCAATTGAATTTAACAATATTCACAATTCCCGAAGAGTGTAAATTAGTGTAAGCACACAATGCGTTATTGTCGCTTGACAAAGCAACTTGATGACGTGTACGAACACCCACATCAAGTTCTCCAATGATATTGTCCTATGGATGATATCCATGAATCCGAAGAGTAGGATTTTAAGGAACAACAACATTATCAAATAAATTAGTGTAATGTTCACCCAATTCGGGAGATGAAGCATTATCACTATCAAGATCAATAACTTGAATCTCAGCTTGATCATCATCGGAAGAAGTAGAAGCACAGTCAATAACAACTGGAGGAACAACTTGGGATTCTTCAGTTGGAGCATCTGGTTGAACTTCAACTGCATTAGAACTTGAAGAGCTTGGAATGTTCAAATGTTCTTCAAAGTATGCTCTAACCAGATCTTCATCAATGTGATCAGTCGACGTAGTAAAAGAGTTAAATAAACTATCGTAGTCAAACACCCAGTCTGGACCTTTCCCTTGAGAAGGAGTTGTGTACTTTTGACAGTCCACATGGCACCATTCTTCAACACAGCCAGATGTAAAATTAAATAATCTTTTCTTTGGAGACGCATATCCCAAGAAATATCCTTCGATAGCCTTTTCATCAAATTTACCCGATTCCTTCTTCAACATTGTACACGGACACCCAAATGGTTCCAGGTACTTTAAATTAGGTTTTCTGCTATTTAATATTTCATAGCTTGTCTTCTTGAGTCGTTTTACTGTTAGAACCCGATTAAGTGTATAACAAGCTGTGTTCACTGCTTCATTCCAAAATTGAATAGGGAGCTTTGAATCAGCAAGCATTGTACGTGCAGCTTCAATCAGAGTTCTATTTTTCCTTTCAGCAACACCGTTTTGTTGTGGTACATAAGGTGCACTATACTCTCGGTGAATTCCCTTTTGAATACAAAAGAAATCCAAAATAGTGTTTTTGAATTCAGTACCATTATCACTTCGGATTCTCCTCACCTTTTGTTTATATAGTGATTCTATCTTAGTAATAAGGTTTTGTACCAAAACAGGTGTTTGATCTTTTGAACTCATAAATAACACCCATGAATATCTTGAATAATCATCTGTCACTACCAGACAATACCAGTCTCCAGAAATACTCGCACGATTCACTGGACCAAACAAATCCATATGAAGTCGTTCAAGAGGAGTATTAATGGAATTCAATAACTTAGAAGGATGTGTCTTCTTCATCTGCTTGCCCTTCTTGCATGCAACACAGTGATCAGATAACTTAAAGTTCTTTAACGAAACACCCTCAACTAAATTATTTGCCATTAAATAATTCATCTTTCGAACATGAATGTGACCCATTCTTCGATGCCATAGAATCGAGTCTTTCTCAGTTGCTTTCGAGACAAAACATGTTTTGATCGATGTTGATATCTTAGAACTCATGTTTAAGACATAAATATCATTTGATCGTGGTGATCGCATGACAACCATGTCCTCGGGAATAATAAAACCCGGTTTCAAGATAAGACACTCTTTGTCAGTAAATATTGTAGTGTACTTTTTATCACATATCTGTGATACACTCAATAAGTTATGATCAACCTTGTCACAATAATTTACTTTTTCAAATGTAATATGATCATTTGAAACATCACCCTCTTGTGTGATCATGCCCCCAGAATTCTCAGCAAACGCTACATAACCCCCTTAAATATTTCTTACGTTGGTTAATAGGTCGAGATTTCCAGTGATATGACGAGAACATCCGCTATCCATGATCCAGTTCTCACCAGAAATGGTCTTGGATGAACCCAACACATAAACAAAAGTGATTAGTTCAAAAAGGCAGCCCAGGCCTCAGTCTTGGGCACCTTTTGGTTTTCTCTTTGATCATTAACTTTAACAGTTTTCAATTGTTGTTCAGCCACTTGTGAATAAGTTACTGGCTTCCTAGACTTTCGTCTTAAATAAGCTGCCTGAACAATGTTTGAATTCCTGTTTTGACATATAGGTTCAGTTGGAATGAATTTTGGTTTCACTTGACCGTGTGTCTCATTGATATGAAACACTCTCCGAGGATTCACATCAGAGAATAAAATATGAGTATCATCAGCATATGACATAGGTCGTTTCAGAATCTCCTTAACCATTGGAATTTGCTTAGATTTGTCCTTGATAAAAGGATGAAGATTTTGAAAGTTCTGTTGATTACAATTCTTCACAACATGACCTTGTTGACCGCATAAACAACATGTTCGCATGTCCACATAATGATGTTTAGAAGAAATTGGAATAGATGATTGATGATGACTCACATTTTTAGTCATGCTCTTAGCAAACTCATCAGATAATTCAGATTTCTTCTTTAAATAAAAATCTAAATTAGAACTGTTTGAAAAACTTGTTAGTGTATCTGTTCCAGTTGACTTAACAAAGTTAATTTTCTTAGCTTGTTTTAAAAATTTTTTTGCCTTAGTCAATGGATCAGATTGAACTGATGTTTTTGTTTGAGCATACACACGTTCAAGTTCTTGAATTTTTGAAGTTTCATTGACAAAAACACTCTCAATAAGTTCAGGTTTGATAATACTTATTGGAATATCTTGTTCAGTGAACATTGTGTCCATTCCCTTTAACTTAAAAACTCTAGCAGCAGATGGCTTAGAACTAGAAGGATTAATGAAACGCATTAAATCCTCATCAGAAATTTTTGGTTTAACTGACTTCTTTGCCTTCATAGAGTTCACTTTCTTTAAATTTTCCTTTTTCTCTTGAGGTTTGTGTGAACCATACACTGCTTCCTCAAATTCGTGAGGTTCGCACAGAATATGATTAGAACTGGGAATGTTCTTATTCTTGTGTTTAATCTCTGGTTCAAACACATCCTCGATAATGACCTCGTCATTGTGTTCAACAAACACCTTTTTGCTTTGGACATGAGATTTTTGAGGAGCAACTTGGGGTTTGACAATTTCAGGTTTAACCATTTTAGGTTTCTCAGAAATCACAGATTCCTTTTGAATCAAATCCTCTTCTTTTCTTGCAAAAGGATTAATTTTATAATCATTATGAAAAGGTGGTGGAATTTCAATAAAACCAATACCTTTCTTAGAATCATTTTCTTTTCCAGAAACTTCAATAATTTCATTCAATAAAAATGAAGAATTTCGAAATTTACCCAACTTGTTCTTCAACTCAAGAACCTCATTCTCAAGCTCAGTTATCTTAGAACGATGTTTCAAGATTTCCTGAAACTTTTGGTCATTAATGGTCATTTTCACAGATAACTCAGCTTTGAGATCATGATTACTTGTCGACAATGCTTCAATCTTTTCTCGAGATTTCATTTGAGACTCAAGAGATTGTCGATTAGTGTCCTTAAGAGAAGCAATTTCTCTTATAAGATTATCATTTTGATTTTTCAAAACATCTAACTTAGAGTTGTTAGATTCACAGTCAACACATGATGCTTTAACAAATGAAATAGAAGAAATACTAACCTCATTGATCTTAGCCATGCAAGCAAATATTGATTCAGAAGGCTTGTCGCAAGAATCGTCAGAATCAGATCCAGAATCATTATCTGAAGACATCACACTACCAGTAGCATCTTGACAATCTTCATGTAACCCAAACATAGCCAAATTTGCTTGAACATCATTGCATAGTAGCCGTTGTGACCAATCAGTCCCGTCTGCTAACATTGCTTGTGTTGTTGAAGAAGATGGTTTCTTTTCAGCATCACTTACCCGTGGTGAAGAAACATTTTGACTTTGACCACGAGGTCCAGTGTATTCTTTTCTTGGTTTGTCACATTCCTTCGCAAAATGCCCGAATTCTTGACAATTATAACACTTCACCTTTAATTTGTCAAAACCCAACTTCTTGTTTAATGCTGGAAGATCTTTTCCAGTTCTCTGCATGAATCTTTTAACTTTACGAACAATCATGGCCATATTCCATTTCAAATCCATGATCTCTAGATCATCCGGATATATCTGATCATAATCCTCATCAGTTAACTCACTTGTGGCAATTTTACTACTCACCAAGTTTTCATATGAGGACATAAATGCCGTCAGAAAAAGCAAAGTTTTGCTCAGCTTCCTTCATATTCACACTAGGTGGTGTAGCAAATGGATTGGTACTAGTAGAACTTCCAGAACTACCTGAATTACCAGGAGAGTAGAAACAAACTTTTGGATCATTAAATATAGCAGATTCTTTTTCACTGCGGCATGAGTAAGAAAAGCAGTGATTGGTGAGATTGTTGAACTGAGAGGCATACTTCCACCATAGAAAGCCGGATCTTGATTTTCTTTGGAAGATTTTTGACACTTAAGATCATATTCTCTAGCTTCGATCTTTTGTAGAAATTCAAGTGCTGTCAAGTCTTCATTCAGAAAATAATCATTTTCTTTCAAAACCATGAGAAATGTTGAGTAGGAACTAGGAAGTACACTCTTGATAGTGTCAATTTTATCTCTTTCAGAAATTTCCATTTTCATCTTGTCCATTTCAGCAATTAAATGACTAAATCTTGTAGTCATCTCTTCAACTATTTCTCCTTTCAATAAATTAAAGTTTCGAAATTGAAACTTGAGCATCACTTTCTTACTCTCAGCTGTGTTTCCCATGCTTCTCATACGCAGATGTTGAAACAAAGATGCACATCTCTTGATACTTCCAACTTGATGAAAAATATTCTCTGGTAAAGCCATAATCAAAGTAGAATATGCCTTTATCTCGATTTCTAAAGCTTTCTTCTCTTCTTGTGAGTATTGAGAAACAGCTTTAGGAGTATACCCAATAGTATCATCACCAATCATTGGTGCAACATATACCTCATCAAGATAATATGAGCAGTCAGGATGAACCGAACCCAAATGTGCACGAAACCGAGGTTCCCATTTGGCAAAGTCACTGAACTTCATCAATCTTGGACATTTAGAATGTGAACCTATCTCAGTATCAAGTTGCAACATCTGTTGCATCAACATATTTTGAGACGCCAAAGCATACATACCAGCCATCTTTGAAAATAAACAAGTGTACAGTTATAGCGAACTACACACTGTGTTTAACGAATCAATGAACAAGGTTGAGCGAACTGTGAATAGTGTAGTGAATTGAGTCTTAACGAATCAAGTCTTAACGAATGAGGTGAGTGTGTTAGCAAATCAAAAGTCAACCTAGCGAGTCAACTTAACGAATCATAAATAAAGTTAATGAATCACCCAAATGGCGAAACAGATAACGAATGTGATGAAGGTTTAACGAATCACAAGTCAACTTAACGAATTGACCAAACGAATTGACCAAGTCAACTTAACGAATTGATCACACGAATTGACCAAGTCAACTTAACGAATTGATCACACGAATTGACTAAGTCAACTTAACGAATTGATCACTCGAATTGACCAAGTCAACTTAGCGAATTACTAAGGAGTGCTTAGCGAATTAAAAATAACTAATCAGCTACAGTTGATAGCGAATCAACACTATAGCGAATTATACTATAACGAATCAGTTTGTTACAACCGTTTGTAACAAACTCTGACACCTTATGCCACGTGGCAAAGGTTGTTATGACACAAATTCCAAGATAAACACGTGTCACACGAATCGGTTATCTAGTTAACGAACTAGATGACACGAATTGATTAACTCACACGAATCAGTTAGCGAACTGATTAATGAATGGCAAGAACTGATAGCGAATCAAATTAAATAACATAATGAATCGCCTGGAATTTTATAACGAATCGCATTCATCTTCATATCTTCAAACATTCAACGTGTTTTTCCAGATTTATGAAGATCAAACCCAGATCAAACCCAGAAACTTATCGATTCCAAATTCGTAATACTCACTCATTTCTTAACCAAACATAACAAGTCATATACCAAAATGCTCATAATCGCAAAGCGAATTCAGCTCAACACATCTCGTAACCGATTATCACAATACACTAACAAATTTCAACCAAAACCAAACCCCTGTTTACGGACTCAAACCGAAAACACAATAAACCTTACAAATCCAATCCACAATCCAATTCCACTCAATTGAACATTAATAATACCTTAACCAAACCAGATTCACTCTAATCCATCCAGATTCAATCCAAATCAGCTCAAATCGATTCAAAATCAATCCAAACAGAAAATAAACATGAAAACTATAACAATAACAATCAAACCAAGCGAATTGAGCCCCGAAAGCTCTGATACCACTTGTTTGATCCTATTTTAACTCGTTCAAATAAATATCTTAGATCTAATCCAGATCTATATGTTAATATTAATTATACGGATCTAACTCTCGAATACCTTAGTTCGATTGCTATTCATATGTAGTATATATTATCAATAAGTTTAACGTGAAGCTTGAGAGAGAGAGAGAATACTTTAAATCTTTCTGAATAATATTAATTCTCTTAAAACTTCCACTATTTACAAGTGAACAGTGGTTCACTATTTATAGAAGACGATCTGGTTCGCTAACATCCCCTAGCGAACCAGCATCCCCTTCGTTAAATAAATTAACTTAACGAACCATCCATTGATTCGTTAACATCCCCTAACGAATCAGGAGGGAATACATTATAATGTCCTAGTTCGCTAACATCCCTAGCGAACTGACTTAACCTTAACAAACTAGTCTTAGTTCACTAACATTCCTAGCGAACTAGACTTAAACATAACGAATTAGACTAAAATAAACATTAAATATTACATTTAAATATCAAATAAACATTAATGATAATTACAAAGACTCTAGACGCAAAACCGTGCACTAACATGATGTTTAACGGACTGACTGGTACGTCAAAATATCAAAAGTGGTCAAATATTATATTTTTGGATGAAATTGATAAAAACGAACTTTTTACGAGAATTCCGGACAATTCGGGTTGATTGTACGCGTCTTGTATAATCAAACCCGTGTGAAAACGGAAACGAAACCTGCGATCAATCCAGATACCGAAACCTTAAAATTCTTTTATAAATTAAATCATTTTATCAATCAATATGTTTACTTAAGTTTTTATGATCTTACCTATTCCCGAAACGCGTAAACGATCAACTTGGCTAGGCTCGAAAAACGGTGAAACTCAGCCAAATCTGATTTTAAGTATTTCACAGTATACAACGTCCCAATCTAAGACTATGGTCATGTTTTGGGCCTAACAGCTATAACCAAACTAGTTATACTGCCCGATTTGGTTTAAACACTGTACTAGTATTAACAGTACGATACCGATTATAGGATACAAGCTATAATCGAGGCATAACACTTATTGACGTATATTACCTGCTCGAACTACAATAAGGTGATTTTCACGACCCCACTTTCTAAACTGTTTGATGAACTTTTGGGGTGGAAAGCATGTTTACATATACTTATATACTTTAAAACGTGCGATGATGTGAATTATCTAAGTACTAACACTTGACAAATCCCCACAAACACAAATGATTAACTTCGTGCCGGTGACGTGTGGATAGTACTATCGGTTTGACAAACCCAACTGACAGAGCCGATGGGGTATGCCGGAACATGTTAACCCAGTTGCACATTGTCGTTTAAACTTATTACATACTGCTATGTGGTGTTAGACATAGTACATACTTGGGGCAAAGTGGCTGTTAAATGCCAACGGGAGTGCATGGGCAGGGGTGGCCATGTGTTTTAGCTCGTTTCGGTTTCACTTGTGGCTTAGTATAATACATCATACACATACATGTATACATACACACTGTAAACTTTACGAACTCGTATACTGATTTCGTTGATACTCGTGAAACTTGAAACTCACCAACTAGACGTAGTTGACCCGTTTTAACATGCTTTTCAGGTAAAGCAAAGGTGGAATGATTTGCTTACGTTCTTGGTGTTAGGAATGAAGTTGAATAGCTATGAATAGACGCAGATATATATAATATTGAATAAGAAGCTCGTAAACCGGTTATGTGATTCTCATATAGTTTGTAAACATAGTACCAACCCATGTAATATGATGTAAATTAGTTTGTGAATTTCTTTATAAACAATGTTGTTGATACCAGTATTATCTGTTACATTCCCGTTTTACGCTTCCGCAACTACCTAGTCGGGGTGTGACAAGAAACATAATCCTATACATATTCTAAAAGGGAAAAAGATATGGATATAAATCAAACATATATTTAAACAATTCTATTATATCTTCAAGAATATTTTGATATTATAATATTTTTATGTGATTGTTGATTCTACAATATACTAGGTCGAGTCTAGTTTCTGAAAAGTCTGAGTTTGTAATTTTTGGACGTATAAAGTCTGTTTTTAATATTTTACAAAACTGTTGTGCAAGGCTGATTTGGGAGACCTGCTGTTAGGCTGTTTTGCGACTAAGATATCTCATAAAATACAAGACCAAATGGGTTGGTTCCACTTCTGGAAGAAAATGCATTGGGTTAGGAACCTAACCCAATTAGTCTTGCATTAATTGAATTTTTCATTTAACGGGAATAACAAATAACATTCTGTTGCGCATGATAATGATTGCTGTGTGTTTGCTGTGAATTTTTGATCATTGTGATAAAAATATATATGATAAAAATATAAGAAAAATATTTTTAGAAACCTAATTCCCGTGTGCTTCTGTGATGATTTTTGGTGATTTATTTGACATGTTATAATTTATTAATAAGAGTAATCTTGTCGAGTGAAAATCTGCATGAATAATTTAGCTGCTGCATTACTTGAATTGTCATGAAAAGTGCATAACCGATCGATGTTTGCTATGTTTTGACCAAATTACCCTTGTGGGGGATAATTGCTAGTAATTTAAAATGTTAATACTTGACACTTAAGTAGTTTTTCACACATGTAACGTTTCATGGAGGTTTCATCGAGTGATTTTCCAAGATTGCTCAACCCCTCACCGCATTGACACACAAGGGTAATAAGTACAATTGGGGTGACGCGCAGGAATCTGCCTTCCAATTATCATAGCCCTCCCAGAGGGAACGGAAAACTTTGAAGTGCACTGTGATGCATCGATACAGGGTCTCGGTTGTGTGTTAATGCAACTCGAGAAAGTTATAGCCTATGACTCTCGACAACTACGGATCCACGAGAAGAACTTCACGACCCATGTCTTGGAACTCGGAGCTGTGGTGTTTGCTCTTAAGATATGGAGGCATTACTTGTACGGTACCAAGTTTACCATTTACACCGACCACAAGAGCCTCCAACATATCTACGATCAAAAGGAGTTGAACATGCGACAGCGTCGTTGGGTCGAGCTACGTAAGGATTATGACTCTGCCATCAAGTACCACCCGGGCAAGGGCAATGTAGTGGCCGGTGCTCTCAGCAGAAAAGAAACCGATAAGTCTAGACGCGTGCGAGCATTACAACTCACGATTCACGCCAACTAACCTGATCAGATTCGTGATGCTCAACTCGAAGCTTTGAAAGACGATAACCTCCCATCAGAACTCATGCGGGGCATGGACAAGCAGTTAGAAACCAAATCAGACGGGGTCCGATATTTCAAAAACCGGATTTGGGTCCCTCGATACGGAGAGTTGAGAACTCTAGTGATGGACGAAGCACACAAGTCCCGATAATCCATTCACCCTGGCTCAGATAAAATGTACCATGACCTAAAGGCACTTTACTGGTGGCCAAACACAAAAGCCGACATTGCCACCTACGTGAGCAAATGCTTGACTTGTGCAAGAGTCAAAGTGGAATATCAGAAACCATCTGGTCTGCTACAGCAACCGGAACTTCCAACGTGGAAATGGGAACACATTTCCATGGATGTCATCACGGGATTACCCAAAACACCGACGGGATGCGATACCATCTGGGTGATCGTTGACCGGTTGACGAAGTTTGCGCATTTCTTAGCGATCAAGGAATCGGATAAAATGGAAAGACTGACTCGCATCTATATGAAAGAAGTAGTGTCTAGACACGGAGTGCCTGTCTCCATCATATCTGATCGAGATTCCCGTTTTACTTCGCACTTCTGGAAGTCACTACAGAGCGCACTAGGCACCCGCCTCGATATGAGCACAGCATACCATCCTCAAACGGATGCGCAAAGTGAACGCACCATTCAGACCTTGGAAGACATGTTGCGTGCATGCGTTTTGGATTTCGGAAAAAGTTGGGAACCCCACTTGCCCTTGGTAGAGTTTTCGTATAATAATAGCTACCACGCAAGCATTAAAGCAGCGCCGTTTGAAGCGTTGTACGGACAAAAGTGTCGATCACCTATTTGCTGGGCAGAAGTGGGTGATAGCCAAATCACTGGCCCCGAACCAGTGCTCGAAACCTCAGAAAAGATTGTCCAAATCCGAACTCTCATGGCAGCAGCACGAGATCGCCAAAAGAGTTACGCCGACAAGCGCCGAAGACCTCTGGAATTCCAAGTGAACGACCAAGTTTTACTCAAAGTCTCACCTTGGAAAGGTTTAGTCCGCTTTGGAAAGCGAAACAAACTCAACCCACAATACGTTGGCCCATACCGGATAACGGAACGTGTTGGCCCGGTAGAATACCGATTGGATCTACCAACAGAACTCAGTGGCGTACATAATGTTTTCCATGTATCCAACTTGAAGAAATGCCTTTCTGACGAAACACAAGCAGTTCCTTTGGGCGAGTTGCAAGTTGATGAACAATTACGCTTCATCGAAGAACCAGTCGAAGTTTTGGATTGGGAAACCAAAACACTCAAGCACAGCAAAATTCCAATCGTTAAAGTTCGTTGGAACTCGAGACGTGGACCAGAGTTCACGTGGGAATGCGAGGATCAAATGATGAAGAAGTATCCTCAACTTTTTGAAGGGCTAACCAAGCACCGAAAACCGCGAAAGCCGACAAACCTTTAGAAATCACCAGAGGTATGAATTAAATTTCGGGACGAAATTTCTTTCTACTAGGGGATGATATGACAAACTGAAAATGTTTGCCTTTTTCAGACAACCATCGCGACTTGACTCAAATTTTCAGGACGAAAATTCTTTCAACATGGGAATGATGTGACACTCGTCAATTTCAGGTTAACTTCGTTAATCCGAACTCCGTTAATTCAAACTTAAGATCACACGAACTATAACACATATCTCATTACATTTAAACTAGGGTTTAGATGACACATGACAATCACTACACAAGTAGTCTTTCGGAATTTCATCGAAACACACACGAGTCGACTCAAACCGTTGGTGAACGAACAATAAATATCATGAACAAGTATTTGATAACTATGTGTTAAGTTATGTGTTACTTGATATTTACGTGTATGAAATTAATTATGAATGGTATTAACTAAGTTGTGCTAGAAATCGAGTAACTAGAATTGCAAGGGGGTAAAGTGTAACATGTATTATATTTAATTAATATATAAACAACATATTATTATCACAAAACCCTAACACTCCCTCTCTCCCTCCTCTCACTCGACGGCAGCCTCTCTCCCCCCTCCCCTTGATCGATTTTGCACACACACATACATACAAGTTGTTTACAAGGTTGTTGAAGAATCCAAGGTGATAACTAGGTAAATAAACTTCATATCTAACCCATTCTATAAGTTAATTTCGTGATTAAACCTGAAAATCATAAACCCTAAGTGCTAAATGTGTTGTTAGTTGATGAATTAGGGTTATATGCATGATTTTGTGTGCAAAGGTTATTAGTTTGTTGAGTTTTGATGAAAACTGCTGCTGGACAGATTATTGAATTCGTGTTTAGACGACTGTAACTCAATGTTAATTTCATTTTTTGATGTGATTGTTGATTCTAAAATATACTAGGTCGAGTCTAGTTTCTGAAAAGTCCGAGTTTGTAATTTTTGGACGTATAAAAGTCTGTTTTTATTATTTTACAAAACTGTTGTGCAAGGCTGATTTGGGAGACCTACTGTTAGGCTGTTTTGCGACTAAGATATCTTATAAACTACAAGACCAAATGGGTTGGTTCCACTTTTAGAAGAAAGTAAATTTAGTTAGGAACCTAACCCAATTGGTCTTGCATTAATTGAATTTTTCATTTAACGGTAATAACAAATAAAATTCTGTTGCGCATGATAATGATTGTTGTGTGTTTGCTGTGATTTTTTGATCATTGTGATAAAACTATATATGATAAAAATATATGAAAAATATTTTTAGAAACCTAACTCCCGTGTGCTTCTGTGATGATTTTTGGTGATTTATTTGACATGTTAGAATTTATTAATAAGAGTAATCTTGTCGAGTGAAAATCTGCATGAATAATTTAGCTGCTGTATTACTTGAATTGTCATGAAAAGTGCATAACCAATCGATGTTTGCTATGTTTTGACCAAATTACCCTTGTGGCGGATAATTTCTAGTAATTTACAATGTTAATACTTGACACTTATGTAGTTGTTCACACATGTAACGTATCACCAACGTGTTTGTCGAGTCGCACTTACTTCACAAACGAAACACGAAACGCATCTCATGCATAAGTTGAATGTGTCGAGTCTAGGGACTCACTTGTAGTTTAAAAACTTAGAAAATCTCATTTTGGTTTTTAGATCACTAGTGAGGATTTTCTGTGATGCACACCTCTCCCGGATTCTTTTTGACTTTTCTTCACAAACATTGAGTTTCACGTCCCCTTTTTACGCTTTTTAAACGCTTTTATTTGGGGGATATAACATACTCCAACGCTGTAGATTTTTTTTAGTTTTTATATATCACTTGTAAGGCTAAGTGGCAAACAAACCAACCAAAGTCCTTCATAACATCGAACCGGTTAATATTTGGATAATAGCGAGTCACTGTTGAGTAGTACTACTGGGTTTGACAAACCCCATCCAACTCTAAACTCGACTGTAGGTCGAGTGGGTGTAATCTTGGCTAACACATTACCATGGTCGTGGTTGACATGGTGGCAAGGAAATTGATAAACAGTCAGCTTCGGTGTCGAACACTTAGTAATACTTGTTGATAGGTTAGCTACCTATTGATATATAAATTGACTTAACACTATCTGGTAACGCAAAGGCAAACGCAAAACGTAAACGCAAACGCAAACACTTTATTTATATAAACCTGTGAACTCACCAACCCTGTGTTGACACTTTTAGTATGTTATTCTCAGGTAGCCGAGGCGGGCGCGCGGTATAAGAACATGCATTCGCTAAATACCATCGCTTGAAAACTTCTTTTAATTTATTCTTAATAACTTGGGTTTTTAAGTCGTCCTGTGTGGCGCAAACGTTTTGGTTTACAATTTACGCTTCCGCATTTTATTTAAGACTTAATGTCTTGTTGGTTTGAAAACTTTAAACATGGTGTTTGATTATAACTAATGATTCCAATCCTGTTAGTTCACACCCTCTGACGGTAAAACTCCGTTAGTGGATTTTGAGGGTGTGACATTCAAGTTAATTAAAATAAAAAAAAACTAGTATATCTCACGCTTGTAGTACGCTATAAATACCTGTCAAAAATCTTGGAAATATATTTATGTAATGATAGCCTACATTCAAGTTAATTAAAATTAAAAAAAAAACTAGTATATCTCACACTTGTAGTATGCTTTAAATACCTGTCAAAAATCTTGGAAATATACTTATGTAATGATAGCCTACATTCAAGTTAATTAAAATAAAAAAAACTAGTATATCTCACGCTTGTAGTACGCTTTAAATACCTATCAAAAATCGTGGAAATATATTTATGTAATAATAGCCTACATTCAAGTTAATTAAAATAAAAAAAACTAGTATATCTTACTAGATAGGCTACAAATAAACTGAACTATAATAAATTATTGTCTCTACTACCAAAATTTAATTTTAGGTCTATTTTGTTATTCACTCACACTAACATCTATTTTAAAGTTAATTAAAAAAAACTACATCCAATACGCTTTACATACGCTTAAACCAAAATATAATAATAACATTTACAGTTAGTACCAAAATATAATAATTACATTACATTAATATAGAAAAACTAATTACAAAAAACTAAATCCTAGCATCAGATTCCATATCTGAATCTACATCCATCGGATTCTCAGCTTCTGGAGTCCGAGAGGGCATGATCCTCTCCCACATGTCGTCCGAGGTGTAGGTGGAGTCCTTAATCTTTTGGAGACGAAGGTTCACCTGAGTATGGAATGCCCCATAAAGGGACAAAACCTTGAAGTCCTCCACGGAGTTCAAATCAATGCGTGCCACCTCTATTCCCGGTACTTCCATCACAAAGCTAAAATAATCAGCAGTCGCGTACCCAAGAAACCTAACCATTCGGTTAAGTTGTGGGTACGTGAAT
Organism: Bidens hawaiensis; assembly: GCF_021521415.1. Classification (NCBI taxonomy): domain Eukaryota; kingdom Viridiplantae; phylum Streptophyta; class Magnoliopsida; order Asterales; family Asteraceae; genus Bidens; species Bidens hawaiensis. Next base: position 722,395 of record NW_027491042.1, read on the forward strand.
GTTTGAGGGTGGACATAGTCCACAAACCTCACTCTTTGATTCTTTCGGACGGCGCCGGAAGAAAAATGAAAAACAAGGGTGAAGAAGCTGGGGTCGTAGTAGATGGGGGCATGAGTACCCGGTTCACGTACGATCCATGTTGAAGCCATTTTTCGGAAATTAATCGGAAGAAGGTGATTGTGATTTGCTGGATAGTGATTATGATTGTGATTGTGGATTGTGAGTGGTATTTAAACACCATCTGACCCCGGCGGTACATCTCCCTGACAATTTGAAATTGGCGGCACAAGAAACTGGAAAGACAATGACGACGTTAGCCACTCGTCAAATCAACGTGTGGCCATTAATTACGTTTGGACACACATAAAAATATTTTAGTGTGACACTTATAGCCACACATAATAAGTGTATCTGTGATAATAAAAAACTTAGAAAAAATAAAACTAAGATACTCTTTGGTCACACAACCTCGTATAAGTGGCCATTAATTACATTTGGACACGCTTAAAAATATTTAAGTGTGACCATTTATCACTTATAGCCACACATAATAAGGTGTTGTTTGTTTTTGAAGAAAAAAAATGTATGTAATCTGATTTCATCTTATTTAATGTCTGCAACTGAAGATGTGTTCTGAAGGTTTGCAATCTGAAAATATAATACAGTTTGTTTTATAAACTGGATATCGTCTGCATAAGCTGAAAAGTAGTTGATATCATATATATTAGAGTAGATAAAAGTCATTTAACGTTTGTAGACTGCTAAAATAATTGGCAGTGGTGTACGAACTATGGAAGTGGGTGGTGGTAGACAATTGTGGTAGGTGGTGAACGGTGGGTGGTGGTGATGGACGGTTGTGGTGGTGGGTGGTGGACCGTGATGGTGGCCCACAATGGGTGGTGGTGGTGATGAACGGTGGTGGTGGGTGGTGGATGGTTGTGGCGGGTGGTGGTGGCGGCGGTGGCGGGTAGTGGTGGATGGTGGTGGCGGGTGGTGGTGGCGACGGACGGTGGATGGTGGTAGTGGACGATGGTTGTGGCCGACGGGGGTGGTGGTGGTGATGGACGGTGGTGGTGGTGGGTGGTTAACGGTGGTAGTGGTGAGTGGTTGACAGTGGTGTTGGGTGGTGGTGGTGACAGACGGCGGACGGTGGCGGTGGGTGGTGGCGGCGGCGGACGGTGGATGGTGGTGGTGGTGGCGGACAGTGGGTGGTGGTGGTGTTGAACATTGGGTGTTGGTACTTGGTATGATGTTAAGAAGTGTGAAGATGGTGAAAAAAGCTTATTTTTTAAGACCATAAAAGCAGTTTTCAGATCTTTTTTTAATTTAAAAACAAACAGTTTTAAAAACTTATGTCTGCGCGCCCACAGACATATGCTCCTTGAAGACCTTATAAGCAAAAACAAACACAACCTAAGTGTATCCGTGACAAAAAAAAACTTAGGAAAAATAAAAGTAAACTACTCTTTGGTCACACAACCTCGTATAAGTGGCCATATATTTTAAGCGTTTTAGCCACATTACTAATAAATACAATGGTTGTTCGTCATATTTCGCCACATTATTAAAAATGTGGTTAACAAATGTGACATTAGGTCACACAACGTAATATAAGTGGCTATATCTTTTACCTTTTAGACACATCTCTTATCAATACAGTAGCCGTTCGTCACATTTGGCCACACTATTAAAACATGTAGCTAGTTAAATTGTCACAGTTTGTGGCTAATGCATGTGTTTTTGGTCACATGTATCAAAGATCAAACAAACTATGACTGTAGGTTACATTTCGGCACACGTTTTTATAATGTGGCTAGATTTTGTCACAGTTTTTTCAAAGTGTGGAGAAAAGTACCTTAGTAGGTATAGAATAGTCACATGAAGAATAACATGTGTGGCCAAAACATTCTGGAAGGTTTTCAAACATGGTCAAAGACCTTTTAGCCACACATTTAAACCGAAGTGTGGCAAATCGCCCAGACCACATGTGTGGCTAAAAGGCGAAATTCACGTAGTGTGTGTTGGATTAATCTTCATCACCCACTTGTCCAACACCTCACCACACTATCTCTTTCTTTCTCTCCTTAAAACCCACGGCCAAACACACACACACATACACACACTCAAATTCAAAAATCATAAACATACATACTTAGAATTAAGATCCATGTAGAATTAATCAAAAACAAGAAAAATCAAGCAAGCTATGAAGAAGATTAGGAAGGAAAAACATCACAATCACACCTACTACACTCTCAATCTTATCTTTAGATCTTCAAGAACACAAGTAAGTTTTGTTTATGAGTTGATTTCTTGGGTTAACTATGTTAAATTAGGTGTTCTTGAGTTGAGATTGAGCTTGAAAGTTTGAAATTATGGATGTGGGTATGTGTGTATGTATGAACCGTAGGTATGTATGTATGTGTTGGTGGAAGGATTAAACCCACTTACACATGCATACATTCATCTTGAAGGTCATACATTGATTGCTAAGCTTAATTATAAGCATTGTTGGATTTCTTGATAATTTGTTATAAACTTGAACGAACTTGATGTTAGGATTTGATATTAGAATGTATTTGGGTTGATTGTTGATCATTAGCTTGTTAATATGGACTTGAATTATTGAAAAAAATTATTGTTAGAGATGAACAAATCAAGAACTTGTTCATAATTGAAAATTTAGGGATTTTTGGGTTTTGGATTAATTAGGGAATTTTGGGTGGAATGATGAATCAATAGGTGATATGGAACAACATATATGAAAATGAATTAGGATATATGCTAGTTAACACATATAACCATTAGTTGATACTTGAAGATTGACAAAGATTGTTAGAGTTGCTAATTAAGGAAACTTTATTTAATAAAAAGTTAAAATTTTGATTTTGATATGAATACTTGATATGAATGTATTTAAAATGTAATGAATTGCATCTTTGAACTAAGATAGGGTGCATGATTAAAAGCATGGATTAGTTAACACATTGGTTAAATGGACAACAATTTACTTGAAATAGAAACTTTGTTGAATAGTAAATTGAAAGAACAAAATTTGAATAGAACACTTAGGATGCATGAACCCCTATCAAACTATTTGAATGAAATAAACATAGATTTATACTTAATCAAATTTGAAAGTTTGAATTAGTTAGAATTACCAAAAGTTAAAGTTACTATAATAGGAAACTTTGTTGATTGAACACTTAGGAAATTCAAAAGGGTGATAAATTAATAATGAAATCCTTAAATTTGTGCATAGATGGATATAATTTGATGATCTGAATCTAGACTTTTAAGTGTTATGATGATACTTATTCATAAATTGCTAAGTTTGGTTATTATCATTATTAATAAACTAAAGATACGAATTAGAACTTAAATTGATTGAAAAATGTTATATGAAATTAATTGATCAAATCTGGAAATATATGATGATATGTGTGTTATAATGTGTGTATTTAGTCCATAAGATTATTGGTGTGAACTTATTTGACTTGTCGGTAACTTTAACGATCGAAAAATTGGCTTTTAAACGTGAACCGGCACAACGATTAGGGACTGTTTTAGAACAGCCCCTAAAGTTATAAAATACTCATATATAACGTATGTTAATATATGAGAAAAGGACAAGATAACAAAACTTAGTCCTAAACGATTCGTGTCACGAAAACGGACACGAAAACGTTAAAAAGTTGCTATTTTAAGAAAATATTAACGAAAATAAAAATAACATCTTTTGTAAAGTAACTTCTAAAACTTGACTAATATATCTGTAACAAGTATCTTTAAAGATTTAAAAATGGTATTTTCTACAAAAAGTCGAACAGTTCTTTTTAAACGCAAACCGACAAAACCAACAAGAATTATGAAAAATAAAAGATTAATATTTTCTTAAAACTTTACAGAAACTGAAACTTTAATATTTTATTATATTTATATATTTTATTTGGTTATTAATTTATTTAGTTATTAAAACAATAGTTAACGAAAACCGAATTTTAAGTATTCGTTAACTTAATAGGAACTTACTTGCTTATTTGCTAGTGTGGACATTAGATTAGGATTAATAACTTAAAATATTTGTATAAACTAAAACCAAACTTTATTAACAAAATGTGTACTAATATAGGACACGAGATGTTGGAACGAAAAGCTACAAACCGTGAGTTTCTCTATCGAATCTCCCTCCGTTTTTAACTGGAATTGTTTTAAATCTATATTTAATTGTGTTTTGGGGGAAAAGAATATTCTTCATTTCATATGGACCCATTGATATTGTAAATACATTTTATTTTACAAATTGTGTCCAACGCGGAATGAGTCTAGTTGGCTAAATAACTGTTAACCGAATTAGTAAGGGCACAGAAATATGTGTATATCTATCAGGGTGGCGCCCCCCACTTCCAATCGCGTTGGGTTAAAAGTAGGTATATTTTGAGTATGGTAAGTTTCAGGTTATCAACTATGATAGTCATACGTAATGTTGTATTCTTTGCTCGTCTACAACAGTACAATTTGTTTAAAAAATAAAATGTCTCTTATTTTTGTGATGTAATGATGGTAGATCATTACACACGGATTGGTGTTATAATGGCGGTAAATCATTATACACGAGATGTTTTTAATATAATTCGGGGTGTAGTGACGATTACACACGAATTGATATTGAATATAATGACAAAAGAACATTATATGGATGTTGTTTTCGATTCATATATATATATATATGGACTATCTTTGTTATAAAGGGAAACTCACCAACACATTGTGTTGATCGTTATTTTAATATGTTTTTCAGGTAATTAAATGAAGTATGGAAGCTTCGCGAAGAGTACGGGAAAATAGTGACGTGGATGAAAAATGTTGACTGTATGTCGAATTTATAGTTTGAATGAAAATCGTGTAATATGACACGTGTAATAACTTTGATGGTTAAATAAAGTTCAATTTTCGTTTGAAATGCATACTTAAATGTGATTGGCTGAAACGACTTCTGTCACCACCTGAAAGATTTGGTCAAAGTCTTCCGCCGTTTATATTAAGGTTTTCGGGGTATGACAGAACCAGGCGTACGAGTCAGATGAGATGACCAATACGCCAGCCATTCCCGGATCATACGTCGTGTTTTGCCCTCCACACTACGCATGCTCTCGGGAATAGCAGACGTGTAGGTCAGCATATCCGACCTATACGTCACTTTCTCGGGAATACAGTGCGTTTAGGACTATATGTGACGTATAGCCCTACCTCGACATTCTCATACACTCCCAGTCTGACGTTGTCAGATTTAATACTCGCATATACGAGACGTGAAGACTCTTGAGTGTCCAAATAAGATGTATAAAACGAGGCTTTCATTTAAACCAATGTTTTTAAACTCGGATCGGACCGGCCGGTCCGACCGGTTGGACCAGGAATCGGTGACACAAGCGGTCCGGTTAACACCTTATGGCTCGTTCTTAAAAACTCGGCCGGTTGGAAGCGGTTTGCGGTCGAACCGAAAAACCGGGTGAACCGGTCGAGCCTATATTTCTCTATTTTGAAGACTTTTCTACTTCTCCATTATCTACCGAAGAATTGATGTATTGCAGATCTGTTTAATATACAAAAGATGAGAAGAACGAAGTGACTTGAAGATGAATGAGTTCTTGAAGCGGTTGTATTGTAGCTAAAAATTAAGATGGAGACTACAAAGAGAAAGAGAGAAGGAGATCTGCAATCAGAAAATGAAAATAAATGTGTGATTTGAATTGAGTGGGTGGATATCTTTTGGTATAGGGAAAGCAAACTAATCCTGTCCATAGGATATTATGGGAAATTGTAATAAATTTATTTTTAATACAAATATATAAACAATTGTGTTTAAAGAAAATTGTATAACTCACTTGATAACTTTAATATATAAATACACAATATGATTGATGGTTGATTCTATTTTGTTAAGACATTTGGATTTTAATTTTATTCTCTATATTTTAAAACTGAAAAAAAGGTTAACCGATTCTTATTCCGGTTCAACTGGTCAGACCGGTTCAACCAGTGACCCGGTAAGGTAACCAGTTCGTTGTCCGATCCGGTTTTAAAAACATTGATTTAAACCCGACCCTTAAATTATAATCAACTTAGAAAAAATAAAAGTTTAAATATCAATTTCAATTCTTTTGTTTTAACCCATACGTAGATATAATTAATTACAATATAAATATGAAAAACAATAAAACATAGACAATTAAATTTTAAAACACCTCATAAAATAATAAATATTTTCAAGGCCTGAAAATTGCATCGGAATCCAACGGCAATCCAAACATCTTCACAGAACATTCACCTGAAACATGGCCTTCCGGTCCAGCCCTTGGGTTTAAAACGTCTTCTGGGCACCCGATATTCGACTCCGGCCATCCAATTTCTTCTCCAGGCAGCGGCGGCAACCCACAGTTGCTTATATCACTTGTGCCAAAGTAATGTTTTCATGACCCTCATGATTATTAAATATCGAATTGTACCCGCTTATAAAACTATCAAAACTCCCGTAATCAGTCGAGTTAAACTCCATGTTCTCCATATTTGGAATGCTCGAAAACCCAATTGACGACATTGGATCGACTACTTGATCATGCATTTGTTCTTGATTAGCAATTTGTGGCCTTTGGTTTAGAAAATTAGCGTACACTTGTTGAAGATCAATATGTGTAGGGCGCGGCATCATTGTTGATCCACCCGCGCTTTCCCCATGACTTTCAACATAACCCACGGATCCACCCGTGTTATGTACAAGTATATTGTTGGCATTGGTGGTGTCGGATACACGAATAGACTTTGCACGTCGGGTTTTTCGACAACCGCCCCCGATGGGGATGTTTCTGAGCGAGCCACCTTTGGTCCAATATCTTCTACACCCTTTACAGAAGTACCTTGGTTGAGTCAAGCTGTAATTGTTGTAATAGCAAAACTTGGTGTTCGATGAACCGCAACGAGGACACGGTGGACATATCTCGACAGTGGGCTTCCATGATCTTTCCATTTTGTGAAGTGTTCAGGTTCATAAAGCTTTAATTGTGTTCTACTTTCCTTCAGCATCCAAACCACAATGAATATGTTTGAGTGTGTGAAATTGATGGAGGGAGATGAACATGTGCTTAGGGTGAATTTAGGGTTCTAATAGAAGAAATGTGTGTGAAACTGAGAGAGGAATCAGTGTGTAAAAAGGTGTTTTCTGTTATAAAATGAGAGAAAGTGATATGGTTATATTGGGTGGAAACTATTGGCCATCAGAGGTTATAAGCCTTGGTTGCATAATTAATGAATTGCTTTGTGTTATGATTATATTAAATTATTCATTCTTGTTCCAACCCAATAAATTATATCCATGTCTATATTTAAAAAGTTACACAAATGAGCATACTGATATTTATAAAGTTATGAATTTTATAGGCAACATTTTACATTATAAGATTATCATTAATTTACAAACTTGTGACTGATATGATCTCCCTAAATGGTGTTGAACGGCTAGCCGACATCAACATCAAATTGCACTTGTGATCCTAGTTGTTATAGTCGTGATTGCTTTGCGCCTATAGCCTGTTCATATTAAACTTATCTAGAAATCTAAAAGTATATTAAATTTCCATCCCATGAAGATAACCAAGTCCAACTCACTATATCCTCTCTAAAAGGTAATTCTATATGTTTCACCGTTCAAAAACAGATTTTTATGGACGAAAATCTAGTAGACAAATTACATGTCGATAATAACTAGTAGCCTGTCATCGACGAACTTTAAAAAATTATTTCAGAACTTTTCTCAAGACTAGGACGACAATGATCTATCGATTGTAGACTATCGGTGAATGTTGATTAAGCGTCCATATATTAATGATATGTACAACAATGTATCACTGATAGCATGGCTGCATAATCACCAACTTGCTACCGATAGATCAATGTCGGTCTGATGCATTAAAACATCCCAGAAGAATAAAGAAACCGCGCATTAAAGATAGCTGAAAATACTAGTAGTCTAGATCTGATAGTTTGGGAATATACATTACTAAAGATATGTATTACGTTTTTATAGTTTTATTCCAGTTTAAAGGAAATGTGTGATAACTTGCCAAATATTATTCACCGACGCTATCTTCATAAAAAGATATGAAACTTTTGTTATTTATTAATATGCTGACTTCTTAGATATCTTCGAAACTTCAGATTTCGGCTTAAAATCTTTACATTATTTCATAAAGATACGAATCATGACTTGTATATTTACCAACTTATCATCTAAAAAACGAGGTTAACGTAAGTGTACGTGTGATATATATTATTATTATTAGGAGATTTTGTGTTAAAGAGTGTAAAGGGGGGCATGCATGCACGTGCAGGTGTGAGTCAGTGGAGGCAATGTGTACGCGTCAACACGGTGGCTGTCGGTGTTTGCAAGTTGTGTCATCACACCATTGGTTGATTATGAAGGGGACTCAGGAAGCAAATTCATCGATTTCGTCATAATATTATTTATAATTTGTAGATGTGAAAGTGGGATTTGGTGATCCCGAAGACGAGGAATGTCGCTTGGAGAGTGACGCTAGGGGTTTTAGAAAGGTACATCGGATCATAGGCTTCTTGGATCACGATTTTTATAATATGAAATTTATGTCTCGAATTGTGTTGTTGGCTTAGGTTTCCTTTAACTAGACATCAACTCCATTCCCCTCTTCACTGGTTAGCAACTGTCAAGATAGATTTGTTTAATCGTTGAGAATTATAATAATTATATTAATTAATTAACTGTCAAAGTGGTACTATATTAAGACGTATATAAAATATAGATATGAAGATATAGACCTAGTAATTAGATCAAATTCATACCTCCTGTCATTAAATAAAAGTATATTAAGCCGTATATAAAATTTAGATACCACTTTATAACATACACAAATTAATAGACCTAGTAATTGGAGCATCCATAACAACAAACCTTTAAAAACCGTCACATCAGCTCCACATCTACTTCACATCAAATTTCAAACTTTTCATAGAAATCTCATCTTTCTTTCACAACAACAAACATTCACAAACCTTATTAAAAATATTTAAATTATGTATGTATATATAATATGTATATGAGTATGTGAGAGAAATTGACCTTGAAACCCACTTTAGAAGTTTGAATTAAGTATGCTTTTGCAACTTTAACTTACAAACTTTGCTTCACAATGGGTAAAGTCCTTCAGCATCAAGTTTGTTTTATGTCACATCATCCAAACTTTGAAAAATACCTCTTGTTGTAGATGCTCTTAGATCAAGTACATACCGGCCATGTGTCAATAAATTGATGTGTAATTGTTAAAATAGAACTAGAGATACTTAATTGTCATGTTTAATTGTATCAAACAATTTGAAGCAAGATTCAGAAAAGTACTAAAAAAACAATTCAGAAAAACACAAATCATCCAAACCTAAAAAGTACTGAATTAATAATCAAGTATCATCTTTTCAGTTTTGACATTTGATCGTTTTGACACTTTTGACACTTTTTTGACACTTCATTTTTGACATCTAGGATTCGAGGTTATTTAGGATTTTGCTTGTCTTGGTGCAGGTCATCCAGGTGAAACGTGACAACATAATTAGAGGTGTTACAATCTATTCAAAGAAGTTATAAGCTCTTTTGTTTTTGTCAGAGGTATTTTGTTTACAAGTACTTCATGAGGTTATGTTTTGAAAAATAGGAATATGAAACATGCATGTCGCACAATGACACGCTTCGATTTATGATATATGTTAATCAAATATGTTGTACCTTGTAACAGAATCACCTTAAAATTGCATTGATAGATTAGAAGAAATCTTAATGCGCCTGAGCTTCAAGAGCATATTATCTTTCTTAACCCTACACTTCTATTAGGTATGTCCACACGTTTAAATCTCAATGAATTTAGTAGCAATGACAGAGCTACATGAGTATAAAGTTATAAATGTGTGAAACACACAAAAACAAAGCCATAAGAGTATAGGATCAGCAAGACAGAGAGAATAATTATAACTTAACTTTATTAAGACAATATATCAAACACAAAAGCCAATATATATAATGGCATAACATTATAAACATAAGGGTAATTTTTTCTTTTCTTTTTTTTTTTTTTTTGACTTGTACTATAGGTTTTATTGTTCAAAATGAGCTCAATTAGAGGAGACACTCATGTAAGGTCCACACAAGCGTGTTTCTCCCTGCCCACCCAAACACAAGAATATTAGTTGGCCGTAAAGTAGACATTCCTTCAAGCGGATACGCAAGAAATTAACATAAGCCTTCTTTTTAACAGAAATCCTTGCCCGTTTAAGAACATCACATAGAACATCGCTAACCAAATCATGTTTGTATTTAAAACCAGGTAATTCTTTGCAATGCACAACATGGTCTCCAAAAGAATCCAAACATAACTTACAACAAACTGGGCAAGGCTCATCAGTACATAGGGATCATTAGCCGGTGCTTAAGGATAGCCCACTACTCCAACCGTGACTTATATTGGTCCAATCCTTCAATGGGGATGGCTGCTAGAAATTCATGAGCCCGAGTAGCTCGAAAACATTCAAACACCTTCTTTTGGTGAGGGAATAGATCAAACTTCACTTCTAAAATCTGGATGATTCCACTAAATAAGGAACTCGCCAAATCATGTTAGGCTTTAGGGGGTGTCCTTATTAGAGAACCCGCTAAGATCAAAGTCGGGAAGTGAAGTACGTAAACGAGACAACGCACACCCATAATCAAAGTCCAACCCAACAATATCACAGCTCCGAAGAATGTGGTCCGACAAACTCCTTGATTATGCTCTCAAAGACACAAAAGCGTATGTAGATACATCATCGGCTGAACATAAACCCAAAACCCTCAAAACGGGTGGGAAGTGATGTCAACCTTCATTGGAGATCCCCGAAGAACAGACTCCCACAAACCATAATGTTGCCAATCGCCCCTCGGAGGCCGCTGTCAAAAATAGAAACAACTTTCCCATATACATAGGTTGGAACGTTCTTAGACCGAACAACATCTTTGCAACTCCCATACATGAACGAAGCAAAAGAAGCTCGCATTCAGGATCCTGAAGTCTTGGGAGACAACTCATCAGTTCCACGGCACTAGATATCCTTTACATAGCCAAACTACTGATAAACCCCGCATCCTGACTTACAGCGTCACCAAGAAGTTTCACACCAAGCATCGACCTTCCTATCTCGCAAGGGAACAACATAATCTAATGTATTTTTAACACTCTTCCTAAAGTTATTCACGTGACATAATGAAAATGGTATATTATTCTTTTCATAGTTTGGTGATGCTACCTTGTGAAAGACCTTGTTTGGAAAATACAATAGGACAAAACCATAACTAAAGGAAGAATAATACAACACAATAATACTCCTTTTGATACTTTTGGATCATTTACTTTGCCCATTAATAAGCTTACCAAGAAAATCAAGTGAGACAAAACTAAGCAGTTGATTGGTAGCCTCTTAATAGTTATTAAGAGGCTACCTTTTAATGACTCATAATATCTTAATGGTTAAAGGTAACCTTAAGTCCATAATCTACCTCTTAATGGTTACCTCTTAACCATTTAGACTTAAGATTACCTTTTAACCATTAAGAGGTTATGAGCTATTAAGAGGCAGTCTCCTAATGACTGCTAAAAGGCTACCAATAGCCCCTAAGTGAATTGAAAAATCCCATCATAAATTACTTAAGTAGCATGTATCGATATTCACATGAAGTTGTTCAAAACTTTTGCAGTAAACATTATGTTGCTAAACAGTTTAATATGTGATCTTCATGCGGAGCAATGTTGTATTATCTATGTACTAGACTTCTAGTGCCTTTTCTTAGAAGTTATAACTTATAAGTAATGTGGATAGATCTTGATAAGTATTCTAATTGGATTAAAAGGAAGAAATCAACTTACTTGGATGCAAAGTTGCATCATTCCACTCACCTCGATCGATAAATGGGACGACTGAATATGTTCTTCCCCTCCCCATTTCATACAATCATCAACCAGAGACAACCAAAATAAAAAGAAAGGGAGGGATATGGAGAGAGATGAAGAAAAAAGGAGATCCAATATGGTGCAAGAGTTGATCGTGAAAGAGAAAGAGTGGCCCGTGAGTTTACAATCATGATAGGAAAATAGAGACATGAGGTATTAGTGAAAGAAGAAAGGGAGAGAGAGATTACTTAGTAAATAGAGGTTCAATAACGATGACTTTGGGGTAGTGTTTTGACCCATGATAGAGAACAAGAGCTAACGAAGACGACATCAATTGTTGATGGGTTATTAGTTCTATATATGCTCATTTAGATGTAGCATGTGTGTGTTGACAAGGTGTAAACTACCATAATAAGAGACTACCAAGATTAAGATGATACAAATATCCTAATAAATCTTTAACCATACTAAAATGTGAACTACTAGCACCACACAATGTTTAATAACTAGTGTTCATTCGAATTATGTGTGTTTCCATTTTCAGCTAATCTTCTAACAGACATTATAGATTTAGAGATTTTTGAAATTTATAAAGAAATTTCTTAAAACTAAAGTGTAGCATGTAGAAAAGAAAATTTACATCTTCCATGCTGACCCTTAACTAATGATCACTTACATGTGCAACATGTTTGCATGTGCAACACGTTTACCAAATGGGACAATGGGCGATAGCTCATAAAGTGAGACCTGCTAACAAGTACATAAATTAGTGGCCCGACAACATGAAAAAACCAAAGTTCCTCGGGATATTACTTTAGTATCTTGCGTGTAGAAAATTGTATAAGGAGGTTCTATAACAAACCCCAACTTGCATAACAGTGAGTGAAAATGAAGCCATGGTAAGTTCTTAGTAAAAATTTTAGCAAGCTGGTCTTTTGTGTTCGTATGCACCAAAGTCACTAGGTCCTCTTGTAACTTACGCGAACAAAATGACAATCAATTTCAGTGTGTTTAGTCTGCTCATGAAAAATAGGATTCTTTGCAAAATAGACTGCATCCTGACTATAACATTTTAGTTTGGCAGGAGTACTGTTAGGAACATTGAACTCTTAGAGAAGTTTTGTCAACCAGGCAAGTTTGGCAGTCACACCTCAAAGAGATCGAAACTCGGCTTCAGCCGAGATCAAAGAAACAATAGACTGCTTCTTAGATTTCCAGGAAATCGGAGAGCCCATAAGAGAAACATAAATCCACTGACCGGTCGGTGAATATTAGGATATGCTACCCAATCTGGATCACAGAATGCTTGCAGATTAAAGGAAAGATTATTATTGAAATATAATCCACAAGATAAAGTCCCATTGACATATGAGAGAGTAATTAGTGTTGCATTCCAATGAGGAATCCTTGGATCTTGCATGAACTGACTGAGAAACTAAAAACAAAAGCAATATCAAGTTGAGTGTGAGTAAGTTAATTAAGTTTACCAATAAGCTTCCTGTATTGTAAAGGTTCAACAATAACAAGTCCCTCATGAGATTTAAGTTGTAAATGATGAGGCAATGGTGAGTTTGTGAGAGGAAGACCGGCAGTATCAAATTCATAAAGCATATCTTTAGCGAATTTCGTTGGCACGCGATAACACCTTTGGTAGTGTAAAGGCTTCCATACCCAAAAAATAATTGAGTCTTCTCAGATCTTTGATTTTGAAAGTTGAGTACAAGAAAGTCTTCAGATTATTGATCTCTTCCAAATTGTTCCCAGTAAGTAGTATGTCATCGACATATACAACAACATATACCACTAAAGATCCCATAGTCTTTGAAATTAAAGAATGATCATTATGAGAACCTATATACCCTCTTGATTTTAATACGGAAGACAATTTCTCATACCATTGTCTAGAAGCCTGTTTCAAACCACATAAAGACTTCTGAAGTTAAACACTTCATTATTAGGAAGAGGCATACTAGTTGGTGGCAGCATATAGATATCTTGATTTAAATCCCTATGAAGAAAAGTATTATTGACATCAAGCTGGAATAGAGGCCAACTTCTTTTTATAGCGACATGTACAAGGCTTCGAATAGTTGTTATTTTGATAACATGAGTTAAGTTTCATTGCAATCAATCCTCTCTTTTTTAATATCTCCTCTTACTACCAACCTAGCTTTACAACGCTCAACCGTCCCATTTTCATTTAATAGCATTCTTTCCAAGGGAAAATCAATAACAGCCGAAATATTATTTTTTTCAAGAGCCTAGAATTCAGCTTTCATGGCATCTTGCCATTCAGGAATACCAACAACTTTCTTATAAGAAGTAGGCTCATGTAAATCAGAAATTACTTGGGTGAGAGACTGGCCGAAAGAAAGAAGCGGAGAAGAACAAGAAATAGGATGGGAACTCGAATTAGTGATAGTGTGTAAACAACGATGAGAAGATTCAGAGTTATTACAAAAATAGTTATTTAAGTATGAGGGCGGAGAAGAAATTCTTGAAGATCTTCGAACATGATCAGAGATAGGATTAAGAGCAGGAGCGGGATTAAAAGCAGGATCAGTAGGAGACCATAAAGGATTAGGAGCAGGATCAGTAGGAGGAGTAGACAATGGCTCATAAAAAACGATTGAAATGATCAATAGATGGAAAATTGAAGCTATCTTTGGATTAAGTTATAGAGGGAAATAAAGTTTTAAAGAAAACAACATCTTAAGATATGACAACTTTTTTTGTGTCAAGTTCATACAATTTGTATGCCTTTTTACCAAGGGATAACCTAGAAAAACACAAGGCGTAGCCATTGGTTTGAAATTATCTCTTCCATGAGAGAAAGTGGAAGCGTAAGCAAGATAGCCAAAAGACTTCATATGTGCATATGAAGGAGCCTTTCCTGATAAAACCTCATAAGGGATTTTATTTTTAAGAACTTCGACCGATTGATTAAATGTGTTGCAATTAACACACAGTCACCCCAAAACTGAACCGATAGTTTAGAATGAAACTAAGAGTTCTTGAAGTTTCAAGCAAATGTTTTTGCTTTCTTTTAACAATGTCATTTTGTTGAGGGACATCGACACAAGTGGTCTCTTGAACAATGCCTTTACTCAACAAATATGCACTTTGAATAGATTCAGACCCCAGTTCTAAAGCATTATCGGATCTGATGCATTTCACAGTGTTGCCAAGCTAGTTGCTAACCATTTCAATGAAAGATTGAAGCATAGGAAAAGCATTGCTTTTGGTTGAAAGCAAATGTGTCCATGTGGTTCTGCTATAATCATTCACTGTGGTTGAAAAATAATAATCAGGTTATCATCAATGCAGTCAATCATGAGAAACCACTACCGTATGATTACCTTAACAATCAATACGTATACATTACGTATCTAGTCCTTGATATGCTCTAGTATATATAGATTACGTATAAATACGTATACAGTGATTGAATTATGTTAAGAGTTGCGTGTGAGTGTAAATTTGGGCAGCGTAATGAGAGGATTCAATAATAATAACACAACTACTTCATAAGTTAAACAGGGTACAAGTATATATAGATGACCACCTCACGCGTTATAAATCACATAACGAATGGGGACCATTCGTCATCATTCCCTATTGATACCTTAAAATACAACGAATGACTCATCGTTGATCCTCATTTGTTAAACAAGCTTAACGAATGGCCCTTATACATTAACGAATGGCATTATAACAATTACCAAAATACCCTTTACATTAATAAAGACCAAATACATAGATAAACAAAGACCGAGACACCTAAACATGTACTAACAAATCAACACATTCCATCAATAAACCGTAAAGTTTATCTTGATTTAGCATTTGAGTACAAAATTGTATGAACATAAGGTGAAAACATTTGAATAACATGTCAAAACAATTTGAAAATGTATATCGCTTGTCGGAAGATCAAAAATGAATTGAAAAAAAAACTATTTTTGGCTTTTACAAACTTTATGCTAAAACACACCAAAATATTTTTGATTTTTCAAAGTTTATATCAAAACACACTTAAAATCTTTTGGATTTTTTTTTTCAAAATAACGAGCAGAAAATTAAAGCAGTAAACATAGGAAGTAAAAATAATTTATATTTTTGTTTAATAATTTCACGACGTGGGATCATATTGACTAATAACTTCCTAGACTACACTACAATTTCGACATTATTATGCACATAATCTAACGATGATTCAAGATATAATTGCCGAGCTTAAACTTTATACAAATCTTTCAGTAACTTTATGATACTTATTTAAATTCAATTAAGCACAAATCTTATGTGGTGGACCCCATCTATCAAACACAATTTTTATATCTTATACTGTGAATTTCACATGTATATATTTTCTTTTCTTAACATGATTAAATGTGGCACATGCAAAAAATAACAAAAATAAAATAAAGTAAAAGGTTACTACATGCAGATGAGATTCCATTTTAACAAAATAATAAGATAAAATAAGTTGAAATTGTACAGGGGCCTTAACCTCTAGTTCGATACATGACTTTCACACATTTGTGCTTATAGTATACACGGAGAAGGTCCAAGGCTTGTACGAAACACCAAGAAATTAAAGCAGAATACTTAGGTCATAACCGTCATATCGGTATTACTACACGCAGAGAGGATCCAAGACTAAAACAAAAATAAAGAAAAAATAAAGTTGAATTTCTTTGCAAAATAAAAGAAAAAATAAGCTGCATTTCTTTGCAAAATAAAAGAAAAAATAAGCTGCATTTCTTTGCAAAATGAATGCATGTACACACAACAAGCTTTAAACATTTTGGTACTTAAACCAGATATTAACTGAGCATCAAGAGGTAATACCACTAGGTTTGGCTACCTTTTAGGTTTTTATCTTTCCAGCACTTATACGATCTGTTAAGTCTACCATACGCATCAAGCATTTGAGTTTACGACAATTTTTTAGTCTAATGTATTCATGTGTTAGCTACGCTAAGTCAATATACTATCATTTCCCATATATGTCGGATCACATTACTCAAATTTTATATTTTTTCAAAACTAACGACATATTTTTGTATTTTTATATTTTTCATACATAAAACATCAATTTATGGATTTTTCTAATTTTCTCCCCTAAAAGTATAAACAAAACAAAAATTTGTAGAAAAATAAGAAAAGCGAAAAGTGATATTCTAGCATGGATAAATCTTTTGAAGATCTTGTTCACCAAAAAGAAATTTTGTATTTAAAAAGTTTGTATGGTGAAAAAGTTTGCCGATTAAAGTTTATGAATTTTAAATCTTTTCAATAAAACTGATTTAACAATTCATATGTCGTTGATAGATCTTCTTGGATATCTCTGCACAAAAACTAAATAATTAATGAGAAAATGGAACCAGGCCATAGTCCTAGGTCGACCAGTATCCTCAACATGATAAGTAACAACCGATGGGATTTTTGGTTTCCAAACTGGTAACGGATTATCGGCTTGCTATCTCAAAACTTTAACATCATAAGAAAAGTGAGACTTTTTAGGAGACTATAATAACGAATTAATATAAACTCTTTTTGTTTAAGTGTCTCAAATTGCCCAAAAGTTAATGAAACCTTTTTAAAAGCATCTAACAACTTGAGTCATCTTGTAAGGACAATTAATAATCAAATGTCCTTTAAAATTACAATAAAAACATTTTGTCATTTCAGAGCATCTCGAAGTTGATTCTGGGTATGTTTGGCAAAACTAGCTGGTAATTGTTAGCTAAAAGTTGGAAGCTGATGGCTGGAAGCTGGTAGCTGTTAGCTGCATCTTTTTAAATATTTTTAGGTGTTTGGTAGAGTAGCGATAGCTTTTAATAAACCTAGCCGGGTTTCTATGTGGTGCGTTAGAACGGGCGCACAACTTAACATCCACCGCATAATCAGTGTCGGTACATGATTCACCTGATGATAGTGCATACATAACCCGAATGTATGGAAAGGCAATAAACGTGTAACTGATGTCGAAAATCAATAAACAAAGCTGAATTTTACAGTAATTTCAAATTTCAAATAGATAAATTTTTTAACCAATCTATTTTGATCTGAATACAAAATGGTAAAACTCGTCCTTTATGTTTACATGGTTTTTCAGTTGACGTCCTTTACAAAGATAAATGGCAATACACATCCTTTACGTTTAAAAACCTTATCACGTTATTTCCTTTGACCCTAACCCTGTTAAAATTTTCCGTTAAATCTGATCATGTGCAAGGCACATGAGGATATTTTTGTAACCTTACACGTTATTTAATTATTAAAACGAAAATAACATTTAAATTTAATAAAATAGAATCTCTCTCTCTCACTCTTCCCTATCTTTTTATCCTTCTCTTTAACATCTAAAAATCATCACCCCCACCATCACCAACCAAACAAACAACCACTGCCACCCACCATTTGTCGCCGCCTCCACCCACCATCTGCCGCTACCTCCGGCCGCCGCCACCGTCCTTATATTCTCCAACACCGCCGTCGTTCCCGTGTTTTCGCTCTAAGCCTCCAGCGGCATTCGCCATCGCAAATCACAGGTGCTTGTCTCCCTCTAACTCTAAAGAAACCCCAAATTGCAGGTGTTTCTCTCTAGAGAAAACCCCATATTGCAGATCTGGACTAAGTCATCGGGGGTTCGAAGTTCCTCTCTCTTATCTTCCTTTCTCTCTACTCCAATCGAGCTAGAACTCTAATGATTTGAAGATGGGACGGCGTGTCGTGGAGAAGAAGAAGGTCGGTTTGGGTTTATAGAGAGATAAGAAAGGGTTGGTGATGGTCACCGGTGATGGTGGTAATGGTTACCGAAGATGTGGTGGTGATCATCGCTAGACAGAGATGGTGGAGATGGATTAGTTCTAAAGCTAGGGTTTTTGATTTTGTAATTATGAAGAGTATTGTGGATTTAGTGTTTTTAATGAGTGGGAGTTACATGTGGAGGCGGCCAACGGTGACTAGTAATGGTTGCGGCGGCCGGAGGCAGCAGCAGATGGTGGGTGGAGGTGGCGGCAGATGGTGGGTGGCGGTGGTTGTTTGTTTGGTTAGTGATGGTGGGGGTGATGATTTTTGGATGTTAAAGAGAAGGAGAAACAGATATATGGAAAAGAGAGAGATATATTCTATTTTTATTAAATTTTAATGTTGTTAATTATTAAATAACGTGTAAGGTTACAAAAATACCCTCATGTGTTTTGCACATGATCATATTTAACGGAAAATTTTAACAAGGTTAAGTCCAAAAGACATAATGTGATATGGTTTTTAAAAGTAAAGGATGGTTAATGGCATTTATCTTTGTAAAGGATGTCCACTAAAAAACCATGTAAACATAAAGGACAATTTTTGTTATTTTGTCTTGTTCTAATCTGAAACATATTATGACCTGACCCTTTCGCCACAAAAGCGTACCAACACGAACCGAACTAATTTAACCCTTTTTGTGTCGACTCGTTCTAACCCTAATTTGGTCTTACACATGACTCGAGCTCACCTGACTTGACTTGTTACCGATCCTAACCGATAATCACGTAGTATGTTAATTTTTTTGAAGTTAAAGAAGTATAACAATATCATACTCAAATTAAAGAGAATAAAATGCTCGTTTTTATTATGTAATTTGTTTAAAAAATTATTAACGTGTGAAAACGTTAAGGCCCCTAAAAAAGTCGTTGGGGTAGTTAGTTTTGAATAAGGGTTAAATGTGTAACTATTATATAAATTAGCAAAAGTTGATAGAAGTTCAAGTACCAAACTTGTAAATTCAAATGTAAGAGCTTGTAGCTAGCTTATTCTCAAACGCTAGTAATAGTATCGTTCAAATATGAAGCTTTTTTTATCAACCTAAAAGCTTGAAGCTACGTTAACCAAAAATTTTTTTATTGAATATGAGCATTTTCTTAAAAGTTTGAAGCTCTTAAAAGCTCCTTGCCAAGCATACCCTCTATTATAAGCTTAGACGCGGAGGGTTCAATTTTCTCATATATTTTCTTTTGGAAAAATTCAGGATTTGAACATTGTGCAAAATTGGTTAATACATCAGAACCAATAGATTTGAAAATTTTGTTCTGTTGAAATAAAATTGGTTTGGATTCCTTTTGGGGCTTTGATTATATATTTTTCATTTCCCCAATAGGCATCAGTGATGCAAAACAATTGAAAAACTGAGTGATCACAATTATAAACTTTTTCAACACATTGAGGTTTAACAAGAGCTATCGGAAAGAGCTCGTAAGCAAACATTTTAATATCAACCTTGTAACTTGTAAACTTTCCAGTTTTTTAACTCAACACTCGGTTTTGAAAATGATTTTAATATCTTTTCAGTTACAACTTTCTTCTAACATGCCCTTGGTGTAAAAACCAATTTTTATTAACCAACTTTCTTCTAAATTTCTATTGGTTCAACCACATTTTCAATAAGAATATAATCATCATTTCGAGAAAAAACCATATTTCTTTGAACATGAGATTTTGGAGTTAAACAATATGTCTTTTTAGTAACAATGTTCTTTGGTTCAACTGGTTGAATTTTCTCCTCTTTCTTTATTATAACCTCACTCACATTCAAAGGAAAATCTACTGTTAGTGGATAGTTAATCTCCACTTCTTTTAAATCTACAGTGTCTGGTTGTTTGGTGTAATCATTATGAAAAGAAGGAGGCATTTCAACAAACCCTAAACCAGCTTTCCCACCTTTTTTGTGATTACTATTGACTCTAGTTATTTCATTTAGTAATTTGTAAATTTTCTCAATTTAGTCTTCAACTCGATCACCTCAATTTCTAGCTCAGTTATTTTGGTTCAATCTCTTGGTTCTTAATCTCAAAATATCTTGAATTGACTTTCAATAATGGTTAATTTAACAGAAACTTTAGCTTTAAAATCATGATTACTAACAAACAAGGCATCAATCTTATCTTTAGATTTTTTATCAATTTCAACCACTTGCCGATAGTTATCACGAATGATGGTCAAATCACATACTAAGTGCTCATTATGGTGACGAGATTCAAGTTTAGACTTGTATTCACCACAATGAGAACACTCAATTTTTTAAGTTTCATAAAAAACATATGAATTTGAATTCTCAGCACAAGTTTGACAGACAAAAGAATCAGATGGTTTAGTAGATACCTCAGGTGACGTTGGCACAAAATTATAAGTTCATAAAGATTATCAGGAAGAATCACCTGGGTAGGCATGATAATCTCTATTGCATTTGGATCTTCACTAACATTCATTGATTATGTTGACTTGGATGTATCATTCACAAGCATAGACCATTCATCATCAACATGAACTTTTTCAAATCCATTAACCACCCTTCATAAACTTCAAACTCAAATGATATGGTGTCACAAGTTGAGGACAAATCCGAAGAGAATATTTCCTCTTATGAAATAGAAAACTTATTAGTCACCGCTGATGTCAGAGAATATTCAGATGATGATGATGTTGAAATAATGTTTCCAAGAATAACTCTTGAATCTTGAACATAAAGAATATCAAACAATCTTTCTTTAATCTCTTCATTTGATCCAAAAATCTCTCAACCATCACCATTAGACTTTCATCAGGCAAGTGCTTGAATATATCAAACGCATGCTAAAGACGTTGATAAACGCGGGCATATTGTCAATCAAGAGAAATCCATATCTCATGAATTTAGGCATGTTTTGAATTCTCCTATGGATTCTTCGAATTCATATAATACATTAAATGATATTGATGATGTAAGTGTAGCAAATGTCTTCCTTTCACAATCATACTCAGTCTTTTCTCCATAATTCCAATCAGAATGTAGCTTTCGCACCCCTCGAAAGAATGGTTTATCCCACAACAGAGTAAAATACTCCCTTACTTTTATCAATGTCAACAAATATTTATCAATCAAACTGATATATTATTCAAACAAACTTTCCAAACCATGAGAACAACAATTTTTGTAAGTTTCGGAACTTCGATCTCATTATTAGAAGATCTGATTTGCATGAACGAATTTGTAACAACTGATAATAAGACGACATCTTTGAAATTTAACGAATACGCGAGCTGAGTATCGAAACAAGGTTCGATAAATTTTCTTGATCAAAACTTGAAATGACTTCTTTGATCAAATCAAACTTTAATCCATTGAAAAGTTTGATCAAAATACGTGCGTTAAACTTTGAATAAACTCCGAAGTCGAAAACTAGCACGTTAACAGCAAACCGCAGCTCGTTAACAGCACGTTTACAGTAGTTCAGCAAATTTCAGCACGAAAACGGCACGTTTCAGCACGTTTTCAGCAAGTTTAGCACATTAAAAAACAATTTCAGTGTGTTTTCAGCACTAAAACAGCACGTTGCAGCAATTTTAACAGCAAATCAGTAACGAATCAACATGTTTTGGTTCGTTTTAGCTCATTTAACAGCTCTTTTATCAGCGGACAGCAGCAAAAACAGTAATTTCGGCCCGTTTTGACAACAATTCATCAACTTTCAGACGCGTTTTTGGTTCATTTCAGCACTTAGCAATGCGTTTTCAACAAATTTAGCTCGAAAAAAGTAAAATTCAGCATCGAAAACAGTTCGTGATCAGCAAATTTTGGCTCGTTTAACAACCTCGAGATCAAAACGCTAATGTAACCGAACTTCAATCTTTGCTCACTTAAGATTTTAATTTTGCAAAATTATCCAAACTACCCCTTCACTTGTCACTTCCCAAGTTGCCCTTTGCAACCAAGCAACAAAACTTTCAAGCGAATCAACTTTGATCATGCAGCGAATGAACAAAAACTTTTCAACTAATAGATCCCAACGACAACAGCAAGTGTATGAACCCCAAATGTAGCGTATGAACTAATCGAACACCGGAACGAAATGGTTAAATCCGAACAGTTAATACCGACACTCGAATCGATCTAAACTCTCAACCGGAACATCAAAACTCGGGTTGTATGAACCGAAACTGACACTAGGACGAACACGAATCATATCGAACACCGTACACGCAGGAAACAATTAGGAATCAATATGGATAACCGGCGAACACGAAATTGTAACGCGAATGAATAAAAAGATACGAATCTGAAATGAAATCAGAATATGTGAATCAAAACTGAATTGTTAGGTTTTTCAATGGTCGGAAATTTCTATTATTCGCCGGAATAGATTGTTGTTGCCGGAAAACTTCAAATCAGTCGTGAACAATTTCTGTTTCCGTGAACTAATCTAGAAGTCGAATTTGAATTAATTATAGCACATGACGTCATAAAAAATATCTCATGCAGTTCATGAACGTCAAACTTACGGCCGAAAAACTTTGTTACCCCTGAAAATCGTGCTGGCCGGAATATTCAATTTTGTTGCTGATGCCGGATTATTCATGAATTGTAGTAAAATTGACGTGAACGCTAACAACTTGAGTTAAATCACAATCTGGTCATTTCAGCCGAAAAAGTAAATTGCCGGATAATTCCGTTCAACGCCGGAAAAACGGTTTCTATGCTGGAATGTTCGTTGGAAAAATGAAAACAGCGGAAACATCAAATCGATTACACATTCAAATATCAACTGACTATCCTCCGATTCAACCGAACACGAACTCGAACACACAGAATTAAAATCGATCACGTTAGAAGCAACTATTAAGCATGAGATTCAGTGATTAAATGTAGAATCGAGCACCGAAAGCTCTGATACCACTTGTTTTTCCCGATGAGGATCGATGAACTCGATATTGATCTACGAAACCGAAAACACACGGTGTTTGTTTCGGTACTAATCAGTGACCGAAAACGACCGAGCACGTAGACGATATGTAAATATTAACTCATTGAATCTCTATTATAAATTTCGGCAAAGTAACGTTACAATTCGGTGTCTCGTAAAAATAAACTCTATTTCTAACTTCTAAACATGAACATATATATAATGCATGCACTCATTCGTTACATTCCACAACTTATTCGTTAATCTTTATCAGCTCCTCATGCGTTCCTTTGACATCCTCATTCGTGCTCATTTGTTACTCTTGTGCCTCCCATTCCATATGCTTCATTAGCCATCCTAAGCTTGCATGTTTTAACGAATGAACCACATATCAAGACCAAATTACAAAGACTTAGCCACTTGTTGATTCAACTCCCAGCACTTGTCACATTTCATGTACTAACTAAATCACAATGCTAAATAGTTTTATAGGAATCATTAGAAATGAAAATTGTTTCAGCTTGTAACTTGGTAAATGACCAAGTCTGTTGTGCCAAGTTTCACAACTTACAACAGAATTACACACATTATTGGAAATAGAAAATGTTTAGTGGCCTCGAGAAGGTAAAGACCATTGTCCATACAACCAAAAACGTGTGGCCTTTTCGGAAAAGGGCCTGCTAAACACAGGTAGTTTTAGAGAAAAGAACAATATGATCATCAGTATCAATACATAATATTGAGATAGAGAGAAGATTTCATTAAAAATGTGGCACGGAAAAAACATTCGACAAAGAAATGTCATCAGTCAAAGAAACAATCCCATATTGATATACTGTGGTAGATGTCCCATTAGAAAGAGTGATAGGAATAATGTTTTTAAGAAAATAAATGCTTGAAAAAAGATTTTGATCATGACACATATGATCATTTGCACCAGTGTCAATGATCCATTTAGAACAATGTTTTGAAGAATCGATTGACATATTTGGAATAACAAAACTGTTCAAGAAGAAGCCTGCCATTGAGCACAAAATGACGAAACAAACACACGAGAAGAAGAAGAGGAGGAAAGAACAACTTATGCGTTGTATATTTTATACGGCATATAATGCTTTGCAAAAGAAAAATACTTACATGGTAAGAAACAAGAGAGTATAAGGTATACGCCGTGTAAGTGTGAACGGCGTATAAGAACTTATACGGTGATGAAACTTATACAACGTATAAGTGAGAAACGGATAATTTTGCAAGATTTTGAGTGAGAAAGAAAATGAAATAATATGAAACTTTGAGAAATTATTCAAAAACAAGGATATGACATGTTTTGAACTTTTGATGAAGTTTTAACGGTTAAAACTTCTGGAATGATGAAAAGAGAAGAAATCTCACAAGAGATTGAATTAAACGAATGAAATTCATCAAAGGACATTCAATTCCCAAACAAAACACAAGAATTGATCAAAGAAAATGATCAGATAAAAATGAGAAAAACCGGCGAAACGAGAGAAACAAATTGAAACGAAAAGAAGGATTAAGAACCTTGCTTTGATACCATATAATCGTTGAAGAAACGATGACACGGAAGGAAAAGAAAAATTGAAGCAAGGAAGGAAAAATGTATAATCTTAGAATGAAAATTTACCAATACAAGAAACAAGAAAATGTATATATAGACAGACATACACGGACGCATATGTTATACGACGTGTAAGTTACATGACGTATAACATATACGGTGTATATCTATAGCGTATTACAAATATACGCTCACATATCTATATACTACCATGAACAAAATGGTGACATACTGACATGTAATATATTGAAGTGTCTCACCAAAGAGGCATTAAATATGATACGCTAAAGTGATTTAATTGAGTATACGTGAAATAAATGTGACACACGAAATAGAACTCGATCTTATACTTTGTTTAAAGTGATTTAGTTGCTAATACATGAAATAAGAGCCGGTCACGTAGAATTTAAACATGTGTTTCAAGCAACAAGGAGAAAAAACAAGAAAGGTGTGCACAATTATGTTCAGTTTTTGAGGTCCAACTAAAACCAAAAGCGAGATTTTTGGTTATTGGAATTTTGAAACTTTTGGTTACGGGATTTTTAAAACCGAACGGTTTCAGTTAGTAGGTTATATGAATAGGTTTGTTTTTTAATAAAAAAACCGCTACTATTTTGAACTAGAGTAGTTGGGCCAAATTAAAACTTTCAACTAGTGGGCTCAAAGTTAAATCGCAACTGGGCCTCGTCTTTTATAACACTTGGTTATCTCCACCTTATTTAAAAAAGAAGCAATGTAAGAAGACTGGTTTAGAATTAGTAGAACTCTAATTTTAAGACAGTTTTCAGTGGAGGTGTACAAATTGGGTTTTTTCTAATACCCGGGTTCGAGTAAGGAATCGATTTCGGGTATGATCGGGTATTGGAAAACCGGGTATTCAGAGAAATCGGGTAGGGTATTGAGGAGAAAAACTCAACCCTATGTCCCGGGTAGGGTATGATCGGGTTCGGGTATTGGAACCGGGTATTAATATCCGGTTTTGAATTTGTAATTTTTTTATACATTTTTTATATTGTTTAAAATTTAAATTTGCTTTGTAATTTATAAAAATAATCAAACTATATTACAAAAACCATAAATCCACTTAATTACAAATCATTTACTTAGTAATATGCATTTTACAAAAACTTAAACATAAAAGTTGTGAAGTAAACATAAAAATATACTATAAAAACTCATGTATTATTTCGGGTATTAGAAAATTGGTATCGCGTATCGGGTATAACCGGTTTGGGTATAGGGTATGACCGGGTCCAGGTATTTACGGGTATAAATCGGGTACGGTTCCGGGTACGGGTATTAACCTCAAAATGCATACTCTATCCATACCCTACAGGTAGGGTTGGTTCCGGTGTCGGGTATAAAAAAAACCGTTTCCGGGTATTTTTTTCGGGTCCGGTACCGGGTACGGGTTTTTTTTGCACCTCTAGTTTTCAGATTTAAAGTAATAACTAGTAGAGTGCCCGCGCGATGCAGCGGCGAACAATAGTTAAAGGTTGTTAACGAGCTAATATAATCCAAACCAGGGCTAGCTCGAACTGGACTCGAACTTCATTTCGAGCTGAATTGGCTAGGTTTCAAATTAAACTTGAGATGATATGCTTGACTGTCAGTGTATGATTTGTTGTCCACAGCTGATCGAATAAGTTAAGGGTAGTTTAGTCTTTATGTTTAATGTAATATGGCTCATTCGCTAGGCATGTTTAGCGAATGAGGTCCATTCATTATAGATTAAGCTCATTCGCTAAGGGATTTAGCAAATGAAGGCTCATTCGTTAATGTAATGTCCATTTGTTGAGGATGTTTAACGAATGAGAGGTCATTCTCTATGGGAAACCTTATTCGTTAGGTGTGTCTAACGAATGAGAGACCTCATTCATTAGTGATGATTAACGAATGAGGGTAGCTTATAAATAGGCATTTCCTAATGATTATGCGTAGATATCTATGCCATATTTATTCTCCGTGTAACGTTACCATGCGGAATTATCTATAGGCTTAACTTATGTAATGTATGAACAGCAACGTATATCAATAAAGTATTGTTAACGTAATCGTCTCGTGTACATATCATGTTATGCGATTAGATCTTGCAAGAGGACCATACGTTTTCTCATTGACTCAGTTTGGCTCAACTTTACAATTTATTATCATAAAATATCACACATATAACTTAATCATGTCGATGGATTAATTCTAAGACTTTACTTAACCAAAAAGTTGAGTAAGTCAGTTGCTTGTTATAAAGACTGAACTTGTGTTTATAGAATATATAGTCTCTTCCATATTGTTTCTCCATTTATATGGACAGAGAAACAATAATAAATGTTTAACGTTAAACAAAAAGATAAATTATTTATAAGATTTCTAATGTGTTTTAACACTTGTATTTACTTAAACTATTGAACTTTATATGCATTTATATTTTTCTCATCTTTATACGAGAACCTAAATTAAGCATAATTCTTTAACTTTTAAAACATTGATAACTTTTCTCAACGACATTATTATATAAAAAACAACACCATAAAATCAAGCATTTAAAAAAAATAACATAAGTATTTTCTTTTCTAAAAAAACAAACTACTTTTTTTTGCTATACTATTTTTTTAAAGAAAAAAAATGATTTTCTTTATACCTAGGTGTGTTGTGCGTATAATAAGTGTGATTATAGTCATTCGTAATTATGAAAATGTGTTGTGTAATTATCATAGAAGGTGTGTAATTATCTATCTTTATGCGTAATTATGTACATGCAAAATTGCAACATATACTGCGTGATTATGTACGTGTCAAAATGGGTTGGTGTTATTTTCAAACAAATTAGAATTAGGTGGTGTTATTTTCCAACTGATCAGAATAGGTTGATATGGCATGCACAACCCGACGTTAGTAGGCGCGTCAGGCTCGCCATGCGCGTCAACCAACATTGGAACGAACACAAACCCACATTTGTCGCATAAAGCAATATCAAACTTGTAATCAATGTCGATACACATGTAACGAAGGCACATCGACTACATAGTTGTTACCGGTACGAGCGTAACTTGACGACCATAAACGCATAATGCATCATCGGATACGTAACCAGATTCGGTACCTGGGTAACCCGCGCTTGAA
Organism: Bidens hawaiensis; assembly: GCF_021521415.1. Classification (NCBI taxonomy): domain Eukaryota; kingdom Viridiplantae; phylum Streptophyta; class Magnoliopsida; order Asterales; family Asteraceae; genus Bidens; species Bidens hawaiensis. Next base: position 750,804 of record NW_027491042.1, read on the forward strand.
CGCATGAAATCTAACGTCGCCACGTGTGTTACGCGACATCTGACTCGTAACCGATGTCGGTACGCATGTAACCCAACATCAAGCACTTAACCAGTGTCGGTGTAACCCGACGATGTTAAACGCTTTGTCAGAACCTGGTTGTCGGTCGTAAATCGTATTCGTGTAACATACGAATTTTTTAAAATTACAAAGTATAGCATTACTATACTCAAATTAAAGAGAACAAAATTCTCGTTTTTATGGTGTAGTTTGTTTTTTTAAATATTAACGTATGAAATAGTTATGATCTTTTAAAAATCGTTAGGTGTAGTTGGTTTTACTTGAGGGGCCAAAAATATAATTATTGTTTATATAGTAAAAGTTGATAAAAATTGAGAGGCCAAGATGTAAGTATTGATAGAAAAACATCTTTACCCTTAAAAAGAAGTTAAGACATGCATTAAGACTTGTAAACTTAGTAATATGTGTTGGACCTCTTAACCTTTAAGAGGTCCTTCACTCACTCTTTATATATAGTGCGTAGAGATAGTTTGCTCGTATGGATTCAAACGATCTGACTTTTCTGTTGAACTAAGTTGAACCAATAATAGCGTTTAGCCAGCAAATAGTTCACATGTTTCAACTTAAGTAGGGTGATCAATGAAACTAAAAAAACAAGGATAAAAATGTCACTCAATAATTCGATGCTCTTCATGAAGTCAATAAAAAACCAATAACAAGATTAGAAGATTTAAGCCCTACAAAAGTTTCAGCCACGTGCAGAAAATGAAATTATCATACCTATTATGGATTTATCTAAAAGACATCAATACACAGTCACATTCACAGCGACGTCTTTAAGACCCTAAAAACTTTCGGGGTCCGGTGCAAGTAAAAAGGAAATGGGCCCTTAAACTTGTAAAACACATTATCACTTCAAGAATTTGACCCAATACCTTATTTAAATATACCAACAAGTTTTTCAATTGGAGCAAAGCGTAATATTGTAAGCTTTTGTATTTATACAAACGTATATAAAAATACTAGTTCTTATTCCCCGTATTACGGGGACTGTTTTACATTACTCGTTTTTAATATCTATATACTTTTTTAGGTTTAATTTGATTTAGAGTTTGATGATAAAAATGTTTCACAAATAACTTAGATGTAATAACCCGATTTAAAAGTTATCTGGGTTTGGTAAAACCCAAGACCCGCTTAGTTTTTTTACTATAAAATTGTTTCTTAATTATAAATAATATTTTAAAAAAAATCATATAATAATTTTTAGTATGTCCTATTTTATAGGATTTTCACATCAATAATTTGGTAAGAATAATTTTTAATTTAATGAGATGTTATAACCCGTTTAAGGAATATCTAGGTTGGTAAGACCCATACCCGTGAATTTGGGTCAAATGCATGAGAAGACTCCATTTAAAAATCAAGCAAATCTGATAACTCCAAAAAAATAGGAAGCGACCACATCGCGACACGTAGGTTATATCTTCGTTTATATATATTATAGATATATCTTTTTTTTAACAATTATGAACATATGTAATAGGGAGATTTGAACAATCACCCACCTTGCCCCTCCTTTGAGCCAGATATTCACTTGCACAAAATGCAATCATCATAGTCATTAAAATTGAATGGATAGACTGATTTGGATTGGTTTGGTTAACCAAATCCAAAGGTACAAAACACCCTATCCAGTTAATTATCGGTTTATTTGCTTTTCTGATTAATTCGATTTTCGGTTCGGTTTCGACTGACAGTTTGGTTATCGTTTACCACAAGTTAAGTTGATACATGACCCTTATGTGGTCATATAACTCGTGCTATGGGTGATTTGTTTATGAATTAAATTGATATGTATATCTAAAAAAAAATCCTAAAAGTGATAATTTTCTCAACTAATAGATATCGAAGAGGCCATTGTTACCTTGTTATTGAGTAAACCCCACTTTCAAAATTCTTTAGACATGACTAACTTCCAATATGTTTCCTTTGTATCAATCACACATTTTGTATGTATCTTCTTCCTGGGTCGAAGTTTCATCAACACACACCTACAGTTTAAGTTTCTAGAGAGAATTACTTTGACATGGTCACATGGGGATTTTAATATTAATTATTAAATTCTCAAAAGATTTTAAAAATTGACATTTGGCCTCATAAGTCCCGCCTTCCCCTTACGACTTAGTCATCCTTTTTTATCGGTTTTCGCCAGCCATATATGAACTTTACCGCGTTTTTTCAATATTAATCTTATAAATTAAATCTCACCTTCCAAACTACCTTTCCACTCATATTATTATTCTCATCAAAATTAACATTTACACAACCTTTTTGGATTTCTGTTTACAGTTTCGAAATGAACGACCTACTCTCCAGATCATTTTCGGGCGGCCGAGTTGCCGACATCGAGATGGGCAACGCGGCCGCAACCAACGGTACAAACCTAGAAAAGTTCTTCGGGGACGTGGCCGAGATCAAGGAAGAGCTAAAACATCTGGAAACACTTCATTATTACCTTCAAGAATCAAATGAACAAAGCAAAACATTATACAACGCGAACGCGATCAAAACCCTCCGAACAAAGATGGACAACGATGTCGCTTTATCTCTTAAGAAAGCAAAACTTATCAAAACCCGTCTGGAATCCCTAGACCGTTCCACCGACGCCAATAGGAGACTCCCGGGCTGTGGCCCGGGAAGCTCCACTGACCGGACACGTGTCTTGGTTGTTAACGGCCTTCGAAAGCAGCTCCAGACGTCGATGAAGTCGTTCATGGACCTCCGCCAGAAAATGGCTTCGGAGCACCGAGAAACAGTTCAGCGAAGGTAATTTTGGAATATAGGATTTAGGCCTTTAGTTTTTACGGAATTAACAGATCAGCTTGTCATCGAACATGTATTTAGATCGGCGTTGATTTTTGGAAAAAAAAAAGTTAGATTTTTTACTTTATTAATATTATGAGAATGAATCTTATTACTTCTAGTTTTGAGTTGTCACACTTAACAAAAATAAGTTGCGTGATAGCCCAAATAATTATTGGTCTGGTACTAGATGTAGCTTTTTCGCTAGGCAAAATTTGTAGATATTTATAACGATCTAGCTAGTAGTTAAGATGCGAGATACAATTGGTCAACCAATTAGCAAGTCAGACTTGTGAGATATAGCAATTATTAGAAAACAATTGAGTTAGAGCCGTAGACGTTAGTTTATTTCTATATATTGTAACCTAATCCAATATTTTATTATCTTATAGGTACTATACTGTTACCGGAGAAAATGCGGACGAGGCTACAGTCGATAACCTAATATCCACTGGACAAAGCGAGACGTTTTTACAGAAAGCGATTCAAGAGCAAGGGAGAGGGCAGGTGATGGAGACGATATTAGAAATTCAAGAACGGCATGATGCTGTGACAGTGATAGAGAGGAACTTAAAAGAGCTGCATCAAGTTTTCATGGATATGGCGGTGTTAGTGGAGACACAAGGTGAGCAACTGGACGATATCGAAAGCCATGTGAACCGAGCGAATTCGTTTGTGAGAGGTGGTGCACAGCAGTTGCAGGTGGCGAGAAAGACGCAGTTGAACACCAGGAAGTGGACTTGTTTTGGGATTCTTTTGTTGTTGATCATTATCGCCATTGTTGTTCTTTCCATTAGGCCATGGAAGTAGAGAGATAGTTGGACTTGTACATTAATATTAATATTGGTTGATTGGCATAATGTATACAAATTATGAGAGATTTTGATGTATAGAAAAAAAAATTTGTTTGATGTATAAATATATTGTTGAAAGTATTTGTATTTTCAGGTTATATTGTCATTATTAAACTACTATATATAGATTCAGTAGTCTTTTTCTATATGCAATTCTACCGGAAGCGTTAGAAAATTGTTAGAGATTTGATTAGTAAAATATGGTATAAAATTATTTTAAAATGCTAAACAATCCTGTTTTAATTACAAATTTAAAAGTGTAATGAGTCATGACAATCTCCAGTGAAAGAACAAAGAGAGACATTTATCTCCTAATAATAAAAATACGTTCTACTACCTAAAATTTAGAGTGAAAAGGGATGAGGAGAAAGAAGAAGGTGAGGAACCTTGTTAGTCTGCTTTCCTTCAAACATAAGAATCAAATTAAGTCCACTATGGTGCTATAATTACAACTAGGCGTGCAATATATAGTTACAAGATGCTTGGTCACTAACAATATTTTCTAACATTTTAAATTTTGCATTTAATATTTTGCCACTATACAAGCCAACTTACAGTTACAGAAGAATATTTAGTACGTACACTTGATTGACCATACTGAAAAGAACATTACATCTTTTCGTGCAACAAGAAAGATTTGAGCTAATAACTTTCATTATTATTTTTCTTGTAATTATTATTATTATTATTACTTTTATTACTATCATTTAAATCATTTGAAAATCTTCAACGTAAGTTATCGTTGTTAAAGAGAACATTATATAATTGACATAGAAAATACATAAAACTCAGTTGAAAATTGGTGTGCTTTTTGCAAACTGGAATGTCATATATTTTGGTCATTTAAAATAAATTGATAAATACAATGATCAAAATGTTAATACTTTTAACTCATAGTGCTAGATGATCACTTGTATGGGAAGGAATTAGTGCAAAAATTCCAAGACAGCATAGATGCCAACCATAACGGGGAGACAGACAATCATGCCAAAGACAACCCTGAAAAACAAAATTTGATACAAAGGATATCAGTGACATATAGTTTTACCTTTTTTTTTTTTTTTATTTTTTTTTCTCACTCCTTTAAAGTATGCAAATATATAAAACAAAAAATGATAACAATTCTAATATAAAATTTCTAGTAAAAAGAACAACTTTTCTAATATATTACCTCTAGAATACATAAATCTTATAAAAAAGGATTGTAGATAACAAATGTAGTAAATTCTCTACAGAATTTAATGTCTAGGGTTTAGAGAATGAGGGAAGGAGTTGAAAGAAAGCGGCCACCGTTGAGGAGGCGTCGTCCGCGATGGTCCACCGCGGTGGATGGTCGACAAAGATATACATAATAATAATCAAGTGAAAGATAAAAAAAATATATATCATGTGGTTTGTAGATCGACTTCACATAAGTAGGAGGGGTGTCCTCTCGATTAGGTACAAAGGTTATGAATGACCCGGGGTGTCTTCAGTCACCCTCGTTTTTCCGCTTAATAATGTAATTTTCAAGATTTTGTCCAAAAATTTGTAAAGGTACCCCTAAAATATTTTTTCCGCAGCTTTGGCCACCCTTAAAATATTTTTCCGTGACTTCAGTCACCCTTTGATTAAGCCCAATCTTCGCCACTGTTCTCGATCTCACACTCACTTCATAAATGTTATGGTTTAGTGATACGTTTAAGGGTGTCTTTGGACGTGAGAGTAGGGGGTGCCATGGCTTTGTTAATTAGTTGGACAAGGTAATTTTATCTTCTATATATCAAGCACTAATTACAATTAAAAAGCACTCAATAACATAGTGATCATAATTAATAATACTTCTATGTTTTGTTCTGTTGAATTATATAACCCAATAATAAATACATTTTAGGTAACAATTTGTTATCATAGGAGGTTATATTGAATTTGTAATTTAGAATAAAGAAAAAGAAAACCAAAACTTACGCAGTACTAAGAACATCCGGATGCAATCCATATTCTTTAGCGTATATGAATGAAGTGATGGACTGAGGTATAGCAGACTGTAATATGAAATCATGAAGTCAGTATCCAATTATTAATGGAAGTCAAAACTACGGTCAACGACGTACAAGTGCTTACCTGAATAACAGCAACACGTAATACATCTCCATGCAAACCAACAGCGATGCAACTGATAGCCATAGCTGCCGGTCCGGCAAAAAACTTGAGAACAATGGCAAGCATCGTCAAACTTGTTCCACAAGAAATCAATTTCTCCTGCTTTGCCATGAACAAACCTGCAATAAGTTTCCCAATAACCATGCATTATAATTTTATAACTTGTACTTAAAGTTATTTAGAAAGTAAGCTATAAGTATCTGCCTTACCCATGCTAAACATGGCAGTGCCGGTCCCTGCCTTTGACATGATCAATACCGATCCTTCAATCATATCCGGCATTGGCCAGTTAAACCTAGCATAACAACGACAAATATAATTTAAAGGTTCATTAAAATACAAAAGATTAATATAGAGCGGTGAACCAAAAGGCTAGCTTGTAAACCAATGGTACCAAGCTTTAGATAAGGTGAAGTTCCTCTTAAGTGGTAATGATTAAATTCGACTGTGAGACAATGAATTTAATTTTAGAAGTAGATTAGGGTGCATAAGTTTGCCACTAAATAAAAATATTATATAAAGTGGATTGATAAAACAACAAATATAAACAATTAACAAGTATGTTCTAATAATTACCAACAACTTTTGTGAGAAAACACAACAAATAAACAATAAAAAGAAAACTAAAAAGTTTAAGTAGTTCAAAAAGAAATGTTTATTTTATCACTTACCAATTAAATCAAAAAATTTCATTATCAAATGATTTAAGATTTATATTTAAAAAAAAAAAGTGTGTGTATAAAATTTATGTAAGATAAATAGTTAGATTAAAAATGTAAATTAATCACAAGATTAATAATTTGTTGTTTACCCCTTCTATAAAAAAAAGTGGTGGGCTTAAATTCTTGTAAATATAAGGTTTAGTGGATTCTAGATTGATTAATTTGTTTGTTTTATTGGCTACGTTTTAGTACCTTGCTAGGCCCAGCCTGGTTGTAATTGGGTGTTTATAATTTTTATAATATATGCTTTTCGTTACTCGTTTATAAAAATATCGATTAATCAGTTGTTATTAATAAAATAGTTGACTTTGGTGAGCTTGTGGCAATAGCCGATTGTCCCCCTAAGGCCAGTATATATGTTTTTCATCATCATGGATACGTACTAATTTGAGTAATTTCCTTGATTGAGGGTTTCTATTTATATTTTTGATCTTTTCCATTTTAATAAACAGATTTTTAAACGGTATGTCAAACAAATCATATGATACCGTAAGATATTTATGTTTATGACAAAATATTGACAATAAAAATCTATATCTTATTACCTATTTGATAAAGTTGCCCAAACGATGCCAATGACACATGAATACGAATTCGGGTTCATGGCGAGTTTCAAAGAAACAACTTTCATCAGCGACACAAACGATGATTTAGTAGTGACAATGGCTTGATCAACATCCGATTTCATGTTACCTTCCAAATCTTTGATCTCAGTAGCATTGATAGAGCAATCAATCTTTGTTGCTCTTCTACATTCCAACACAAACAAAAGACCGGTGAGCCAAACAATGGCTTGGAATACTGAGCCTTGTACAACAAGGTTCACATATTCTTGACCATACATAGCCCTAACCAAGGGCACGCCCACCACAAGTGAATTGGTCAAAGTGCACAAAGAGAAACTTGTTATGGACCACGAACAACTTCCTTTGCTAGTAAACCTTGCCCAAAATGCAAGCACGGCCACAATAATAACTTTTGAAATCACGTCAGCACCAATGAATCGATAGTTCATGTTGAATGGGTCGATGTGGGCTGTGAAGTCGAAGGTAAAAAGAGGGAGGGTAAAGTAACATACAAACCGGTTAATGGCGTCACATTGTTCATGTGTAAAAATGTGCCACCACCTCACCGAACCGTACCCTAAAAGTAAAGCCACATAAAGCGGCACTGTGGCTGCTACCACCTTGTAAACGTCCTCTAATCCAATCATTTTAGGAACTAGAACAGAAACCCTTCAAAGAAAGGGCATATATATATATATTGAAAGAAATGTGTGTGTTTGTATTTTGGTGTTGGTGGAACTATTTATATACACACATTTTGAGAACATTTTGCTAGGGGGAAATAAAATAAAAATAAAACAAAATCTATTGAAAAGGTGTTTTCTTTTTGGTCCCTAAAAATGCTTATTGTTGGACTACACGATTCGGTTTGGTGGATGCTTTAGATGTGACATAATAAAAGGATATTGGTCTGGCTTGTGAAAAGTCCCTATATTGATTTTGCACCCCTAATTTTTTATGTAATTTTCACGTTCTAGTCATTAAAAGTTCAGGGTTTAAAATAAAAAACAAAAAAATTAAAGCCACATTGGAACTTTTCGCACCCTCATATTCCATTCATGTACCTTTTAGGGCAGTCCAAAGGATACGTAGATTAAGCGACAGCATAGGAGCCGAAATTTTTTAGGGCATAAATTTTTCTTTATCTTCTTCTATGTAATATATATGGTGTCAAATAGATCAATAATGTCAAGATAGCTCAATAATAAATCGTTGGCGTGACGGCGTGTCATGGCTGACTTACAAGGTAAAATCCATGCCTCTCCGTTTATAAAGTTTTGGTTTACTTAGTAAAAGAAAGCTCACAAGCAGTTTCGAACACGTGACATCCACTTTGTTGTAAGGAGGTTTTTGCTACATTGTTTTGGTGTTTACTATTTTTTATATATAAAAACCAAATATGAATTCTTATCCACTTAATTATGAGAGCATGTTCAAATATAGCCAAGTTCATAAGTCGACCAACACTCAAAGGTGTCAGTGGTGGATGTAGTTGCGATATCATCTGCTACCTCTCAACTTTTAATCGGCAGTGTAATTTTTGTTCCTTTTTGGTCAATTGTCGTATTTCGCTATCCCCTGAAAAATAATATTGCGTTACTCATACTTGTTTAAATGTCAACCAATTTAAAAGTTCAAATTAAATAAAGCCCAAACAAATTTATAGCTCAAAGCAAATAAAAACAACTAATCTTTTTTACTTTTGTTTGAACGAAAATTATTAACATATCAACAAACTCAAACAGAAAGTTCAAATCAAATAAAGTTCAAACAAAGTTTATAGCCCAAAGAAAATAGAAACCAATAACCTTTTCTTTCTTTTGTTTGAACGATAAACATCAAACTTAAACAGACTCAACATAATCATCATTTTGAGGTTGAAATTTTGATACGGTTTTGTATATACAAATTCAAGAACTTGAAAATAGATTTTTAGAAAATACGTCTGGTTTAAATCTTGATATTCGTTTTTAAGTTTGACATATCTAAGATAGTGGCAATTTCAGAAATGTATCCGAATGATTTTGGTAATGAAGAAATATGGTGTATTTCGGGTGATCGTACGACCTTTTATCACACTTTAAAAGAAGATGATAAATTTGCAAAATTTGATGAATGTGTGACCTTACTCGTGTATGGTGGAAACCGGGAAGCACACCACTTTTTCGTTGGTTTGTCGAATATTAAAGCTAGCATTGGTTTTACCGAGTGCAACCGCAACCGCTGAAATATGTTTTTTTCTAAAATGAAGCTTATCAATACGGGTTTGCGTAAGCGAGTAGGTGATGACTATATGAACAGTGTTTTAGTTTGTGCGATCGAAAGAGAAACGTTCGATAAAGTAAAAGAACAGTATGTAATGGCTCGATTTCATGTTTTCAAAAACCGAATAAGAGAAATTTCCACCCCAAGTATCTTGTTTCAATTTTTTTTCGTTTACATCATATGAAATTACGGCAAAAAAAAAAACTGAACGTTACCCATGAGATTTATGTCTAAATCCGCTAATAAAAAGTGTATCAGTGTGAATGCTCCTACACCTACACATGAACTGAATTCACAAACCTCAAAACTTACCCACACACTATAGCTTTCACCAAATTGGATACTTAATCGTAAAATATAACTAACTAGGAATTTACCTGGCGCGTTGCGCCGGAAAGGTCGATAAAATCTGGGTGGTGGTAAAACTCAAGCGTTGTCGATCTTGAGCGTTGAGATGATAAGTCGATGTGAATCCAGTCCGTTTCTTATGATGCCAGAACTAAAACAAAAATAGCAGTTGGTCGGTTTTCGTTACGGTGGTACTGAAACAAAAACAAATGGCACTGACTAACTTTACGTGAAGTTGGTCGGTTTCTTTCTCGTTCGTTACAGTACCTGAACTAAAACAAACAAATAAAAAAGAAAATTCGCATCCGGTCGGTTTTCGTTATGTTCGTCATGGTATTGGAATAAAACAAAAAAACCAAATGGCATCAAAACCCTAGCTTTGTCAGTTCCAGATGTTGATGCAGTGAGTTTACATGAATTCAATCTGTTTCGGTTACGTAAACAAAAGTTGACGTTAGGTCGGTTCTCGTTACGTTCGCTATGCTACTAATACTAAAAAGGAAAATCAAAATGAATGGACAAGGCGGCACCAAACTTCTTTTTTATATATATACAAATTAACAAACAGTCACAATATATACGAAAAATGATGTACCGGAGTGATTAAAAGGTAACGAAGATTCATACAACAGACCTTAATCGTCTCCGCCATCAAAACGTTTTCGCTTTACTATGCAAAAAAAAGGTTTACACAACAGACATGGGCCACCATATTGAACTCAGCAAAAAAAAGTTTTATGTAAACATAAAAATACCAACCCTCTCTCATTGCCAATAATCGAACCTAGATTGCTAACCATATATGACATAACAAAAACCCCACACAACCACCAAACCAGAAGTAAATTTGTGTTACTTTTGGAAACTGACTATTATAAAAAACAAAAGTTTATCAAAAAGGCAACTTTATGACACCAAACTTCTCTTTTATACTAATTAGATAATTATATAATCTTCCACTTAGAGCTCCTCATCGAACTAACTATCATTCAAGATATATAACTATAGTCACCTTATATCATCTCTCCATTCAACTACCTAGAGCCAATCAAATATATATGTATACAGAGATTCAACTTCTCTATTTGCACCACTTTGTTTACTCTAAAAGATTTTTTGTGCGTATGTTCATTCTCAATGAAAATGTATCGTCACTCACCAATTCCGTGATGAAGTGATATATCATTTGAGTATGTTTTTTCTACTCTGAAATAGTTATCATGTTTATTGGCCGGTAACTCAACAATAATCTTGCTAACCATACGAGATATTTTCTCACTTGTGCAAAATAACGATGTATGTATTATTGATTAATTAGTTGAAATGAAATACTATAACTACCTTTAATTTGTTCCCCTAAGTGTACAAACATAACATGCATCAACACTGTCTAAAGCTAAACAGCCCCTAGATATCAGATATGCATCAACAAAAAAATTCTAAGACAACGTCTTTCCATTTGTGGGCCTGTGGCAATGTGGCATTTGCTACTTCAATAGAGGCTTATTTTCAACTAAAGTACCACTTGACTTGTATCCGTTGCTTTTTTCTAGAATGTGATATGAATCTACTAAAACTCCTATTAATCATAATGGTAATATTTTTCCTTATTCTGACCATAGATACATCTAATGACGTTTGTATATTTTTATGTTCGTGAGAGCTTGAAGGGACATGAAGAACACGAGCCGACTTATCGCCACTTTTTTCAAACAAAATAAAGTTCATCTTAGTATGTTTGATGCTTTGATGTCAAACCGGGTTAGTGGATAAATAGACTACAATTAAGTTGACATAACACGTAGTAAAGGACAATGAAGCTCAAGAAGAAGATAATTCATCAAACACGTGTTAGAAGAGGCGGGCCCATGCTATGGATCGGGGTCCCAGGACCTCAATGTTTTTTAAAAATTTCATAGAGGAAGTACATATTTAAATATTTTAGAGACCACAAAAGAATAAATAGATTGAACCTGTTGTATTAAGATTGAGCTTGATGTAAGTAAATCCCTTACCCTATAACTAACAAGTTCAAGTTTTATCATGCCCATTTTTTTCGTTTTTTTATTTGAAATACAAGGGTTTTAACAACAATAGAAACTCCAGGGTTTTCTTTTCTCACTTATACATCCAAACCCATTTCCTTGATTGTGGTTTCGCTGGATAGTAGATAGGAACAATGAAAAACTTGTTACTCCATTCTTATTGTGTGTCCTATGCAATCCTATGCACATGTATTTATTGATAATAAACCTAACTAAATGGGTTTAACCTTATACTATAATAGCATCAAGTTGCCAATTGTAGGTGTATAAGAAACTTTAGTTGTCTAATCCTTGTCTTAACCCATCTATGGTAGATGCATAAGAAACTTTGTACTTTTCATATATAAGGAACTTTGTACGTTTCATGTAACTAATACTTCCCGATGGATGTGCCTTTTCTTTACCTTTGATAATAAGTACAATAATAAAGATCAAGAGAGATACATTCAAGATGATTGTAAACTTGTAGGCTGCATTGGCACCCTTTTTGTTGGTTTTGTATTTTCACTTACGATAGCAAAATTATACATTAAAAATGATTGTAATAATTAGCGGTCACACGTTATCTCCCCTGTTTTAAGTTACTTATAGTTCCAGAAAGGCATGGGTTCTTCTCTTTTCAAGTTTGGACAAACTTTTTTATGATTAGTTACATGTATCTTCTCTTTTGTGTTATTTTCCCCTTTCTTTTGTTCCCTTAATGATATTTGATGTCATGGCCAATGGTATAATAGAATAAGGTGTGAAACTTCCGATTTATTCCACACACCATTTTCAATACTTTCAAGTTTTAAGGACGTTCTTGTGGTTTTGAGTAAAAACACCCCCTCCTAATTCTCAATCACACAATCTTGAGGTGTGGGGAGTTGCATGAAAATATGGAATATTGGTTTAAAGACCGAAAATCCCAAATTCAACATGACACATTTTTACATGAATATGATGAAACTACCATGACCACGATCAAGATAATGTCATTGACCTGTATTTTGTTTTGAAGTGTTTTTAAATGTGTTGTTAAAACGACCTATAAATTGCTTTGGAAGTGTTTTTAAGTGCGTTGTGAAGAAACACGAATACGAACGGGTCAAAACAGATATTTCCACAGGGTAGGGTCAACTTAGAATCCTGTATTTGAAAGTGAAATGTGTTGTGATATGCAAAACTACCAACACCATCAACATCGTTACACGAAGCTCCTGTAACCACTCTCCTGTCTGATAATCAACATGGTAAGTTGGGAGCATAAAGAGAGAGTTGAGAGAGTGAGATCATAATGCTTTTACCGTTGATGGAGTCGTGTATTTATAGCAGAAGTATGAAATTTTTATTGGGCCACATGTTAGGAGAATATCTGGTATCTCCTTTCTGCAGTCGCATAAAGAAGATCGTGGATCCTGTTTTGAACATGACCCACTGCTCAATACTACTGTTGTCTCCTTTCTGTGGTTGTCGTAGTGGTCCTGCTCGTAGCTCCTATCTAAGGCCTAGGAGTATGATCAATAGTTGGTACCACAAGTGTAAATAAATCAGAGTTGCATTCATTTAGCGGAAGACTTGTAAAACTTATGGATTTAAGTTGTAAATATTTACAATACAAAAGTTGGGATTATAAAAGATTCCCAAAATATTCCAAAAGATTATTTGTTATATATTACACAACCACTAGTGTTTATAAGTTTAAGTTTAGCAAAAGATCCGAGCCATCGGATATTCAAAGAACTACGTCACTCCAAGTGCTAAACTTGTTCACCTGCAAAATGTAAGAAAATACGTCAGCAACGAATGCTGGTGAACACGCTGACGCAAAATAACTTCTTTATACTTTATTACCCCTCGAGAATACGTCTGCCTCGGCCCATCGTGGCTTAGGAATAACAAAGTCAAATAACACATTATAAACTAGAGCCTCTACGCTAGGTCACCTCAGCAAACACCGCAGCGTTCGACTTAGTTAAGTACCCGTAAATATACACATAAGGCCGTACTCCCTTCAGGAGAGCGTCCTACGACCAAGGGTGGTGCAATCATGCCCATACATCTCATAGTACCACCTATGTAAGGATCCAGACACACGTATACCACAGCCTGAGGGCTAGGTTTATACCCATAGTTATAACGGTTTTAGGAACACATGGTTCCTTGTAAACAATTTCACATAACAAGTTTGACTCATTTTGAAAACAAGTTTATAAAAGTTTGGGGGCGTATTCACCTTGTCTCTTTAGGATCGGCTTCACTCACCGTCCAAGGGTCTTTCCCTTTCTTTATCTCGCACCTATAGTACGAGTATAAATATTTGTTAGTCGGATACACGATCCGGCTTAAGACCTTTAGTCTTATATATCAATCCTCGATTGAACCTTTAGTTCAATTCTTTATTTACTTAAAAAACTTCCAGTTTAAAAGTAAATTATAAACCTTTAGTTTATATTGAAAACCCGACGTTTCTTCTTCTTCAAGAAACGTAATCTTTTCTTTTATTATTTAAGAATACTCTTTATTCATTAAATAATATTCTCATAACATAGAATATATACATATATACTTACACACATATATATGTTATCACAATCTTCAATATCATTCTTTTATTCGTTTCTTTGTTATGTTTTCTTTTCTTTTCTTTTATCGAGGCATCGAGTATAACCTCGACTTAAGGCTTCAGCCTTTAATATAATATTGAATTATATTGAATTCGTTATTACGCCTAACCTTAGTGGCGTATAGAAATTCTAGAGAATTGAGCAGCACTCCAACGCCGCTTTACTTTTCTCGATCAACTTTGATATGCCAACTTCAACACTCGTTGGCACGTCTTTCGGGACTCTTTGCCATTACAACAACGCCTTTTTGATGAATGAGGGTGGAGGGTGGCACAAACTTCAAGGAATCGTTGGTACACAATTGAAGGTTCGGGATACGTTTTACGAGGAAACAAGGCACGTTTATCGAGGCAAATCGAGTATACGATTGTGGTATAGTAGAGAGATGTTAGAGAGAGAAAGAAGAGCAGGTTTTGGTGTGCCCAGAGTGAGATCCCGACCTTGCTATTTATAGGCAAAATCTGGTGTCCCATCGCGGTACGCGATGGGCTCCTGGGCACTCGTCGCGTACCGCGACGTAGCCCAGGTGAGTCACAACATAGGTCTGCCACGTGTCGCCACGTGGCGGACGTCGTGCCACGTGTGGCCACGTGTCGGGACACGTGGCTTGCCACGCGTCTCGTTGTCAGACAACCCATCACGGTACGCGATGGGTCTCTTTTTTGATCCATCGCGTAGCGCGATGGGTCAGGAAACCAGAATTTTCATAATTAACCCTCAACTTTGGAATTTGGCAATTTTAGTTCCTAGACTCTTGAAAGTTGATACTTTGAACTCGAAATTTTCACGGTGTTACATCCTCCCCACCTTGAAACAAATCTCGTCCTCGAGATTGCTTTACTCGAACAAGTGTGGGTATTTTCTTTTCATTTCTGATTCGAGTTCCCAAGTATATTCGGGCCCTCTACGCGAGTCCCATTTAACTTTCACAATTTTCAAAGTCTTTCTTTTCAATTTCTTTGTTTTCGAATCTTCAATTTTAATTGAACGTTCTACGAATTTTAAGTTTTCGTTTATTTCCACGTCTTTTAATGGCATAGCCAAAGATTCGTCGGTCAAGCACTTACGCAGATTCGAAACATGGAATACATCATGTATTCCTTGCATTTCCTCGGGCAATCGCAAATGGTATGCAACATTGCCGATTCGTTCGAGTACCTCAAAAGGTCCAAAGAATCGAGGACTTAACTTTCCTTTCTTACCGAAGCGAATGACGCCTTTCCAAGGCGAGACTTTCAACAGAACCTTGTCACCGACATTAAATTCTAACGGATTACGACGGATATCGGCATAACTCTTTTGACGATCACGTGCCGTCTTAAGTCGTTCTCGGATTTGGAGAATCTTATCGGTGGTTTCTTGGACAATCTCGGGTCCAGACAATTGATTGTCTCCGGTTTCAGACCAACACAAGGGCGTTCTACACTTTCGACCATATAACGCCTCGAATGGTGCGGTTTGAATACTTGCGTGTTAACTATTATTGTACGATAATTCCATTAGGGGTAAGTGGTCGTCCCAGCTTCCAGCTAAGTCGATCACACAAGCGCGGAGCATATCTTCCAACGTTTGAATAGTCCTTTTGCTTTGCCCATCGGTTTGTGGATGATAGGCAGTGCTAAGGTTCAGTTTCGTACCAAGAGCTTGTTGGAAACTTTTCTAGAAATGAGACGTAAAACGACTGTCTCGATCAGATATTATAGACAACGGTACTCCATGCAAAGCGAAAATGGTGTTTACATAGATACGCGCTAATCTATCCATTGAGTACGACTCATTGATGGGTATGAAGTGTGCAGACTTCGTTAAACGATCTACAATAAACCAAATAGCATTGTGTTGTCGAGTTGTCTTCGGGAGTTTAGTAATAAAATCCATAGTGATTAACTCCCACTTCCAAACGGGAAGTTCGGGTTGCTGAAGCAATCCCGAAGGCTTTTGGTGTTCAGCCTTGACTTTCAAACAAGTCAAACATTTCGCAACATGCGAAGCGACATCACTTTTCATTCCAGTCCACCAATAGTTTTCTTTGAGATTGTGGTACATATTATCACTTCCGGGATGCATCATGTATTTCGACTTATGAGCTTCGCTCAAAATTTTCTCACGCAACCCTCCAACGATTGGTACCCAAATCCTATTACCGAGTCTAAGGATACCATCGTCACCTTTGACTAACGAGTCAATGGTGCCGTTGCGTTTTTCATCGGCGATTTGGTTTTCATTGATCGCTTGAGTTTGAGCGGATTTGATTTGTTCAATAAGATCAATTTCAAGCTCTAGACGTAACGCTCAAACTCTTTTCGGCTTCTCGTGCTCTTTACGACTTAAGGCGTCAGCTACTACGTTAGCTTTACCTTCGTGATAAACGATCTCACAGTCGTAGTCATTGAGCGTTTCCATCCATCGCCGTTGGCGCATATTGAGCTCCTTTTGATCAAAGATGTGTTTCAAGCTCTTATGATCAGTGTACACGATGGATCTTACTCCATAGAGATAGTGCCTCGATATCTTAAGTGCAAAGATTATGGCGCCTAACTCTAGATCGTGAGTCATATAGTTCTTTTCGTGTACTTTGAGTTGACGAGAGGCGTAAGCGATTACTTTCTTGCATTGCATTAGTACGCATCCCAATCCCGAGTGAAATGTGATGTCAGTGCGTGCGTGTGGTATACAATATGATGGATGGAATGATTTGCTTTTGCACAAGATCGTGTTTTAAATTTATAAAAGTGATTTCTATAAAGACTAAACACACACAAAATAGGCAAGTGTACCTATCGTATGTAGAATAGTATTGGTAAGAACCAAGTATCGATCCGTGGACACAAATGTTTCTAATAATAAATTGTTGTTTTACTTTAATCATAGGTTTTAATCATCTTGGGGTTAATTTTTGAACCTTTTATAAAATACAAATACTTATATATAATATATAGGTGACCAAGACAAGAAATTCTAAATGAGTTGTTCAATTATTCGAAGGTTACCATCTAAGATCAAGAATCCACTCCATTTTAGCATTGATAATTGATATATAAACATGTGGTAGATTTGCCGTAATAATATATGATAGATAGCTCCTTAAGCCTTAAGTGAGCATCTTTAGCACGAAGGAGGTAGCTGCGCATTTTAAAGTCCATCCTCTCTTAATGTCATGCCACCTCAATAATGTCAATTTAAGTTGGCAAGTAGTTTCGTAAAGTAGAAAGAATAGGATTGACTTCGATTTCTCAAATACCAATTCTAACAACTTCAGGTGGTTGTAGTTAACTCACACAACCTCCACTTGGATGATTTATGTAGGTTATAATTACACATTCCATTAACATACAACTTCTTTAAATAATTTGATATCCGAAGCAAAGCCATCTTCGGATTACCAAGGTTTAGAGAAATGCATCATAACTTATATCTCATCATTTCTAAGTACAACATAAGGATCCATGTTTCGATAGTGTATCAAAGTATTTATATATTTCAAGAACATGAATCGATCATGAACGATTGCCAATGGGATTGACAACCACCAACTTTGAATTAGTGATTTAAGATGGTGAAACATTTCTCATCAAAAGATAATTGTAATATAACCATGTACTTTACTAGACTAACCCACATGTTTTATATAATCATCAAGTAAAACAAAGCTTCTTCATATATTTTAGATGGTAAAAGGAGTTTAGCTCATAATGAGCATGATGATAAACATTAAGATGATTGATAATAACAAATACATGATTAAACTTGGAACAATCTAACCAAATGTAGATGAATCTTTCTTCTTAATGATGGTTGATGATGATGATTAGTGGTGATGACCTCCAAACCTTCAAACTCTTCACTAGATCTTCAAAGTGAGTGTTAGTGTGTATTTTTATAAGTGAAAACCGGAGAGAATTCTTTTCAAGGCACACCAAATGAGTGCAACATGAGCCACTATTTATAGGCAATCTGGAGTGTGAGGCACGGCCCGTGCTTTCGTAGGCACGCCCCCATGCTTTTTAGTGACATGTGCTAATTATTTTTGTCATTTCTGGAAGGTAGGCACGGCCCCGTGCTTCCTGAGGCACGCCCCCGTGCTTTTTAGTGACATGTGCTAATTCTTTTTGTCGTTTTTTAGAGGTAAGCACGGCCCCGTGCTTCTTGAGGCACACCCCCGTGCTTTTTTTGTGACATGTGCTAATTCTTTTTGTCATTTCTGAGAGGTAAGCATGGCCCCGTACTTCCTGAGGCACACCCCTGTGCTTTTTAGTGACATGTGGTAATTCTTTTTGTCGTTTCTGAGAAGTAAGCATGGCCCAGTGCTTCCAAAAGCACAGCCCCGTGTCCAGCTGTTCACTATTTTGTCTTTTCTTTTAGATCTTTTTGTCTTTTTTGAAAAGTGACCAGAAGCACGGCCCGGTGCTTCCAAAAGCACAACCCCGTGTTTCCCAAAAGCACAGCCCCGTGTTTCCCGAAAGCACAGCCCATGTTTCCTGAAGCACAACCCCATGTTTTTGCTGTTTTCTTAGGTTTTTCTTTGTTTTTTTCATTCGTTTCTTCGATTGAGGCTTGGATTCACCTGAAAATACATTTTAACATGATAAGTAGTTATTTTAACTATATTATACGATAGAAGTTGCAGTTTTTAGAGATTATTTGATGCTAAAAAGATGTATATTTTTATATACATCAAACATCCCCACACTTGAACCTTGCTTGTCCTCAAGCAAGCTACTTATAAATATTCTCTAAAAATAGCAAGTTAGGACCATAGCTAAAACATCCCCAAAAGAGTTCCAAGAAAATGGGAACAAAATAACCAACCTTAAATCATAGGAATATATGTAGTGATATATAAAAAAGTGATTTTGTTTTTATGAGTTTCTGTTTATGCAAAACGTCACGTTCTCACAATGTTCACTAACACTCGGTTTTATATCTGAACATATCTGTGATATATGTATGTGAACACTCTTAGTCAAAATGCAACATGTGAAAAATAAGCTTGTAGCAATTTCAAATCTCCACCTTTGTGAAGGGTTGCATAGATTAGAAGGTAATATGGGTTAGTTTTGTGTGAGTATGGATTTGGTATTTTGTGGTGGTTTAAGGGTATAGGTTAATGACGATGGTAAATACAACTTCTGCTGCATGTCGGGGGAGTCTTAAGATGTCTTCAATGGTTAGCTCCTTTCTCCCGATGGCTTTTTTTTTAACTAGTGACTCTTTTAAGGTTAGATCGTTAAGACCAGTTTTGTCGAGGATGTGAATCAGTTCTTCCTCAATCCTGCTCTGAACATAACTCTCAACTTTAATGGATCATTCGGCTTTGAGCCTAATAGCCCCCACCCTCATTAGTTCGGTATATTCATGTGAGACTGAGTTTGACTTTTTCTACATCTTCCTTCGTGGGATCAGTTTCTGTATCCTAAGCATCGTTCATATATTTTCGCTCTTCTCTTCATTGCGTTTTTGGAAATTCCACAGAATGGTGGCCTTTGTTCATCTTGGCGCTACTTTTTCCTCACCTCATTGCTAAAGAGAAAGATTCTCTCCCTAAGTTCTGGAGGCAACCTAGGTTTTTACGAAATGTATGCAACAAAGGAAATTGAAATCGAAAGAATGCATTTCCAGTTCTTTAGGGTCTGCCGGTAAAATACCAGTGTTGTATTTTAGCGGTAAGAGGGATAAAATGGTATGGTGAAGTTTTTTGTAAGGTTTTTGGGTTTTATAATTTGGAGAATGGTTTGATGGGATTGTGGCAATATTACCTTTTTATTTATACAACGCTTCGTGCGGTCTTGAAATGAATAATTGTGACAAGTTCTAAATCACACGAAACATATGACTCACTCAAAGCTTCCGAAAAAATATTTATATGGCATGAGGTTTATCTCACAGTAACGGAGGAATTGGGTATAAACGCCATATTTTGCATAAATTTCTTCTCAATATTAAAAAACTTCTTTTTTACCTTTTCACTTTTTTTTTTGGTTATAATAGATTTGTAGTTGGTTATTTGAAAATTTTTTTCTTGGATATGCTTTTGGTTTTGTTATAAAAATAGTCTTTGTTTGCTACAAAAATTTAGTTTATTATAGAATCTTTATAATTAGTTGAGCAAGCAATTGGTCAAGTAATTCCCCTCCCCACACTTGAATCTCACATTGTCCTCAATGTGAAAAGATTCATAAAAAGATTAATAATAAGATTCATATGAAGTATGGAGGGTAAAATGGAAAGGAACTTCCCTACGGGCTAACGAAATTTCGACAGAGCGTCCCCTGTGTTTCGTCCGTTTTCCTCTAGTGTACCTAAGTAGTAAAACTGCAAACAACTAACAAACATCCAAATCACAATTATTATATATTTATTTTTATTATTATTATTTATTTATTTATTTATTTATTTATTTACGATGCCTAGTTTAATTAGGGTTTTGGCCAGACCCTACTCCCAATATGTTTATCAGTTTTGTTAGAGGATTAGTGCCTCTGAGACGGTCTCGAATGGTCCATCGATGTATGGTTTTAATCGATGTCCATTAACTTTGAATTTGTGGCCGTCAGAATTTGAAATCTCAACTGTCCCATAGTCGAAAACTGATTCAACTATGTGTGGACTTGTCCAACGAGATTTCAATTTTCCTGGGAAAAGACGTAAACGTGTGTTATATAACAGTACACGATCGCCAACTTGAAATTTCTTGTTTCCTTTTAAATGGGCGTCGTGTAAACGTTTAGTCTTTTCTTTGTAAGACCAGGAATTTTCATATGCCAGTGCTCTTAGTTCTTCTAGTTTGTGAATTTGATCTTTCCGGTTTTTACTGGCAGACATTAGATCAAAATTCACTTCTCTCAGAGCCCAATACGCTTTGTGTTTTAGTTCTACGGGTAGATGACATGCCTTCCCATAAACAAGTTTGAATGGTGTTGTTCCTATGGGGTTTTGTAAGCCGTCCTGATGGCCCATAAAGCGTCATCTAACTTTTCTGCCCAATTTTTGCGATTAATTCCTATAGTTCTTTCTAAAATCCTTTTAATTCCTCGATTCGAGACCTTGCCCACTAGTCTGAGGGTGATATGGTGTTGCCAGTCGATGGTGAACCCCATATCGTGCTAAGACTTTGTCCATCAGAGTGTTACAAAAGTGGGTACCTCTGTCGCTGATTAGGGCTTTCGGAGTACCGAATCGTGAAAATAACTTTTTCAGAAATCTTACTACAACCCGAGCATCATTAGTGGGAAGAGCTTGAGCTTCTACCCATTTAGACACGTAGTTGACTGCTACTAGGATGTACTTATTTCCGGATGAGTTAGGAAAAGGGCCCATGAAATCTATTCCCCATACATCAAAGACCTCACAAAATTGAATGCCTTTTTGAGCCATCTCATTCTTGGCTGAGATGTTCCCGGCTCTTTGACAAGCATCGCATGCTTGGATCAAAGCATGTGTGTCTTTGTATATGGTGGGCCAGAAAAATCCTGCATCAAACACTTTTCTGACAGTAGTGGCGGTACCGTGGTGTCCACCAGTATGTCCTTCATGGAAGTGTTTGAGAATATCTGGGGCTTCCTTTCCTGCTACACACCTACGAACAACCTGATCGGCACCTATCCTAAACAAGTACGGATCTTCCCAGAAGTAGAACTTAAGGTCGGAAAAAAATTTCTTCCGTTGTTGATGAGTAAGCCCTTTTCTTAGGATTCTACAAGCTAGATAGTTTGCGAAGTTGGCAAACCAAGGACTTTCATCCTTTTCCTGCATGACTGCTTGGATATGCATGAGAACTTCATGTGGAAAATTATCATCGATAACTTCTTTGTGAAGTTCTTTTGAAGCTGGGCATTCTAAGCGTGAAAGATGGTCTACGGCTACATTCTCTGCTCCCTTTTTGTCTTTGACTTCTATGTCGAATTCTTGGAGTAGTAGAATCCATCTGATAAGTCTGGGTTTGGCATCCTGCTTGTTGAAGAGGTATCGTATGGCTGCATGGTCGGTGTAAACTATGGTTTTGGAAAGAACTAGGTAGGATCTAAACTTTTCAAAGGCGAAAACTACTGCTAATAACTCTTTTTCTGTTGTGGTGTAGTTTTCTTGTGCATCATTAAGAGTTTTACTGGCATAGTAAATTGGGTGAAAGTGTTTTTCTTTGTGTTGTCCGAGTACGACTCCAACTGCAAAGTCACTTGGATCGCATATGATCTCTAATGGAAGGGTCCAATCGGGTGTAGTCATGATTGGTGCATTGACAAGTTTGTCTTTTAATATGTTGAATGATTCAACACATTCTTCAGAGAAGACGAATGGTGCGTCTTTCTCTAGAAGTTTGGTCATAGGTCTTGAGATTTTGGAGAAGTCTTTTATGAAGCGGCAGTACAAGCCTGCGTGACCTAGAAAACTTCTAATGGCTCTGACTGAAGTTGGTGGTGGAAGTTTGGATATGGTTTCTATTTTGGCCCTATCAACTTCTAATCCTGCTTGGGATATCTTGTGACCTAGAACGATGCCTTCTTTGACCATAAAATGGCATTTTTCCCAGTTGAGTACTAAGTTTACTTCTTTACACCTAGCCAACATTTTGTCTAGGTTTTTCAGACAGTGATCGAAGGAGTCTCCAAATACTGAGAAGTCATCCATGAAAACTTCCATAGAGTGTTCGATCATTTCATGAAAGATGGCCACCATGCAACGTTGGAAGGTGGCTGGAGCATTACATAATCCAAATGGCGTTCTTCGGTAGGCGAAGGTTCCATACGGACATGTAAAGGTGGTTTTCTCCTGATCCTCAGGAGCGATGGGAATTTGAAAGTATCCGGAGAATCCATCACAAAAACAGTAGAACATTTTCTCAGATAATCGCTCAATCATTTGGTCGATGAAAGGAAGTGGGAAATAATCTTTTCTTGTGGCGTCATTAATCTTCCGGTAATCAATGCAATCTCGCCAGCCTGTGATGGTTCTCATTGGTATCAACTCGTCCTTCTCATTCATTACTACCGTCATTCCTCCTTTCTTGGGTACTACTTGAACTGGACTTACCCAAGGTGAATCCGAGATTGGGTAGATTAATCCAACATCAAGTAGTTTGATTACTTCCTTCTTCACCACATCTTGCATGTTGGAATTGAGACGTCTTGATGTTGGACCACGGGTTTGTATTCTTCTTCCATGAGGATTTTGTGAGTAAAAAAGGAGGGACTGATGCCCTTGATATCCATGATCTTCCATGCGATAGCCTTCTTATGGTTTTTGAGAACCTTAAGAAGTTCGTCTTTCTCTTTTTGAGAAAGGTGAGATGAAATAATTACTAGAAGTTGAGAGTCTTTTTCTAGAAAGGCGTATTCGAGATGTTTTGGTAATTCTTTTAACTCTAAGGTTGGTAGTTCTTCAATTGATGGTTTTGATTTTTCATTACATTCAGTGATCTCATATACTATTTCTGATGTATCCTGATAGTTATTGACAGTATTGAGATTATCATTTTCTAAATTGGGTTTGGTAATAGTGTTAGTTAAGATTTGCGTTTCTAATGAGGTATTAATGGAAGATTTTCGCACATAGAAACTCACGATAGAATCGATTATGTCGACACAGTATAATGTGTTATCGTGATGTTGCGGATATTGCATAGATTTTCCTATGTCAAAAGTGATTGCCTCGTCATTGACACTGAGAGTGAGTCTGTCGGTGCAAACATCAATTATAGCCTTTGCGGTGGCTAAAAAGGGTCTTCCTAAAATCAGAGGTACACTTTTGTCTTCCTCCATGTCTAGAATCACAAAATCTACTGGGAAAACAAACTTGTCTATTTTGACAAGCATGTTTTCAACAATGCCCCGAGGATATTTAACAAATCGGTCAGCTAACTGAATGCTCATGCGGGTGGGCTTTGGTTCTCCTATCCCTAGTTTTGCCAAAACCGCATAAGGCATTAAATTAATACTAGCTCCTAGGTCAGCCAGGGCATTGCTAACAGACAAATTTCCTATGAGACAAGGGATAGTAAAACTCCATGGATCGGTCATTTTTGGCGGCAGCTTGCTTTGGAGGATAACTGAACATTCTTTACTCAAGGTGACATGCGAGAGCTCCTCTAGCTTCCTTTTATTGATCAGCACTTCTTTGAGAAACTTTGCATCGAAAAGGATGTTGATGTGGAGTTGTTTGAAGAGTTCTAAAAACTTCCCAACTGAGCTTCCAATCTCTCATGTTTCAGCCGTCCTGGGTATGGAATAGGTGGAACATAAGTTCGGACTGGTTCTTAGGTTGTACGGTGCCTGTCGGGATCAGTCTTTCCTGCATTTTCTTAGGGGATTCCTTTTCCATAACTGGTTCTGAAGTTGGTGAGGCAACAGTGGTTGTGCCACTTCTTAATGAAACAACGTTGGCTGCTGCATTTGGGTTTGTTATAGTGTTGCCTGGAAGAGCGTCGGGTAATCTTTCTGACAATTGTCGGGCAATCTGTTCGATCTGAGTTTCTAGATACCGCAATGATGCTTGTTGACTTTTGAAGTCGGCTTCATGTTTTAACAATACTCCACTGATATCAACAGCTCTTGAGTCGGCCTTCTTCTCTGCTTCATTTGTTTTGGTTTTGAGTTGGATTAACATCTCTTCGATCTTTGAGTAGCTCGGGCTTTGATGGTTACTGGAACTTTGATCTTGAAATTACGGTTTAGGATGGAAGGATTGATTCATCGGCCTCTTTTCGAATCCGGGTAGGGATTGAGTATTACCTCCGTCTTTCCAACTGAAATTCGGGTGGTTTCTCCAACCTGGATTATAGTTGTTGCTGAAAGCGTTGTTTTGACGGTCGATGAAGTCAACTTCTTCCATGGCCATAGTTTGCAGTCACTCGACTTATGGGTTCCTCCACAGATGTCACAAGTGATCTTGGTTTTCAATATTTCGGCTTGAAGTTGTTCGAATTTTTTAGAAAGAGCTTCAATCTGTGTGGTGACAAGAGTGTTGGAATCGACGTGGTGTATTCCTTTATGGGTAGGTGTAGATCTTGGTGGGTTGTAAGCGAAACTTTTCTTTGCGGCCTTCTCCAGGACTTCAAATGCTTCGTTAGGTGATTTGGATCCCAGGTCTCCACCAGCGATCTGGTCGATGGCCTGTTTATTTTGACTGGATTGTGCGTCAAAGAAAGTCTTAACTTGTAACCATACGCTCAGTCCATGGTGTGGACATCTTCTTAGAAGACTTTTGTATCTCTCCCATGCTGCGTGTAACGATTCGTCATCATCGGTCCGGAATCCGGTAATGCTGGCTCGATATTTGGCAGTTTTATCGGGCGGAAAATATTTGAGGAGAAACTGTTCAACCATCTGGTCCCAAGTGGTTATGGAACCAGAAGAAAGAGATTCTATCCATTCTAGGGCTTGGCCCCTTAGCGAGAAAGGAAAGAGTTTGAGTTTTATTTGATCGTCCGAACAGTTTTGAATTTTAAAGGTTCCGTAGATTCGTAGGAATCGAGATATGTGAGAAAGAGGGTCTTTGTCGAGGAGACCATGAAATTGAACTGAATTTTCCACCATATGAATGGTGCTTGATTTGATTTCGAAATTTTCGGTGATTTCGGGTGGAGCCACTCCATTGCCGTAGCCTTCGAGAGTTGGCTTGGCATACTGGCTCATGTTCGGCTCATTGTTCTGGGCCGCCATCATTTCTTCGGTTTGATTTTCTCCTGATGTGGTGGCGTCTACAGATTCGTCTTTGATTGCTTCGGCGGTTTCTGCTGTCCGTTTACGTGCTCGTCGATGAAAGAGTCATTCCGGTTCAGAAATTGGAGAAACAAGCTCAGGCTCAAAAATAGAGGACATACATGGGACTAAATCAAAACACTAAAGTAAAAGTTAGCTAGGATTAGTCTAAGTTAGTCTAATATTAAACTACAAGTTATGCTACGCTATTTTAAACTAAACTAAACTAATGTCTAAATTAATTAAGCTAGAGTAAAGTAAGGTAAATAAAGGTTAAAATTAGGCTAGCCGTAAATTTATATAGTTTAATATTTAGTAAAAAAAATTAAAGGTAAAATAAAATAGAAGTTAAAAATTTGTACAATTATAGACAATGATTAAATTAAAACTTAGATCGTTCTTAGAAACGTACCGTGTCCCCGGCAACGACGCCAAAAACTTTGATGTCATTGTGTGCGTGTGGTATAAAATATGATGGATGGAATGATTAGCTTTTGCACAAGATCGTGTTTTAAATTTATAAAAGTGATTTCTACAAAGACTAAACACACATAAAATAGGCAAGTGTACCTGTCGTATGTAGAATAGTATTGGTAAGAACCAAGTATCGATCCGTGGACACAAATGTTTCTAATAATAAATCGTTGTTTTAATTTAATCAGATGTTTTAATCAACTTGGGGTTAATTTTTGAAATTTTTATAAAATATAAATACTTATATATAATATATAGGTGACCAAGACAAGAAATTCTAAACGAGTTGTTCAATTATGCGAAGGTTACCATCTAAGATCAAGAATCCACTCTATTTTAGCATTGATAATTGATATATAAACATGTGGTAGACTTGCTATAATAATATATGATAGATAGCTCCTTAAGCCTTAAGTGAGCATCTTTGGCACGAAGGAGGTAGCATGCGCATTTTAAAGTTCATCCTTTCTTAATGTCATGCCACCTCAGTAATGTTAATTTAAGTTGGCAAGTAGTTTCGTAAAGTAGAAAGATTAGGATTGACTTCGATTTCTCAAATACCAATTCTAACAACTTCGGGTGGTTGTAGTTAACTCACACAACCTCCCCTTGGTTGATTTATGTAGATTATAATTACACATTCCATTAACATATGACTTCTTTAACTAATTTGATATCCTAAGCAAAGCCATTTTCGGATTACCAAGGTTTAGAGAAATACATCATAACTTTATCTCATCATTTCTAAGTACAATATAAGGATCCATATTTCGATAATTTATCAAAGTATTTTTATTTTTCAAGAACATGAATCGATCATGAACGATTGACAATGGGATTGACAACCACCAACTTTGAATTAGTGATTTAAGATGGTGAAACATTTCTCATCAAAAGATAATTGTAATATAACCATGTACTTTACTAGACTAACCCACATGTTTTATATAATCATCAAGTAAAACAAAGCTTCTTCATAGATTTTAGATGGTAAAAGGAGTTTAGCACATAATGAGCATGATGATAAACATTAAGATGATTGATAATAAAAAATACATGATTAAACTTTGAACAATCTAACCAAAGGTAGATGAATTTTTCTTCTTAATGATGGTAATGATGGTTGATGATGATGATTAGTGGTGATGACCTCCAAACCTTCAAACTCTTCACTAGATCTTCAAAGTGAGTGTTAGTGTGTGTTTTTATAAGTGAAAACCGGAGAGAATTCTTTTTCAAGGCACACCAAATGAGTGCAACATGAGCCACTATTTATAGGCAATCTGGAGTGTGAGGCACGGCCCTGTGCTTTCGTAGGCACTCCCCCGTGCTTTTTAGTGACATGTGCTAATTATTTTTGTCGTTTCTGGAAGGTAGGCACGGCCCCGTGCTTCCTGAGGCACGCCCCCGTGCTTTTTAGTGACATGTGCTAATTCTTTTTGTCGTTTCTGAGAGGTAAGCACGGCCCCGTGCTTCCTGAGGCACGCCCCCGTGCTTTTTAGTGACATGTGCTAATTCTTTTTGTCGTTTCTGAGAGGTAAGCACGACCCCGTGCTTTGTTGGAACTCGGATAGTTATCAATCTAATAACAATTAACGGATCTCGGATCTGTGTTAAACCGATTAATACCTTAACTATAGATCTAGCTCATACTTACCTTAGATTCAATGTTATATATGTTTATATATTATCAGTATATATGTATTAGTGATGTTATAATGTTAGGATGAAGATCGAGAGAGGATTTGGACAGGGTTTCTTTAATTAACTCTCAAAACTTAAATTAAACGTGAACAGTGTTCACTATATATAGAAGATAGGTCTGGTTCGCTAACATCCCCTAGCGAACCAGACGCTACTTCGTTACATAGATTAATAAGACGAATCATCCTCCGATTCGTTAACATCCCCTAACGAATCAGAGAGAATAACCTTAAGTCTTAGTTCGCTAACATCCCTAGCGAACTAGACAATACATATAACGAACCAGCCTTTAACTTAAAGAATTATTACATTAAACATAAACAACTACGTTAACGATAATTACAAAGACTTAGGACACAAAATCGTGTACTAACAGACACCCCCTCGTCTTGAGCTCTTTGTCTTTAAGTTACTTGAAGCGCTTGGACTGCCAGTCTCTGCAACTATGAATTCCATTTTCATGACAAACGTGCACAACGCGTTGGAATTGCATAGCTAGGCCGTAGTCTTCATTGTGCTCGTCAGGATCTGTTTCTTGGGAGCACGTCATTGTCGGTCTCAGATAAATTAACCAACCACATCGAGTCGATTATCTTGATGAGCTCAGTTTTCAGTCCTTTACCAAGGACAATGACGGCCTCGCCAGTACGATTGTCATAATACCAGCGGTTGAATGAGAGATGCATCTTTTGGGGCATCGTCTTCACAGGAACCCGCTTCATCATCTTTGGCTGCTTTACCTTAAGGACAAGTTTCCTCCAGCCAATCCTTGGATCAATCTCGTCAATCCGTTTACGTCTCGGGACCTGAGGCTTGAAGAACTTGAAGCCATGATTGACCTCGAACAGTAAGTGTTGGTGAAACCACTCAGCTGTTCGGTAACCCCCACGATTGATAAATGGGCGTCTCGCGAGGGTACGAACATCCCAATGCGGTAATGTCAAAACATCCATTATTATTTCGTAGTACTGGATCCCATTCTCCCATTTAATTATACATACTTTAAGCTCAGAATCATAAAGCCATGAGACAATATCACATGTACCTTGGAAACAGTTTTGAGGGAGGTTACTTGGTTTTCTTTAACCCATGCAGCAGCGGTGTCTTTACGTTCTTGATCAACATATCGATACGCACTGATGATTTTACCCACTTTCTGGCGTTTGAACCATCTTGTAATATCATCATCAGTTATGACTTCAAGTGACTGAACTGTCCGCTTACACTTCAACACCTTCTCCAATTCATCTTCTGCCGCTTTAACCGTCTGTTCATCAAATACCGGAGCACATTGATCAACATTAGTGTGTTGAAACAAGTCCGGATACTCCTCAGCAGTTACATCTTCCATCTCAACATCCTCATCTTCATAAATAAAGTGTGTATTCATCTGAATTGACGGATCATCCGATATACCTTCCTCATTCACCACCTCGACATCAGGCTCAGTCTCTAAAGCAGTCAACTGATCGTCATTCAGCCCAAGCAGTATAGAAATCTGCTCCAATGTCAGAGACCTATCCACAAACTCACCAACCTCTATCTCATCTCTGTTCACCACACTTCTAACCATCCCCGATCCATCCAAAAATATCACAGTATTAGCCGTAATCATCTCAATTGGCTTAGCAGCAGTTGGATCTTGATATATAATAATATGTTTCCCAGAGTCTTCACCGCCACTTGTACCAGCACCGGAAGATGAACCATGCTATTGTTTAGGCTCACCTCCTTTACCAGACTCATCAGGATCTTGGTCATCGTCTTTGAGTTTCTTTAGGGAATCTTCTTTGCAAGTCAACTGCAAAATTAATTCTTCTTGTTCTTACATTTTCACACCCTGAGACCCAACAATCGCCCGCAGCGCTTTAGTCTCCTTCAGCCAAAATGAGATATAAATCATCATCCGTCTTTGATTCTCCATAAGACGTTCTTGATTCTGACGGTCAGCTGCCATTTGGTTTTCATAAAGATGGAGAAGATTCAGCAGCATCTCAGTCTGACGGTTTGGTGGCAAGTTGTATAGTGAGGGATGAACAGGTTGAATCGGTCCCTGAGGCAGAGTGAATCTTATAAATGAGACATCACTTGGAGGAGGTGGAGTAGGACGAGGAGGAGGAGGCCTCATGGATGGTGTTGAAGGGATTGTTGACAATGTAGCAGGAGGCCTTGGTATTTCAGATAACGCCATTTGAGGAATTAAACCAAGCCTTTCATGGGACACCATCGTCGTAGTCAATGTAAGCATCAGAGTGCTAGTAGTAGGCGGCACTACCGAGCATTGAGGCATTGATTGACGAGGTGGTGGTACACCAATAATTACCCCTGCCCCAGTGGAAACACGTCTTTTCTTCGATGGCTCTCCAGTTGCCACCGCTTTCCCTTTCCTCTTTCGTTCTTGTTGAGCTGCAATGGTGGCAGCTAACGCAGCTTCAACTGCAGCTTGTTGTTCTCTAAGAGCTGCATCACCAGCTCCACTATCACCATCATTACCGTCATCATTCCCATCATCATCTTCATCGTTCCCACCTTCTCCCCCTTCACGCTCGGAATCCGAGTCGTCATGGAACCAACGTTCATCAGGAGGACATACATAATTAGGATTAATTATATGACCAATCATTCGTTTATCCTTTGGCTTCTCCTTTAGATACACCAACATCCTATGTACTGTATCAGCTTCATATTTTCCATAGGAAACTCATCATTCACTTGAGTTTGATCAATGACTAAATTGGGAATTAAGTCTTGAATAATCAGCTGTAGGAAGCGAGGGTACATTAAAAACTTCTTCTTTTGAAGTGTTTGCTGAACTTGCTCTTGCAGATGATCATAAACTAACTCAGAGTAGTTAAACGGCTTGTTAAGAATAAGAGCAACAAAAGCTGACTGTATACTACTTCTACATTCGTCAAATCCACCACGTCGACCACTCATACAATGAACTAAAACATGAAGAAGATACTTGTATGGTGTGCATAAACCATTCTTGTTCAACATAGACTTATCAATATTGCCACCATAACGTAGACGAGTAAATAAACCCTTGATCAACTGCTTGTCAAATTCACCCGGGTTGTTATCGTTATCACCAAATTGAAGTACGCGGCGAACCACTCCCACATTAATTGTAATAGCAGTTTGATTAATTGTGGCTCGAATATGATTTTCCGCCTCAACAACTTCAGCAGTATCCCAAAACTGCCTAATAATATTTAGAGACACTCTGGGTCGAGCAATGAATGCATAACGTATCACTGAACGTCTTAAGAATGCTAACATGTCTCCAAATACGTCAACGACAGCAATATCTTGATCAATATATGCACATATGTTGTGTTTCGTGTCATATGGTAACAAAATAACATCCTCTTGAGGTGGTTGTTCCCGTGGTGGTTGTTCTTGTTGCCCTTGATCGGCAACTGGTGGATCTTGATTTACTTGATCGGCCATTTTAACTGTATAAGTATAAAAGAATATAAGGAATGTGAAGACGTAATATGCATTTTGCACCAATATATATCTAATTATTTATAAATGGTGTATTCAATGTCAAATGATATGTGTAATTAATATATATACGCGTTTAAACAATTGACATACTTTATTTAAATTAAATTGTAAATTTAAATTTGATTAAGTAATTAAAAAGAATGTCATTCGTGTAAGTATCACTCTGATTCGTTACAATTTGGTAACGAATCAAGCGATTCGCTATCAGGTAAATACGTTAATGAAAGAGACAGCGAATCAACTATACAAGTGTAACGAACTGAAGTCTAGTTCGTTACAAATTTGGCGAATCCAAATTTGATTCGTTAAGATTCTGATTCGCTGAGCTAGTTCGTATGTTTCTTTAACGAATTGGACACGAAGCAGTTCCAATTCGCTAAAGATAACGAATGGTCAATAAAATTAGACTTGATCTTTGACTCGCATAGTCAAGGTCAAAATTAATAAGAACACCGAAGGTCAACATCACAAACCCAGCTACGGTGTTAAGATTGAGGCTAAACACCGTAATATACATAAGAACAATCAGTAACTTAAACAGAGTCGAAACCTCTGAACATAATATCATTCAATCAACCTAGCAAACAATAATCAATCATTGATTAAAGTCTACCCAAGGTCTCGGAATCACATTCCGGTGACATTGAATCATAAATAAACAACTTTAACATGATAAATCACAAATAAATCAGGGTTTATGAACTCGGAAAACCCTTAAACCACAAAAATCCATAAATAGTCTATCAAATCTCAGTTATTTTTGACGAAAATCACACCACGGTGATCATCTATACCTTAGAAACACAATGGTATCCTTGAAATGTCGAAAATTAAAGGTCGAATTTCAGAGAAAATTTTGAATAAGGTGACTTTAGGATGAAGAAAAAGATGAACAGTGAAGGACTGTTCGTCTTTTTCTAATATAGCTTAGCACGCTACCCGATGTACTCTTTGTACGAATTCGCTACTCCAGTTCGTTACCTTAGAGTAGCGAACAAGACATGACTCGTGTCTTGATTCGTTAAATATGTATAACGAAGTAGGGATGATTCGTTACAGAGTGCGGAAGCGAATTAGGTGAGCGAACTAGAAACCAGTTCGCTAAAGAATCACACCTAACTCATTATCCATAATTAACGAAGTAGTTTTTACCAAAATAAAAAATTTATTTAATTTTAAATTAAATAATTAAAATTAATTAAATAATGAATTAATCAATAAATAATAATAAATATTAACTTAAATAAATTATCGAGAGCATTTTTATCCCGATAATTAAATACTTTAAAAGCGTTTCATGTTTTCGAAACATAAATTAAAGTCATTAAATAATCTGTAAAGTACGAAAGATAAAATATTTTTGGTATTTTGTAAATTAAAGAATGTATTTACAAATAAGCATCCGTACATAAAAATTGGACAATCTTTTTGTGTTTTTTAATGATTTATCAAAAGCAGTACATATTTTTGTATTTTTGTTGAGTTTGAGTAGATAATCATATTGACCAAAATGCCCTTCTATCATAGTTTTATATTTCAGCTATATTACTGCTGGCGTTAAGTCGGTCATTGATATTTTTGTCCACTTAAATCTTATAACAAACCTTCGAGTATTTTTGTGATATGATTTATGGTTCAATTAGCGCACAGAATATCAGAAACTATCAGCCCCTAATCTCGGTTCAAGCTTAATTTGATTTTTGCCAAATCACCCCAACTTGACTTAAACCATTATAATGTTGATCAAAATTTTGATACCAATTGAGAAACTCTGAGCAATGCATCAAGTTTCCTTTACGGTGAGTGAGTATACACGAGTATCTGTCGGCTTACATACATTGTATCCCCTAGGGTCCGTTTCTTATTGGTATTGAGACGCACGCAAGGGAGGAACAATTGTATGACTAACAGCGAATTTTGATCAACTCAGTAATTTAGATTATACAAAGTACAGCAGTGATCAAGTTTAATGACTTTGGGTTTGCTCTAGAAAGCGAGTGAAATATTCATGCTTATGAATACCCAGATGACTAAGTCGCATAAAGACTCACAGTGTCCAGAATCCTAACGCTTGTTATTTGCTTTATTAGATTTTTGGGTGATCAACAATTATAAGGCTTGAGTATGATCGGTTATTACATTTCTGCCATCTTCACCTAGACTTTTGCTAGAGACTAACACCTTTTTCAATTTGGCTTTTCTTTAAGTTTATATCACTTACTTTACTCTAACTGCTTGTTTAAGACCTATCAATGCACCGATGATTAAGCACACAGCCTTTTAAGCTTATTTCTTTTCCGGATTTGGGGTCAAATAATCAATGTACTATCATTTTCTCTTTTTGCTTCAAAAACTCAAAATTTTGAGGAGCATAAAATAAAATGTTTTTAAAGTGCCCCAGTTAATTTAAGTTTATAAATTAATGGCTATCATATTCATCTACTAGTAGAGAACAGGACCAAAACATGCAAGCATGCTTCACAAACTTAAATAACTGACTAAATTCTCAGCTAAAAATAAATAGAAAGCTTAATGAACACCCCAAGTACTGTCCATTTGTTGGATAAATGGCTAACCCGAAGATTTCCATGAAATTATCAGGACCAAACATACACAAGTATATGTTCTTCAAAATAGAAGCAAATGACATGATTTTCAGCGAACATAAGCAAAAATCTTTTTGGTTTTTCTCTTTACAAACTAAAAACACAATCTTTTTGTCTTTTCGGATTTTTCTTTACAAAAACAAGAAAAATTCACATTCTTTGTCTTTTTCAAAATTTTATGTACAAACAGAATTCACAGTCTTTTTGGTATTTTCTAATTTTAAAATGTTTTTGGTTTTTCAAATATTGAAATAAAACAGGAAATAACACAATATTTTTGGTTTTTCAAAATTTTCTAATGTTTTTGGGTTTTATCTATACAAACTAAACGCACAATATTTTTGATTTTTCAAAATTTTCTAATGTTTTTGGGTTTTATCTATACAAACTCAAAGCCCAATATTTTTTGTATTTTCTAAGATTCATCCCCTAAAACCTAAAAACAGAATGAAATTTAAACTAGAACAATAATAAAAGTAAAGATAATTATCCTAATTTTAGGATCTCAGCAAGGGTCTTCAATCCATTTAAACCAAGCAAAAAATTAAAACGTGTTTTATCAAACGCTTTAGTAAATAGATCGGCTTTTTGAAAATCAGTGTGCACTTTCTCAAGATCAATTAATTTCTTTTCATAACAATCCCGTATAAAATGATATCGAATTTTGATATGTTTCGTTTTAGAATGTTATACGGGATTCTTGGTGATACTAATAGCAGCAGAATTATCAATCAAGATGGGAGTAGAAAGAAACTTCAAACCGTAGTCGCGAAGATGTTGTTGTATCCACAAAACCTGGGAACAGCGACTCGAGGCTGCAACATACTCAGCTTCGGCGGTTGAAGTGGAGACCGTTGTCTGCTTCTTACACTGCCAGGAAACAAGCCGGCTTCCTAAGAATTGACATCCCGCTGTAGTAGACTTGAAATTGATCTTCCATCCTCCATAATCTGAGTCTGAGTAAGCGGTAAGATCAAAAGTATCATCTTTGGGGTACCATAACCCGATGTCAGGATTTCCCCGTAGATATTGCAGAATACGCTTGACCGCTGCCAAGTGAGTCACTCGGGGACTAGCTAGGTACCTAGCACATAAACAAACAGCAAACATTATGTCGGGTCGAGAAGTAGTTAAATACATTAAAGAACCAATCATGGCACGATAGAGGGTCGGATCAACGGTATCCTTCAATTCATCCGGTGATAAATTGTGACCCACGGGAAGAGGAGTAGAAGGGATTTTTCCGGCAGTTTTCTTGAATCGGCCCAAGACATCGTTCACATATTTTGTCTGATGAATGAAGATTCCCTTCGCAGACTGATGAACCTGCAACCTTAAAAAGAAATTCATCTCTCCCATCGAACTCATCTCGAACTTAGTTTGCATAAACTTCTCGAACTCCTTACACAACGTGTCGTTTGTAGACCCAAAAATTATGTCATCAACATAAATCTGAACGAACAGAAGATCATCACAAATATTTTTATAAAATAAAGTGCAGTCAACAGTTCCACGTTTGAAACCGTTATCCATCAAATGGTCAGTGAGCGTGCCATACCAAGCTCTCGGGGCTTGATGTAGACCATATAATGCCTTGTTTAAACGGTAAACACGGTCAGGATAATCAGGATCTTCAAAGCCTGGAGGCTGTAAAACAAACACTTCCTCGTGAAGTTCACCATTGAGAAAAGCACTTTTAACATCCATTTAATACACTTTGATATTCTTGTAAGCAGCATATGCCCAGAAGATTCGAATCGACTCTAATCTTGCAACTGGAGCATACACCTTAGTGTAATCAATACCCTCTTGCTGATGAAAACCTTGCACCACTAAATGTGCCTTGTTTCTCACAATTACCCCACGATCATCTTTCTTACACTTATATACCCACTTAGTTGGAATCGCCTTCTTGACTCTAGCAAGTTTGTCAATAAGATCCCAAACACCTAAACGTGCAAATTGCTGTAGTTCTTCTTGCATAGCTTCTACCCAAGAAGGATCTTGTAAAGCCACACGAGGAGTTGTAGGCTCAACTTGGGATAAAAAAACAAGAGAATTTAACTGTATTTACAATACCAATGGAATTTAAATCGGCATAAGTACATTAAACATTATTATCACTTGAAGAAGCAACTTGATGTCGTGTCTGAACCCCTACATCAAGGTCTCCAATAATGTTTTCTTGTGGATGGTAATTATGAATCATGAGAGTAGGATTTTTAGAAACAACAACATTTTCAAATAAATTAGGGTAATGTTCACCTAATTCAGGAGATAAAACATCACTGTCAAGTTCAATAACTTGATCCACAATTGCATTATCATCAGATGAAGTAGAAGTATTATCATGATGAACAGGAGACTCCTTGTCAGGTTCTTCAGTTGGAGAAACCAATGGAGCTTCAACATCATTTGAACTTGCAAATCTTGGCATTTCTAAATGTTCTTCAAAATAAGCACGGACTAAATCTTCATCTGGATGATCGGTTGATGGAGTAAATGAATTGAACAAGCCATCGTAGTCAATCATCCAGTCGGGACCTTTCCCTTGTGGAGGAGTGGTGTACTTTTGACAGTCAACATGGTACCACTCTTCAACACAACTAGACGTAAAATTAAACACTCTTTTCTTAGGAGACGCATACCCCAAGAAATAACCCTCAATGGCTTTTTCATCAAACTTTCCAACATCCTTTTTTAACATAGTACACGGACACCCAAATGGTTCCAAGTACTTTAAATTAGATTTACGATTATTCAATAATTCATAATCGGTCTTCTTGAGTCGTTTAACTGTTAGAACACGATTGAGTGTATAACAAGCCGTATTCACCGCCTCATTCCAAAATTGTACAGGAAGCTTAGAATCAGCGAGCATAGTCCTTGCAGCTTCAATCAAAGTTCTATTCTTTCGTTCAGCAACGCCATTTTGTTGAGGTACATAAGGTGCACTATATTCACGGTAAATTCCTTTTTGGAGACAAAAGAAATCCAATATAGTGTTTTTGAATTCAGTTCCATTATCACTCCGAATTCTCCTCACTTTTTGTTTGTAAAGTGATTCGATTTTAGTGATAAGGTTTTGTACCAAAACAGGCGTTTGATCTTTCGAACTCATAAATAAGACCCATGAGTAACTCGAATAATCATCAGTCACGACTAGGCAATACCAGTCTCCAGAAATACTCGCACGATTCACTGGACCGAATAAATCCATATGAAGTCGTTCAAGTGGAGTATCAATGGAATTTAATACCTTAGATGGGTGTGGTTTCTTCTTCTTTTTGCCCTTCTTACAAGCAACACAGTGATCGGATAACTTAAAGTTCTTTAATGACACCCCTTCTACCAAATCGTTTGCCATTAGGTAGTTCATCTTTTGAACATGTATA
This sequence comes from Bidens hawaiensis, assembly GCF_021521415.1. Classification (NCBI taxonomy): domain Eukaryota; kingdom Viridiplantae; phylum Streptophyta; class Magnoliopsida; order Asterales; family Asteraceae; genus Bidens; species Bidens hawaiensis. The sequence continues at coordinate 788,602 of NW_027491042.1, forward strand.
TGACCCATTCTTCGATGCCAAAGCACTGAGTCTTTCTCGGTTGCTTTCGAGACAAAACACGTTTCGATCGATGTAGATACTTTAGAATTCATATTCAAGACATAAATATCATTTGATCGTGGTGATCGCATGACAACCATGTCCTCGGGAATCATATAACCCGGTTTCAAGATCAGACACTCTTTATCTGTAAATACCGTTGTGTATTGCTTATCACAAATTTGCGACACACTCAATAAGTTATGATCCACCTTATCACAATAATTAACCTTTTCAAAGGTAATCTTTCCATTCGACACATCACCTTCCTGTGTAATCATACCCCCAGAATCCCAGCAAATGCCACATAACCCCCTTGAATATTTCTCACATTTGATAAGAGGTTGAGATTTCCAGTAATATGACGAGAACATCCACTGTCCATGATCCATTTTTCACCAGAAATGGTCTTGGATGAACCCTACACACACAAGAAAAATGATTAGTTCAAAAAGGCAGCCCAGGCCTCAGTCTTGGGCACCTTTTGATTTTCTTGAGAAAAGTAAACCTTAGTTGCATTCAATTGTTGTTCAGCAACTTGAGAATAAGTTACAGGTTTCTTCGACTTTCGTCTTAGATACGCAGCTTGAACCACATTTGAATTAACATTTCTGCATAATGGTTCAGTAGGAATAAACTTAGGTTTAACGGAACCATGAGTTTCATTCACATGAACAACTTTTCGAGGATGTACATTCGAAAACATAATATGAGTGTCATCAGCATACGACACAGGTCGTTTCAGAATCTCCTTTACCAAAGGAACCGGCTTAGAATGGTCCTTGATAAAAGGATGAAGATTCTGATAGCTCTTCTGACTACAATTTCTCACTACATGACCATGCTGACCGCAAAGAAAACAGCTTCGCATGTCTACACGATGATGTTGAGAGGTGTATGGAACGAATGACTCAGAAGTTTGATAATGACTCACATTTTTGGTCATGCTCTTAGCAAACTCATCAGATAATTCAGATTTCTTTTTCAAGTAAAAATCTAAATTAGAACAGTTCGAAAAACTTTTCAATGTATCTGTCCCAGTTTACTTCACAAAGTTAATTTTCTTAGCTTGTTTTAAAACCTGCGTTGCTTTAGTCAATGGGTCAGAAGGAACTAAAGTTTTCGCTTGAGCATATCGACGTTCAAGATCTTGAATCTGTGAAGTTTCATTGATAAATACACTCTCAATAAGTTCAGGTTTAATGATACTTATTGGAATATCTTTTTCTGTGAACATCGTATCTATCCCCTTTAACTTAAAAACTCTAGCAGATGATGACTTAGAACTAGAAGGATTAATGAAACGCATCAAGTCCTTATCAGAAATTTTTGGTTTTTCTGACTTCTTTGCCTTCACAGAGTTTACTTTCATTGGAATTTCCTTTTTCACTTGAGGTTTGTGTGAACCATACACCGCTTCCTCAAATTCATGAGGTTCACACAGTATGTGATTAGAACTTGGAATGTTCTTGTTCTTGTGTATAAATTCATGTTCAAACACATCCTCAATGATACATTTATCAACATTTTCAACAAAAACTTTGTTGCTTTGAACATGAGGTTTCTGAGTTAAAGATTGGGGTTTAAGAGTTTCAGACTTACTTGGGTTAGAATTTTCTGAAATCACAGGCTCTTTAAGAATTACATCTTTCTTAGTTGGAGCAAAAGGATTAATTTTATAATCATTGTGAAATGGTGGTGGAATTTTAACAAAACCTATACCCTTCTTTGAATCTTTTTGTTTTCCAGAAACTTCTATAATTTCATTCAACAGAAAAGATGAGTTTCGAAATTTCCCCAATTTGTTCTTTAACTCAAGAACCTCATTCTCAAGCTCAGTTATCTTTGAACGATGTTTCAAAATTTCTTGAAATTTTTGGTCATTAATTGTCATTTTCACAGATAACTCAGCTTTGAGATCATGATTACTTATAGTTAAGGCCTCAATTTTCTCTCTTGAATTCATTTGAGAAGTCAAGGATTGTCTATAAGTATCTTTTAAGGACACAATCTCTTTTAGCAGATTATCATTTTGAAGTTTTAATGAATCAATTTTAGATTTATTATAATCACAATCAACACATGATACCTTAGAAGAAGAATTACTAACCTCACTTTGTTTGGCCATGCAAGCAGATGTGGTAGTATCATTGATCTTCGCCATACAAGCAAAGCTAGTTGGAAGCTTTTCACTTGAATTATCCACTTGAATTATCAGATTCAGACTCAGTTTCAGCATCAGAAGAAATTTCACTTCCACTTATATCTTGAACATATTCAGGAAACCAAAACAGAGCTAGATTAGCTTGATTTTCATTGCACAATAGTCGTTGTGACCAATCACTTCCATCAGCTAACACTGCATGTGACCCAGAAGTAGACGATTTCTTTTCAGCATCATTGACCCATGGTGTGGAGGAATTTTGATTTTGACCATGAGGACCAGTATAATCTTTCTTTGGCTTGTCACATTCTTTCGCAAAGTGCCCGAATTCTTGACAGTTATAACATTTTACCTTCAACTTGTCAAAACCCCACTTCTTATTCAGGGATGGAAGATCTTTTCCGGTTCTTTGCATAAATCTTTTTACCTTACGAACAATCATTGCCATGTTCCACTTTAAATCCATGAGCTCGAGATCATCGGGATCAATTTGATCATAATCTTCATCGGTTAAATCACTAGTTGCAATCTTGCTACTCACCAAATTCTCGTAAGAGGACATAAAGGCGGACAAAAATGCAAAGTTTTGTTCAGCCTCCTTTATGTTTACATTAGTTTGAGATGAAAATTGACTTGTAGATGATGAAGTTCCCGATCCTCCAGATGAACCAGAGATACCAAAAGATCCAGTATTTCCAGCTGTGTAGAAACAAGCTCGTGGATCACTATACATTGTAGTAGCATTCTCACTTGCAGCTTGAGTAAGGAAAGCAGTCAATGGAGAAATAGTTGAACTTAGAGGCATACTACCACCATAGAAAGAAGGATCTTGACTTTCCTTAGAAGATTTCTGGAACTTAAGATCATATTCCCTAGCTTCAATCTTTTGTAAGAATTCAATAGCAGTCAAATCTTCATACAAGAAATAATTATTCTCCTTGAGAACCATTAAGAATGTGGAATAAGAACTTGGGAGTACACTCTTAATAGTATCAATTTTATCCCTCTCAGAAACTTCTAACCTCATCTTGTCCATTTCAGCAATTAAGTGATTGAATATCGTTGTCATTTCTTCAACTGTCTCACCTTTGAGTAATTTAAATTTTCTGAATTGAAACTTAAGCATCACTTTCTTGCTTTCAGCAGTGTTTCCCAAACTCCTCATTCGAATATGTTGAAACAAAGAAGCACATATTTTTATGCTACCCACTTGATGAAAAATATTCTCAGGCAAAGCCATAGTTAGAGTAGAATAAGCTTTTGTCTCTATCTCTAATGCTTTCTTTTCTTCAACTGAGTATTGTGAGATAGCCTTTGGTGTATAACCAATAGTCTCATCTCCAATCATAGGAACGGTATAAACTTCATCTAAACAATATGAATAGTCAGGATGAACTGATCCTAAATGAGCACGAAACCTAGGTTTCCACTTGGCAAAGTCACTGAACTTCATCAATCTTGGAAATTTCGAATGTGAACCTATCTCGGTATCAAGTTGCAACATTTGTTGCATCAACATGTTTTGAGACGCTAATGCATACATACCGGCCATTTTTGACAAGTTTCAAAAATACAAGGGTGTAACGAATGGACTAACGAATCAATAAGCAAATAAGATTAACGAATGGATGGTAAATGTAACGAATTGTAAACAGTTGTAGCGAACTGTGAACAGTATCTAACGAATCAAATCTTAACGAAGTTAAGATTGATCTGACAACGAATCACAAATGAGTTTAACGAATCAGCCAACAAATCAAAAAATTAACGAATCAGAAAGTCAAACTAACGAATTGACTAACAAACTGGCCAACGAATTAGCAATCAAACTGATAAGAAAAACTTAACGAATTAGAGATTCTTCAGTAGCGAATCACTAAGAAATACTTAGCGAAATGGATAACGAATCAGCTACAGTTGATTAGCGAATCAACTATAACGAATCAGGTTGTTACAACCGTTTGTAACAAACTCTGACACCTTATGCCACGTGGCAAAGGTTGTTATGACACAAATCCCAAAGTGGATGCGTGTCACACGAACCAGTTAACCTCAAATAACGAATTAGATCACACGAATCAACTATTATAGCGAACTAGCTAGCGAATCACTTGAAAGGAATAACAAATTGATGAACTTAATGAACGAATCAAAGGAAACAAGATAGAGAATCACCATAAAGATGATAACGAATCATATTCATCTTTGAATCTTCAAATCTTCAACACAAGATTTCCAGAAATCTGGAAATGATGAACATCAACTCAGAAACCCAAAAACTCAGAATTTGTAATACACTCTGTTGGAACCCGATCACTCGTATAAATAAGAATAACTACTAACAGATCCCAGATCTGTGTTTATACTATTAATACGATTAAGGATCTAGCTCATAATTAACTTTGATTCAGTGTTATGTATGTGTATATATTATCAATATATTATCTGTATAATATTAGGTGAAGCTTGAGAGAGAGTTTGGACAACAATTCGTTAATTAACTCCCAAAACTTCTTTTTAAATTGTGAACAGGAGTTCACTATATATAGAAGGTGATCTGGTTCGCTAACATCCCCTAGCGAACCAGCCTCTCCTTCGTTACATACATAAGCTTAGCGAAACACCCCCTGATTCGTTAACATCCCCTAACGAATCAGGAGGGAATACATTTAATGTCTAGTTCGCTAACATCCCCTAGCGAACTAGCCTATAACTTAACGAACTAGTTAATAAACAAACTATTTATTACATTAAACATAAATAAAACGTTAACGATAAATACAAAGACTCAAGACGCAAAACCGTGCACTAAAAGACACCCCCTCGTCTTGAGCTCTTTGTCTTTAACTTATTTGAAGTGCTTTGACTGCCAGTCTCTGCAACTATGAATTCCATGTTCATGACACACACGAACGACTAGTTGGAATTGCATAGCCAGGTCGTAATCTTCTTGGCGCTCGAACAAGATCTGCTTCCTGAAGAGCACGTCATTGTCGGTCTCTGATAAGTTAACCAACCACATTGGGTCGATTATCTTGATAAACTTAGTCTTCAGACCTCTTCCCAAAACAATGACGGCCTCGCTGGTGTGGTTGTCATAATACCAACGGTTGAAAGACAGATAAATATCTTGAGGCAATGTCTTCACGGGAACCTGCTTCATAGTCTTGGGCGGCTTCACTTTCAAAACAAGTTTCTTCCAGCCGGTCCTTGGATCAATCTCGTCAATGCACTTACGTCTTGGGACCTGGGGCTTGAAGAATTTGAAGCCATGATTGATCTCGAACAGTAAGTGTTGGTGAAACCACTCAGCTGTTCGGTAACCCCCACGATTGATAAATGGACGTCTTGCGAGGGTACGAATATCCCACCGCGGTAATGTTAGAATGTCCCTTATCTTTTCATAGTATTGGATCCCCTTCTCCCACTTGATAATACACATTTTCAGCTCGAAATCATAAAGCCAGGAGACAATATCACCATGTACCTTGGAAACCGTCTTGAAGGTAGTCACTTGATTTGCTTTGACCCAGGCTTCAGCTGTCTCTTTGCGTTCTTGATCAACAATCCGATGTGCCTGGATAATCTTACCAGCAGCTTTAAACCTGAACCAGCTTTTAATCTCATCAACAGTCGGATCACAAGGCTTAGCAGTATAAAAGCCTTTTCCTTTGGACTTCACTTCAAGACAATACTCAGCTTCTTTAATTACTTCTTCATGAAATACCAGAGCACCTTGATCAATGTTTGCATGTTGATACAAGTCCGAGTACTCCTCAGCAGTCACATCCTCCATCTCTACATCCTCATCCTCATAAACAAAATCCGTATTCATCTGAATCGACGGATCAACTTCCAAACCCTCCTCAGTTATCACTTCGACATCGGGCTCAGGCTCTAAAGCAGTCAACTGATCGTCATTCAGCCCAAGCAGAATCGAAATCTGCGTCCGTGTCAACGATCTTTCTACAAACTCCCCAACCTCTAACTCATCTCTATTCACCACACTCTTAACCACCCCTGATCCATCAACAAATATCACTGTGTTAGTTGCAATCATTTCAATTGGCTTGGCAGCTGTTGGATCTTGATAAATAATAATTTGTTTGCTCGAATCATCACCGCCACTAACACCAGCACCAGAGGATGAACCATGCGATTGTTTAGGCTCACCTCCTGCACCAGATTCGTCAGGATCATCGTCGTCATTCTTGAGTTTCTTGAGGGCATCTTCTTCACAAGTTAATTGTAAAATTAACTCTTCTTGTTCCTTTAATTTCACCCCCTGAGACTCAACAATCGTACGCAACGACTTAGTCTCCTTCTGATAGAAAGAAATATAACTCATCATTCGTCGTTGATTCTCCATGAGTCGTTCTTGATTTTGACGGTCAGCTGCCATTTGATTTTCATATAGATGTAGCAGATTTAGCAGCATTAATCTCCAAATGTTTCCAAATCAGGTACATCTTGATCAACATAAGCACAAATGTTGTGCTTTTTATCAAACGGCAATAAGATCACTTCAGCTTGTTGATCTTGTTGTGGTGGTTGTCCTTGTGGAGGTTGTTCTGGTGGTGGTTGATTTTGTTGTTCTTGATCAGCCATGTTTTACTGTATAAATAAAATCGAATATGAGAAGAGATATCAAAATATATCAACATATCTATAGATGGTGTATATATATATATAATTAAAAGATATGTGTAATTAATCTATTTACGTGTATTAGACGATTTAAATCCTTTAATTAAATTAAATGAATATTGAAATTAAGTTTATTAATAAATGTCATTAGTTGGGAATCACACTGATTCGTTACAATAAGATAACGAATCAGGCGATTCGCTATCAAGTAAATACTTTAACGAACTGAACATAGCGAATTACTATTTAATTTTGACGAACTAAACTATAGTTCGTTATATTTTAAGCGAATCCATATCTGATTCGTGTAACATCTTATTCGCTTAGCTAGTTCGTATATGATCTTAACGAATTGGACACGAAACAGTCCCAATTCGCTAAGATTAACGAATGGTCAAGATAATTAAGACTTGTTCTTTGACCACCTTGGTCAAAGTCAAAATTAAGATGAACAACAATAGTCAACAGTATAATCACAGATCCAATTAGGCCATAACTATCGTCGAATCATCAAAATAATGAGCTCATTGAACTCGGAATTCTACTCGTAAACTAAGATGGATGAGATTGAGACTCAGCATCACGAGATACTTAGGTTAAACGAACATACCATAACCACCGAAAAAACCCAGATACATAATTAACCCAGCAAACAACAATCAAATGATGATTAAAGTCCACCAAGGGTATCGGAATGACATTCCGATCACAATGATATCTAAATTAACAAGTGTGTCAACACAAATTATACCGAAATGGGGTTTATAAACTCGGAAACCCTTAAACCCTTAACAGTTCATAATTTAACTATCAAATCTTAGCCATTTTTGACGAAAATTAGATCGCCATGATCGGCTATACCTTAGAAATCCAAAGATATCTTAGAAATATCAAAACGTGAAGATTGAAATTTCAGAGAAAATTTTGAATAAGGTTACTTTAAGGTGAAGGAAGAAGACGAACAGTGGAGAACTGTTCGTTTTTCTTGTCTTTTATAACCTTGCACACAACCCAAGGTACAGCTGGCACGAAGTAGGCAATTCGTTTGAATTAGGTGAGCGAACCAAAAGTTAGTTCGCTAAAGAATCACCTAGTTCGTTATCCATAAATAACGAATTAGATTCTAATTAAAAAATCTTTTATTTAATTTTAAATTAAATAATTAAATGAATTAAATAATTAAATAAAATAAATAAATTAGGTTATCGAGAATCTTTTTATCCCGACAACCAAATACCTTAAAAACGTTTCAGTTTTACGAAACATAACTTAAAATATTTTAAAAAGAAAAAGAGAAAAATCTTTTTGGAATTTTGTAAAAAATAAAGAATAAAGAACGTATTTACAAAAGAATATCCGAATCATAAAAATAGACAATATTTTTGTGTTTTTCAATGATTTATCAAACGAAATATATTTTTGTATTTTTGTCGAGTTTGAGCAGAGAATCATATTGACCAAATTGCCCTTCCATCACAGTTTTATATTCCAGCGATATTATGACTGGCGATAAGTCGGTCATTGGTATTGTTATCCACATAAATCTAATAACACACATTCAAGTATTTTTGTGATATGATTAATTTGTTTAATTAAAGCACAGAATATCAGAAACTATCAGCCTCTAATCTCGGTTCAAGCTTAAATTTGATTTTTTTTGCCAAATCACCCCAACTTGACTTAAACCATTATATTGTTGATCAAAATTTTTGATACCAATTTTGAAATTTTGAGCAATGCATCAAGTTTCCTTTACTGTGAGTGAGTATGCACAAGTCCATCTACCGGCTTACATACATTGTATCCCCTAGGGTCCGTTTCTTATTGGTATTAAGACGCACGCAAGGGAGGAACAATTGTATGACTAACAGTGGATTTTGATCAAGTCAGTAATTTAAATTGTACGAAGTACAGCGGTGATCAAGTTTAATGACTTTGGGTTTGCTTCTTGAAAGCGAGTGAAATATTCATGCCTATGAATACCCAGATGATTAAGCCGCATAAAGACTCACAGTGTCCAGACTCCTAACGCTTGTTATTTGCTTTATTTTATTTTTGGGTGATCAACAAATATAAGGCTTGAGTATGACTGGTTATTACATTTCTGCCATCCTCACCGAGACTTTTGCTAGAGACTAACACCTCTTTCAATTTGGCGTTTCTTATGTTTATATCACATACTTTACTCTACTGGGTTGTTTTAAGACCTACCAATGCACCAATGCAATTAAGCACACAGTCTTTTAAGCTTACTTTTTGCTGGATTTAGGGTCAAGATAATCAATGTACTATCATGTTCTCTTTTTGCTTCAAAAACTCAAAATTTTGAGGAGCATAAAATAAAGAAAAGATAAATTTAATCGCCCCAGTTAACTTAAGTTTATAAATAAATGGCTAACCATCAATTCACAAGTGAATAATAGGACCAAGACATGCAAGCATGCTTCACAAACTTAAATAACCGACATAATTTTCAGCGAGAAAATAATCTAAAAACGCCTGCAAAAATCTTTTTGGTTTTTCTCTATACAAACTTTAAAAACACAATATTTTTGTCTTTTTCAATTTTCTTATAAACAAAATAAACTTCAAAATCTTTTTGGATTTTCGGATTTTTCTGTACAAAACATAAATCACATTCTTTTTGGTTTTTCAAAATTTTAAAATGTTTTTGGTTTTTCTAAATATTTAAAAGAAAAACATTAAAGAACAGAAATCACAATATTTTTGAATTTTGAAATTTTTTAATGTTTTTGGATTTTATCTATACAAACGAAAAACACACTCTTTTTGTATTTTCTAGATTTCCCCCCCTTAAAACTAAAATAAATTATAAAAGAAAAATATGACAGAAAATAAAGATAGTCATCCTTGTTTAAGGATATCAGCGAGGGTCTTCAATCCGTTTGAATCAAGCAAAAATTTAAAATGCGTTTTGTCAAAAGCTTTAGTAAACAGATCGCCTTTCTGAAAGTCAGTATCTACTTTCTCAAGGTCAATCAACTTCTTCTCAAAGCAATCCCGTATAAAGTGATATCGAATTTCGATATGTTTTGTTTTTGAATGTTGTACGGGATTCTTTGTGATAGAAATTGCAGCAGAATTATCAATCAAAAAGGAGTAGTAAGAAACTTCAAACCGTAGTCGCGAAGATGCTGTTGTATCCACAAAACCTGGGAACAAAAACTCAAGGCTGCAACATACTCAGCTTCGGCGGTTGAAGTGGAGACCGTTGTCTGCTTCTTACACTGCCAGGAAACAAGCCGGTTTCCTAAAAATTGACATCCCGCTGTAGTAGACTTGAAATTGATCTTGCATCCTTCATAATCTGAGTCTGAGTAGGTAGTAAGATCGAAAGTATCATCCTTGGGGTACCACAACCCGATGTCTGGATTTCCCCTCAAATACTGAAGAATTCTCTTGACTGCTGCTAGGTGAGTCACTCGTGGACTTGCTTGATACCAAGCACAAAGACACACAGCAAACATAATATCAGGGCGAGAAGCCGTTAAATACATTAAAGAACCGATCATGGCACGATAGAGGGTAGGATCAACGGAATCCTCCAATTCATCCGGTGATAAATTGTGCCCTACTGGAAGAGGAGTAGAAGGGATTTTTCCGGCAGAAATCTTGAACCGGCTCAAGACGTCGTTCACATACTTAGTCTGGTGAATAAAAATTCCGTGAGCAGAATGGTGAACCTGCAACCCTAAAAAGAAATTCATCTCTCCCATCGAGCTCATCTCGAACTTTGTTTGCATGGACTTCTCGAACTCCTTACACAATGTGTCGTTTGTAGACCCAAAAATAATATCGTCAACATAAACCTGGACTAGGAGAAGATCGTCACCAACAGTTTTATGAAATAAAGTGCAGTCAACAATCCCTCGTTTGAAGCCATTATTAGTCAGATGGTCGGGGAGCGTGCCATACCAAGCTCTCGGGCCTTGATGTAGACCATACAGGGCCTTGTTTAATCGGTAAACACGGTCTGGATAATCAGGATCTTCAAAACCAGGAGGTTGTAAAATAAACACTTCCTCGTGTAATTCACCATTGAGAAAAGCACTTTTAACATCCATTTGATAGACCTTGATATTCTTATAAGCTGCATATGCCAGGAAGATTCGAATCGACTCTATTCTTGCAACTGGAGCATATACCTCTGTGCAATCAATACCCTCTTGCTGATGAAAACCTTGCACCACTAAACGTGCCTTGTTTCTCACAATTACCCCACGATCATCCTTCTTACACTTATATACCCACTTAGTCGGAATGGCTTTCTTGACTCTAGCAGGTTTATCAATAAGATCCCAAACACCTAAACGAGCAAATTTTTGTAGTTCTTCTTGCATAGCTTCTACCCAAGAAGGATCTTGTAAAGCCACACGAGGAGTTGTTGGCTCGACTTGAGATAGAAAACAGGAAAACTTAGCAACAGCTGCAATTTCAGATGCGTGTAAGTCAGCATGAACACATAGAGCATTATTGTCATTTGAAGAGGCAATTTGATGTCGTGTCTGAACCCCTACATCAAGGTCTCCAATAATGTTTTCTTGTGGATGATAATTATGAATCCTGAGAGTAGGATTTTCACAAACAACAACATTTTCAAATAAATTAGTATAATGTTCACCCAACTCAGGAGATGAAACATAATTCCCAATTACTGAAGCATTATCATCATATGAATTAGAAGCAGTATCATAATGAACAGGAGCTTCGTTTTCAGGTTCTTCAGTTGGAGCAGCAATTGGAACTTCAACATCATTTGAGCTTGCAAATCGTGGAATTTCCAAATGTTCTTCAAAATACGCCCGAACTACATCTTCATCTGGATGATCAGTTGATGGGGTGAAAGAATTAAATAGGCCATTATAATCAAACATCCATTCGGGACCTTTCCCTTGTGAAGGAGTAGTGTATTTCTGTCAATCAACATGGTACCACTCTTCGACACAACCAGACATAAAATTGAAAACTCGTTTCTTAGATGACGCATACCCTAAGAAATAACCTTCAATGGCTTTCTCTTCAAATTTACCCGCATCCTTCTTCAGCATAGTACAAGGACACCCAAAAGGTTCCAAATACTTTAAGTTAGGCTTACGATTATTCAATAATTCATAACTGGTCTTCTTTAGTCGTTTAACTGTTAGAACACGATTGAGAGTATAACAAGCCGAATTCACTGCCTCATTCCAGAATTGGACAAGAAGCTTTGAATCAGCGAGCATTGTGCGTGCAGCTTCAATCAGAGTTCTATTTTTCCGTTCAGCAACACCGTTTTGTTGAGGTACATAAGGTGCACTATATTCTCGGTGAATTCCCTTTTGAATACAAAAGAAATCCAATATAGTGTTTTTGAATTCAGTAACATTATCACTTCGGATTCTCCTCACCTTTTGTTTATACAGTGATTCGATCTTAGTAATAAGGTTTTGTACCAAAACCGGTGTTTGATCCTTCGAACTCATAAATAACACCCAAGAGTATCTTGAATAATCATCAGTCACTACAAGATAATACCAATCCCCAGAAATACTCGCACGATTCACAGGACCAAACAAGTCCATATGAAGTCGTTCAAGAGGAGTATCAATGGAATTCAATAACTTAGAGGGATGTGTCTTCTTCTTCTGCTTGCCCTTTTTGCATGCAACGCAGTGATCGGATAACTTAAAATTCTTTAACGAGACACCCTCAACTAAGTCATTTGCCATTAAATAATTTATCTTTCTGACATGTATGTGACCCATTCTACGATGCCATAGAATCGAGTCTTTCTCGGTTGCTTTCGAGACAAAACATGTTTCGATCGATGTGGATACCTTAGAACTCATATTTAAGACATAAATATCATTTCATCGTGGTGATCGCATGACAACCATGTCCTCGGGAATAACATAACCCGGTTTCAAGATAAGACATTCTTTGTCAGTAAATATCGTAGTGTACTTTTTATCACAAATCTGCGATACACTCAATAAGTTATGATCAACTTTGTCGCAATAATTCACTTTCTAAAACGTAATGTGACCATTAGAAACTTCACCCTCTTGTGTGATCATGCCGCCAGAATTCCCAGCAAACGCTACATAACCCCCTTCAATATTTCTTACGTTGGTTAATAGGTCGAGATTCCCAGTGATATGACGAGAACATCCGCTATCCATGATCCAGTTTTCACCAGAGATTGTCTTGGATGAACCCTACACACAAATGAAAGTGATTGGATAGATCGTTGAACTAAGAGGCATACTTCCACCATAGAAAGCTGGATCTTGATTTTCTTTGGAGGATTTTTGACACTTAAGATCTTATTCTCTAGCTTCGATCTTTTGTAGAAATTCAAGTGCCGTCAAGTCTTCACTCACAAAATAGTCATTCTCTTTCAAAACCATTAGAAATGTTGTGTAGGAACTTGGAAGCACACTTTTAATAGTGTCAATTTTATCCCTTTCAGAAATTTCCATTTTCATCTTGTCCATTTTAGCAATTAAATGACAAAATCTCGTAGTCATCTCTTCAACTGTTTCTCCCTTCGATAAATTAAAGTTTCAAAACTGAAACTTGAGCATCACTTTCTTACTCTTAGCAGTGTTTCCCATGCTTCTCATACGCAAGTGTTGAAATAAAGAAGCACATCTCTTTATACTACCCACTTGATGAAATATATTCTCGGGTAAAGCCATGGTAAGAGTAGAATAGGCTTTTATCTCGATTTCTAAAGCTTTCTTCTCTTCTTGTGAGTATTGAGAAACAGCTTTAGGAGTATACCCAATAGTATCATCACCAATCATTGGTGCAACATAAACTTCATCAAGACAATATGAGCAGTCAGGATGAACAGATCCCAAATGAGCACGAAACCGAGGTTCCCACTTGGCAAAGTCACTGAACTTCATCAATCTTGGACATTTAGAATGCAAACCTATCTCGGTATCAAGTTGCAACATTTGTTGCATCAACATGTTTTGAGACGCTAATGCATACATACCGGCCATCTTTGAAAATTTAAGTGTTTAACGAATCAAATAGTGAAATAGATTAACGAATCAGTGAACAGTTATAGTGAACTGTGAATAGTGTAGCGAATCAAGTCTTAACGAAGTTAAGATTGAAAGTTAACGAATCACAAATAAGGTTAATCAACCAAATGACGAAACAGATAACGAATGAGATGAAGGTTTAGCGAATCACAAGTCAACTTAACGATACCAAACGAATCACAAAGGATTAGTTTAGCGAATCAGATGATAATCAGTAACGAATCGCCAAAATAAACTTAGCGAATCACTAAGGAATGCTTAGCGAATCAGCTACAGTGGATTAGCGAATCACACTATAACGAATCAGGTTGTTACAACCGTTTGTAAAAAACTCTGACACCTTATGCCACGTTGCAAAGGTTGTTAGGACACAAATCCCAAGTTGGACGCGTGTCACACGAATTGGTTAATCTAGATAACGAACTAGATAACACAAATCAATAACTCATACGAACTGGCTAACGAACAAGGTAACGAAGTAACAAATTTGATAACGAATCATGAATAATCACGAATAAACATATAGCGAATCACCAGGAAGATGATAGCGAATTACGCTCATCTTCAAATCTTCAAATCTTCAAACAAGTTTTCCAGAAAGTTTGAAGATTAAACCCAGAAACCCAGAATTGTTAAATCCGTAATACGACTTCGTTATTCAACCAAATCGCACAATCGACCTACCAATATCCTCATAAACCAATTCCGAATCCAGTACACTAAACCTAGTAACCGATTAACACCCTAAACCAACTCAATTACACCAAAAACTATCCCCTGTTTTGGACTTAAACCGAATCCAAAACCAATCCACACAGATCCAATTCAAACCTCAATTCCACCTCACAAATCCTTACCAATACCTTAATCAACCCAAATCCATTCCAAATTGTTCATAATTCAAACAATTTAACCATAAATCGATTCAAAAACACTTAAACAGAAAAATTAATAAAAACGATAACAATATCAACACCAAATCACGTGTATGAGCACCAACAGCTCTGATACCACTTGTTTGAACCCGATGACTCGTATCAATAACAATAACCACTAACAGATCTTAGATCTGTGTTTATACTATTAATACGATTAAGGATCTAGCACATAATTAACATTGATTCAGTGTTATATATGTATATCTATTATCAATATATTATCTGTATAATATTAGGTGAAGCTTGAGAAAGAGAGTTTGGACAAAAATTCGTTAATTAACTCTCAAAACTTCTTTTTAAATTGTGAACAGGAGTTCACTATATATAGAAGGTGATCTGGTTAGCTAACATCCCCTAGCGAACCAGCCTCTCCTTCGTTACATACATAATCTTAGCGAAACACCCCCTGATTCGTTAACATCCCCTAACGAATCAGGAGGGAATACATTTAATGTCTAGTTCGCTAACATCCCCTTGAACTAGCCTATAACTTAACGAACTAGTTAATAAACAAACTATTTATTACATTAAACATAAATAAAACGTTAACGATAATACAAAGACTCAAGACGCAAAACCGTGCACTAACACACTCTCGATACTAAACCAAATCACACAAAAGACCAACCAAAATCCTCGTAATACAATGGCGAAATCAATACGCTAATCCTCGATACCAAACATCTACGATTACCAATCCAATTTTACCAAAACACGAACCCTGTTTCGGCCTTAAACCAAAACCAACACCAAATCCACTCAAAACCAAACCAAAACTCAATTCCAATTCACAAAACCATTCCAATACTTTAACCAACTCGAATTCAATCCAATTCGTCCATAATTCAATCAATTCAACTTAAAAGTGATTCAAATTCTCACTCAAACAGAATATTATCAATATCAAAAACTTATTAAACACCAAATCAAGTGTAATTGAGCTCCAACGGCTCTGATACCACTTGTTGGAACCTGGATAGTTATCAATCTAATAACAATTAACGGATCTCGGATCTGTGTTAAACCGATTAATACCTTAACTATAGATCTAGCTCATACTTACCTTAGATTCAATGTTATATATGTTTATATATTATCAGTATAATGCCCTGCTTGCGGTGCGCGCATATAATGTATATATGTGTGAACCCTCGGGTGGGCAAAAGTAAAATTGCACTAATTTTGACGTTATTTTACTAATTTTGTGAAAATAACGTTAAAAGTGATGGAAGGTTAATCAGGCATCATGTGGTGGCGTTGATAGCCGAAAGACAAGGGTACATGCACCAATCAGCCGGCGTCACGATGATTGAGTGCTATGTGCCTTATGTAATATGTCCAAGGCTTGATGCAAAACTACTATCGAGCCGGGGGTCTCACCGGAAGCAGCCTCTCTATCCCCATGGGGTAGAGGTAAGGCTGTCTACATCTTACCCTCCTCAGACCCTACCATAGCTTTGCTATTGGTGGGATATACTGAGTACGATGATGATGATGATATATTATCAGTATATATGTATTAGTGATGTTATAATGTTAGGATGAAGATCGAGAGAGGATTTGGACAGGGTTTCGTTAACTAACTCTCAAAACTTAAATTAAACGTGAACAATGTTCACTATATATAGAAGATAGGTCTGGTTCGCTAACATCCCCTAGCGAACCAGACGCTACTTCGCTACATACATTAATAAGACGAATAATCCTCTGATTCGTTAACATCCCCTAACGAATCAGAGGGAATAACCTTAAGTCTTAGTTCGCTAACATCCCTAGCGAACTAGACAATACATATAACGAACTAGCATTTAACTTAATGAATTATTACATTAAACATAAACAAATACGTTAATGATAATTACAAAGACTCAAGACACAAAACCGTGCACTAACATGCTTCATGAGGCACACCCCCGTGCTTTTTAGTGACATGTGCTAATTCTTTTTGTCGTTTCTGAGAAGTAAGCACGGCCCCGTGCTTCCAAAAGCACGGCCCCGTGTCCAGCTCACTATTTTGTCTTTTCTTGTAGATTTTTTTGTCTTTTCTGAAAAGTGACCACGGGCCGTGCTTCCAAAAGCGCAGCCCCGTGTTTCCCAAAAGCACAGCCCCGTGTTTCCTGAAAGCACAGCCCCATGTTTCCTGAAGCACAACCCCATGTTTTTGCTGTTTTCTTTGTTTTTTTCATTCGTTTCTTCGTTTGAGGCTTGGATTCACCTGAAAATACATTTTAACATGATACGTAGTTATTTTAACTATATTATACGAAAGAAGTTGCAGTTTTTAGAGATTATTTGATGCTAAAAAGATGTATATTTTTATATACATCAAGATGCGTCACTAAAGACAACAAAATCCTCAGTACCTTCCGGCAAAGCCAAGATAGGTGCTTGGGTGAGTTTTTGTTTAAGTATATCGAACGCCTCTTGTTGCTTCATCCCCCGTTCATACTTGATATTCTTGCCAGTTAAGGAAGTTAAGGAAACGGCGATTCGAGAAAAGTTCTCGATGAACCTACGGTAATAGCCGGCCAAACCTAAGAAACTTCGGATCTCGGTTGGCGACTTCGGAACTTCCCACTTAGAGATAGCTTCAATCTTAGCAGGGTCCACTTGAATACCGTTAACGTTAATAACGTGACCATGAAATTGTACCTCGTGCAACCAGAACTCGTATTTCGAGAACTTAGCGTACAACTTCTCGGTTCTAAGAATTTCAAGTAACGTTCGAAGATGAATTTCATGATCAGCCTTAGACTTAGAGTAAATAAGTATGTCGTCGATGAATACGATAACAAATTTATCCAAGTAAGGTTTGCATTTACGATTCATCATGTCCATGAACGCAGCTGGGGCATTAGTAAGTCCGAACGGCATGACCGTGAACTCATAATGTCCATACCTTGTTCGAAACGCGGTTTTCGGAATATCTTCGGTTTGAACTTTGAGTTGGTGATAGCCGGAACGAAGATCGATTTTTGAAAAATAGCTAGCACCTTGAAGTTGGTCGAAAAGATCATCGATACGAGGTAGTGGATATCGGTTTTTGATTGTGACTTTGTTCAACGCACGATAATCGATACACATTCGCATGGATCCGTCCTTCTTCTTGACGAATAAAATTGGTGCTCCCCAAGGCGACGAACTCGGTCGAATAAAACCTTTCTCCAATAATTCATAGAGTTGTTTCTTTAACTCCTTCATCTCAGTTGGCGCTAAACGATACGGAGCTTTGGCGATCGGAGCAGTACCAGGAATAAGATCGATCCTAAACTCTACTTCACGATCAGGAGGGATACCAGGAAGTTCATCAGGAAAGACGTCAGAAAAGTCAGAAACGATAGGAACGTCTTTGATTTCTTTTGGCTTGGATTCTTCAGTGACGTAGGCCATGAATGCGAGACATCCTTGATTCAAACACTTGTTAGCCCTAATCATAGAAATTATGTTAACTTGGCAAGCGTCTTTATCCCCTTCAATTCGAATCGTTCGTTTATCGAGGGTTTGAAGTTCGTTTATCGCGACGTAGCCCAGGTGAGTCACAACGTAGGTCTGCCACGTGTGGCCACGTATCGCAGACGTTGTGTCACGTGTTGACACGTGGCAGACATCGTGCCACGTGTGGCCACGTGTCGGGGCACGTGGCGACTGGTGTGCCACGTGTGGACACGTGGGTTGCCACACGTCTCGTTGTTAGACAACCCATCGCGGTACGCGATGGGTCTCTCTTCTGATCCATCGCGTAGCGCGATGGGTTAGGAAACCAGAATTTTCATAATTAACTCTCAACTTTGGAATTTGGCAATTTTAGTCCCTAGACTTTGGAAAGTTGATACTTTGAACTCGAAATTTTCATGGTGTTACAGTTTAAGTTTGTTTTAGTTCGTAACAACTACCACCAAACGGATTCTGATTATTAAGTTTCCCAATATTATTCAATTAACATAATATTATTCAATTAACATACATCCAAGTCCAAAATCCTGATGTGTAAGTTCAGTAGTGCATGCAATGTAGGCCTGCAAATGATAATGGCATATTATGGGTATTTGAATAAATGCCATTCCCAATTATACATAATCTTTGGAATAGAAACACATTCCATTTTCATGGCTTAAGTTCATCGGTAAGGACACCTTTTAATAATCGCATGACGTTTTATCACCTTCCAAATAGGATTTTGAAGAATTTCAAGACATTTCGAAATTCTTGAGAATAGTTTTAAATGTTCCCCGACAAGGCACTTAGCGCCGCTAATTTCTCTAGCTAGTCTTTTTGAATTTAAAAGGTTAAAATTCTATATATCTTAACATGAATTTGTTGTAACTTTTATGACCAATTGATGTCTAGTGCATTAATGTTGGTATATTTGTGAGAATATTAGGACTGAAATGCGATGAAGAAACTGACGTATTATTCATTCGATGTGCGTTTGTGAACAACTAGTTAAGACTTTGCTTACACGCTACATGTGGAATGCATCCAAAACTCAATTGATTGTGGCCAACAAGCTTCAAATGGAAGCTCAATAGTACACTTAGGGTCGTAGCTTGTTCAAGATCACACTTCGGTTATTCGTCCTATTTTACTTAACAAAAAATTTGCGAATTTGTTTCCTACCATTATATGTCATCTCAGGAATCATGTTAATTGATATGGTTTTGAAATGCATCGCATCAAATAAATTGTTCTCGAATAAATCATTTCAGAATTTTAAGCAAGTAATATTTATTTTCTAATTTGTGCTTTTTAGGTCATGATTCTTTCAAAAGTTGTGTTTGACGTGTCATAAGTTGAGTCGTTGCTTGTATTTCAAATCCATTTTGTTCGTTCTTTGAACACAGTAAAGATACTAATTAGTAACTGCCTGATTTATTATTGTTTTAATCCAAGGGGTACGTGAGAAAGTATTGAGTGTATGACTCAGATCATCCATATTGTTATCCAATTTTACATTTTATCTTGTTAGCCTAGTAATACGTAAAATCGAACTGGAATCAAATCATGATTAGGTCTTCATATAAACCAATTCAATCCAAATGGGCCCCTTGTTATACTTTAGCATTTCATTGTATTTATTTATTAAGATTAAGATATCCATTAAAAAAACAGATTTATTATTTTAATTCCAACAATTAATATTAATGATTTACATAACAAAGAAAAATTAAAGAAACAAAAACAAAATAAATTGAAAGAGATAAAACCTGTTCCGTTGTAAATAACCAACATTTCTATAAATTTTATTTTTGTTGTTAGGTGAAATAGATGTTACATGTGCATGCATTTTCCTTAGTGCTCTCTTTTAGCATTATAGAATGAATTCCTATTTGACATCATCAAAATTGTCACCTTCTACTGTTGCATCTCATAATGCTGTTTTTTCCAATTGTGGTGTCACTAAAGAAATATATTTATATTTAACGTAGAAAGTAATATCATTTCTGAATCAATAATTTTTACATTAAGACATATTTATTTAAAGTTAGACAACGAATACTAAATCTTAATATTGACACAATTAAATTTTATAACTAAGGTAATCAACTCAGGAATCACTACCAGAAAACTTGGTATTATAAAGATAGTTTTTTCAAATTTTGCAATTGAAACAACAATGGCTATAAAATTAGCGACCGCAATCAAACCAGTCGCAAATTTTGTTTCCTTTTAATTATGGTCGTAAATCAGTCACAAGAAATAGAAAAACTAAGATACAAGCAAGTTCGGTTGCAAACCAAGGCAATATGAAGTTGGTCGTACTGCAAAATTAGACACCAAGTCCACCGGCAAAGAAAACCTCTGTGACATAAAAATGAAATTTCCCGTGGGTATCTTCAAGACAATAGTTTTGCTCGCAAAAAGTGTATTTGCGACTGGTTTACTACAATAGTTATGGTCGTAAATTTCCAATTTTCTAGTGAAAAATATAGAAAATTAGGAAGAAACCCTTTCAGATTGTTACAGCATATAGTTGTATTTTTGTTAGCGGATTGAAAGTTGGTTATTTTTTTTGTTTGTTTTCAAGCTCTTGTACATATATACGAGACCTAATGTTGCATGTGATTCATATCGTCCAGATCATGTTATACACACCTAAACAAATATATTTGTTGATTATCATGGTATCAGAGGTCAAATTAGATGCTACTTCCAGTTTATCAGCCAATTTTTGTTAGTCTCCGCCAATATCTACTAACATCTGACTGGTACCGTCATATATATAGCATTTTCAGTGATTTTACAACTTCGGTTTTTTCATCTAAACCATGTCCATTTCTTTTAGCATTGACTTCCTGCTATCATTACAATCAAAAAGCATTAACATTGGCGTGTAACATATATTAATTCGAGCAACAATTATCCATTCAATACTTGAAATAATGAAATCAGAGCAATGGTAAATCCACTAAAAACTAAATCGGGTACCTATGAAAGGCAAACCAATACAATAAGCAAGGATTTCTACCATAGTTGTAATAAATCTAAAATCATTGCAACAAAAGCAAAATATACAAGGACTAGCGATTACTTGTCATATTTTTGCAAAATCAAGACATCTAGCCTCCCGATGTTTATTTCATTTTACTTTTACTAGAATTTACATTAATAATTCAAAAAAACTCCAGATAGTATTGACTAATTCGGTACAAATCCTTAAAAATCGCCAAAACGTCAAGAAATCGATGATGATTCAGTTTTGAAGGTAAAATCATCAAAAGTTAGTTGTGACGAGATCGATGGTAATTGTTGTCTCCACTTTCAGATACAAACTCGTCAGGCTTTCTTCAAACCGAGGGAATAAATAAACGTTAGAGGAACGTTTACCTGATCCTTTCACCAGAAGTATTCATCAACTGCCCTACGGTCACCTTTTTCAACACTAATTATTATGAAGAATATGAGCTTATGGTGTGACATTCGTCAAATTCGGGTCTCGTTTGTATTCGTTTATTATGTAAACCGACCCATTTTGTAAACCGAAACTTTTGATATAATAAAAATGATGGTTTTTATGTTACAATATTGTTTTACACTTGTTGGGTCTTGAAAACATCCTTTACGGACCTTAAAATGCGTTAAAATCACTTAAAACGAACTCCAGGGGCCAAATTGTCATTTTTGAAACTTGAAAATTATCCTGGCCGTGCACCCCATCGCGCCACGCGATGGGGGAGGCATCCTTGGTCGCTTAGCGCGAGCTGCACCAGACAGCAGCTGCACAACATGTTTGTTTGTTGGTTCTATTGTCCACCAAATCTGAGTTTTAACCACCAAATCACTTGTTTAACCCCATTAAGCTCTTCCCATAAATACACAACCCTTTCCCACATTAATCCCTGCTCATAAATTCTTTCCTCACTCAAATTCAAAGATCATAAAAGGTTATTTTCATGTTTATGTCGGGTTTGACTTTCAAAGTCAAACTGATGAAGTTTTTCATTTTTGTTTGCTTAACTTAGTCTAAACTAATACTTGAATCATATGGCACATCATATATATAATATACACCCCTTGTTACCTTTGGTGGTTATTTTTCCGGCCTCGGTCGGTTGAGTTTCGGGCCTCGTAAGGCAAGGCTACATGGAGGACTTTCGTGGTCCTTGTTATATATTTTCCGCATCTAACCATCTAACTTTATTATTGCTTACTAAATTCTGCTCATTTTAGTAGTTTATCATATTTATAAAGTTCCATGGTTATGGGTTTGAAGAGTCTAGCCTCGGCATAACCGTAAATAGCTCTAAACCGTAAATCGAACTTTGTTTACTAGTTTTGTTAAATATTTGTTTAAACATGCTTTATGTTAGATTTAAGTTTCAAAAATCATTATTATAAGTTCTATGGTTGATATACATCTATTTATACATCTCGAATCCCTTGTAAAGTTATGTATATTTAAGTCTTTGAGTTAGTTTTAGTCCGTGTATTGTTGATCTTTTAATAATTTAGGTCTTGAGTCAAGTTTATTTTATATTTATCATGTTTTAAATCTTTTGGTGTCTTGCATGTTAAACCCTAATTCTTTCAATCGTTTCATGTGAGGTTTAAGTTCGTGTTTGCTCGTCTATGATTATATGATTTGGTTCACTTAGTGTTTTGATTTATTTTCATATAGATGGTGGCTTGGAGTCAAGGAAAAGAAGTTCTAGAAGTTTCTCATCATTGCTTGGAGTTCAAGAAAGGAATTAATCAAGATCTAGCATGATTAAGCAATAAATAAAGTGCAAAAATTCGTAGCCCTCCCTGGTACACGCCGTGCCGCGCGTTCAGGGAGGCCAAGCCTGGTCGCGCGGCGCCTACACCTTCTGTCCAGCCAATTTTCGCAAACCAAGCCCATCATGCACTATATAAATCCTTTATTGTAAACCTAGACGAGGGCGCACTTGGTAGCAGCCGGTTTTCCAAGGAAAAGAGCCAAGATTGATGTTGTTTTAGAGGCTAGGAAGAGAGAAGATCATAGGGCTTTCATACGGGTTTCAAGGGTCAATTAAGATGAGTTCTCTCGTACTTTTTCAGTGTTCTTGTTCATTATCTTTCATGATTTTACTCTTTGTTCTTTGTTCTAGTTATTTGTCTTTGATTATGATTATGCTAGGCTAGACTTCATGTCTACCTAGGTTTGATGAACATGTTTTGATTTGATTCTTGCTTTGGACGATTGTTTTGATTATGGTTTCGTTATATTAATAGTAAAGACTTGATTTTGCTTTCATGATGCATATGAGTGTTTATTATCTTGGTTGATTATTAACTATTGCTTCATATAGATCTTTTATCTCTTGATTTTGTTCTTTAGATTTAGGGTTTATGTTTAATCATTACTTGGTGTTTTGATTATTGTGATTGAATAGGCCTATTAGATCATAGAAGCTTGTTGATCGTTGATTAGGATTTTGAATGTTCTGCTAAACTCCAATAGCTGTGAGGTGAGGAGTTGTTCATGTGTCTTGGTCAATCGCATTCTAGGTTAGATTAGTGACAATATTCTTGCTTTGTTATTGTGTTGATCCTTGTTCATGATGTCGTGTTTAGTTTATCAAGTTATATAGGGTTTAATGTTTTGTGAGATTGCTTGCTTGTGATACTATTAATTAACCATAATTGATGTCTTTGAGGAAATCAATCCAACTGATTGCTTTATAATCTAATAATTATTCTTTGAGATTTCGTTTGATTTGGTCAAGGGTCCTTTAGGGTTTGTTAGATGAATATGTTTCGAAATCAGTTTCCATATCATGTTAGTTGTCCATTGCTTGATGATTGTTGATGCATGGGATTCTTACCTAGGTAGATTACTTCTCTTATTGGTTTCGATCTTCTGATTTATTGGTTGTTTCTAGTTTACTTGTTTATTTATTTTTTTAGTTTAATATTAGTTAAAAAACCCCCTTAAAACATGTCACACCCCGACTTATGGCCTAAACATGTGACCAACAGTTGGTACCGGTTTTGTAAATATATCAGAGTTTAGCGGATGTCTTTAAAAATATATTTTGAAATATTAATTTATCTATAAAGCTTTATTTATAATAAAATATTAATATATCTTTTTGAAACAGTATATTAATAAAAATTTATTTGAAAAGCTTTTTCGGATAATAAATATCCGAGTGTTTTATTTATAAACCTCGTTTGATTTTACGAATCATATTGTTTATAATCTTTTTAATAATTAAAACAATGAGACATCTCTACCTTGCGAACATCCACTTCATGAATGGCTCCAATTCTTGATACTTCATTTTTTTATATTTAATTATCAAAACATATCTTGTACTACGCAAGATTTTCTACTATGAAATGGTTTATTGCTACCAATTGGACAAATGTATCGTCTTATTTCATATTTATGTTCCATCTTTACTCATTCATCACGTATGAGGATTTTTATCTACCATTGATTTATTTTACTTGATTATGTTTCAAGTATTTCTCTTTTGTTTTTTCTTTTTGCTTGCTATTTTTCAAACATCTTCGCTTTGCTTTTGCTTGCTTTAACCCGTTTTACTATTCATATAGTAAATTTTGGGGTTAATCTAAATTCGTATTTTTCTTCTTCCTTTTCTGTCGGAAGTTGCCTTGTTCTTTTAGTCTAATGATATTCGACTTATTTCCATATTATAGATTATGTGTAAAGATTTTCTTATCTTATCTGTACTTGTTTTCTTATCCCTAATTCTTTACATATATATATATATATATATATATATATATATATATGTCTATATATATATTAAATTATTTAAATTTTTTATATTGTTAATTTATGTATTTACACTTTTTACTAAACCTATAAAATTTTATAATAAACTTTTTTATCTATCACTTGATCAAAGCCTAGGTATAACTGAATACCTAATTCGCTAAGATCGATGGCTCTGGTACCAACTTGTCACACCCCGACTTACGGCCAAGGAGTGTGACTAATAGTTGGTACCGGTTTTGTAAATATATCAGAGTTTAGCTGTAGATTCCCAGCCGGATCTACACGAGATATCGCGTTCTACGTAGGTGCGGAATCCCTACGTAAGACGTTACGAGCGTAGAAGACAAAACGATTAAACACGTTACAATAAACACAAACACGTTATATTGCAACCGTAAACACGTGACACAAAGATCACCAAATACAGACTCTCTCTAACTCGTTCTCTGAATAATGAACTGAATTCGTTAGTTTTTTTTTAATCCGTAACCTAAACAGCTTATATAGACACGACAACTTCGCCTGGCATGTTCAGGCGAAGTTGTCCCTAACTTCGCTTGTCTAACAAGTTCGCCCATATCAGCGAACTTGTTAGCAACTTCGCTTACATACAAAACATAAATCTAACTAACACGATTACAAACACTTGACACTGAACTACTGACATCTTGCACCAACAGACTCCCCCTTGGCAGTAGCTTCAACTCTTTATCTTCAAACACGTGTCTTGTAATCTTCAACGACCTTGCATCTTCATCTTCAAGCATGAACTCCTTCGCGTACACAAACTGATACAATTCTTTGATATTTCTTCGCTTCGTCTTTCCAAGCAGGAATATAAAAGATTTTCTTCTCATTCAGCACCTGCAGATCAGCTTGCGACAAGTTCACTAGATGCATCGGATCATAAACTCTTAGCAGCTCTTGTTCATCTTCGTCTTCCATCACTGCTTCAGCTGTTTCACAATCAACATACCACCACTTTAGATCTTTGAGCACATCCTTGGGCATCTGTTTCATCGGCACTTCTTTAAGGCACCGGATCGGCTTATACTTCATAATCATCCAAGGTTTACCATCTGCTCTCAATCCACGATCTTTGTCTTTGATAAGTTTTCCCTTTTGTGGTTTCAACAGCTCAAAATTCTTCTCTTTTATACTTTCCTTCCAAACAATCTTCCCAATAACTCTAGCCATGTTATCATCACTTCGGTTTATCAATCCCAATTTGGCTAAATCTTTCACTTCACATTCTGGCAGTGTATTCAACGATCTTAAAAGTCTTTTGAAGTACTGAACACCATCATACCTCTTAATAACAAAGAGCCTCAACTGCTCATCGTATATCCAGCAAATAATCCCTTTTCTCGATTCAGCATAGCCTCTAATGTTGTAAGTCTTCTTAAACATAGTAGGGACCGCCGGTTTCTTCGTTTTGACGAACCACTGAGCGTAGCCTTCTTTCCATCTAGGCTGCTCTTCCCATTCCGTCTCATCACTTCCAATCTGTTGACTTATATCTGCCTTATCTACTTCTGGTATCTCATGCTTCACATTCTCCTCTACTATCTCTCCCTCTTCAATCTCATTATCAATAACTATCTCTTCACCAATCTTTTCTATCTCATCACTCGGTAGTACATCATCATCACTAACCAACTCATCATCCATCTCCTCTACGTCCACTACCACCACATCATTATCACCAGCTACAGTTGTCGACTCCCCCTGAGTTGTGGAAGTTCCAAGAGCTTGATCAGTTCTTGGCAACTCACCACCTGCATCTTTCGACGCATTGGGATCATCGTCTCTATCATTTCGTCTCTTGGTCCTCAACTCATCGCCTTTACAGCTCGTCTCCCCCTGAGATGCCAAGAACTCCTTCAGAGCATCTATGATTTTTCCATGTTCTACCAGCAGGGACGACTGCATCTGATTCTCTGCAACTAGGCGTTGAATAGCCTGGGTCTGGATAAGATTTATCCTTGATTGTTCTGCCACGACCCGTTCAAGTGATGCTATTCGTTCAGAGTCTGATAAGGTTGCATCGAAATCGAACCTCATATGTGATATATCTTGAGTGTACTGAGAAGGGATTTCCGATGTCACCGGGACTTCAGAAGTAGAAATAGACATAACCGCAGGTGGTATTGTCACCGATAACCCTGCAGTGGCCACAACAGTCGACTCAATAAAGCGTGCCACGACCTCCGTTGGAGTAAGAGTTGGAGGCGGCAACGGGACAATCTCAGGAGCCGATAGTTGGAAAGTAGTGGGTGGGAGGCCAAATGTAGATGAGGTAGCCACCACGGGAACATCCGTAGCGCTTGGCCTTGTAACCTGTAATGTTGAGGGAACCATTGTCATACTGGATAGTGCGGGTGGGGTGAAACGTACCACCCTCGAGCTCTCACCAGCTCCAGAACCTGCACCTATCCGTTCCCTTCTTGATCTGCGTATTAACTGTTGTACCTCTTCCTCATAGTCTGACTCGCTGTCATCATCAGTTCTCTTTCTCTTCCCATGTAGTCTTTCTCGAGTTACCATAATCCTTCTTGCCTCATCAGAACCAACCACCGTAGCAGCTGTCCTAGTAACATTCACAGTCGACACCCTCTCAACCGAGACTTGCACATACTCTCCAGGGTCCACCCGTTCCATATCAAAGTAGCCTTGACCTCCAAACTCAGCATCAAGGTCC
The DNA here is from genome assembly GCF_021521415.1 of Bidens hawaiensis. Classification (NCBI taxonomy): domain Eukaryota; kingdom Viridiplantae; phylum Streptophyta; class Magnoliopsida; order Asterales; family Asteraceae; genus Bidens; species Bidens hawaiensis. The sequence continues at coordinate 816,356 of NW_027491042.1, forward strand.
ACGTTTTCCTCCGGTGACACAACAGGTGCAGCAGGTATAACTTGAGGTGCTCCTGCCTGTTGTGGTGCCGGGTCCCGAAACTCGTCCCCACGAGCAGGCACATATCCTGGGTTGATTCAGTACCCAAACAGTGGAGTATGGCGAGGACGGAGCTCAGGCTTGCTCCTCGCACTCGAAGATCTTGTAAGTCCCCCGCCCCGGGGCGTCGCCGATCGATACGAGATCCGCACGATGTCTAGGAGTGCGGAATCCTCCTAGACTCGTTTATGGTGTAGAAGACGAAGAACACGATTACACACAAACACATACACGAACAAACACACGAATGGATAAACACATCTGCAGATCTTTTATATAATAATCGAAACACTTACATACCAAACATGAAAACAAATGACACGGCCGACCCGAGGTGAGCTCTACCTCGGGTCATCCCACACGACTCTCTCTCTCGGTTTCTCTCTAGCTACTTGAACTTAACACACAAAACTCTTAATTTCTGGATCTCTAAACCTAAACAAGACACACATATATATATAAACTTCGCGGGCTTGGGCCTGATGGCGAAGTTGTTACAATTCGCCTATGGCGAAGTTGCTCTAACTTCGTACTTCCACAACGCTGAACAGAATTGCATAGCGACAGTCACAAAATGCACCAACAGACTCCCCTTTGACCGTTGCTCTCAATTCTAACAAACACGAAAGATCATTTGTTACAAAACATGCACCAACAGACTCCCTCTTAACTGATGATCTTCTGTTTGCTCTTCAACCAGCCGTGTCTGAAACTGTCATGTAGCTTCACAAATCTACCAATCACCCAGCGTCTTCCATATCAGATCTCCCCTTCAGTGTAAGCTTCTCCGACTATATAGATTGAGGTCTTTGAAATGCATGCATCCCCGTGCTAATTGATCATCTCAACCAATCACGTGAAGTCCTTCTGACTTCACCAACACGTGAAGTTCTTCTAACTTCACCAACACGTGAAGTTGGGCTCCCTCCACAACTTCACCAACAAGTCGGCATACGATAAGGTTTAATCTTCAACTACTCAACATCAAGTGATCAATTTCATCACAAAACCACCTTGACAGAATCTAACACACATGACCATTAATTAATCCGAAGCATCTTCAATCACCAGGGATAACGATCAAGAACATAAACACTTTAAATCCCGATTAAATCCAACTTGTTCCAGAATTTTCACTCTAATAAATAAGCATCACGTTTCAGGATCCAATTCTCGAACGCCTTGAAAATAACATAAATAATATGCTCTGACCGCAATCCAGTAATGACAAAACATCAGAAACGTGCCAGAAACACTAAAACGCAGATCTCGAACCATAGCATAAGAGCCTAAGGCTCTGATACCAATTGTAGGTTCCAGCCGGATCTACACGAGATATCGCGTTCTACGTAGGTGCGGAATCCCTACGTAAGACGTTACGAGCGTAGAAGACAAAACGATTAAACACGTTACAATAAACACAAACACGTTATATTGCAACCGTAAACGCGTGACACAAAGATCACTAAATACAGACTCTCTCTAACTCGTTCTCTAAATAATGAACTGAATTCGTTAGTTTTTTTTTAATCCGTAACCTAAACAGCTTATATAGAAACGACAACTTCGCCTGGCATGTTCAGGCGAAGTTGTCCCTAACTTCGCTTGTCTAACAAGTTCGCCCATATCAGCGAACTTGTTAGCAACTTCGCTTACATACAAAACATAAATCTAACTAACACGATTACAAACACTTGACACTGAACTACTGACATCTTGCACCAACATTAGCGGATGTCTTTAAAAATATATTTTGAAATATTAATTTATCTATAAAGCTTTATTTATAATAAAATATTAATATATCTTTTTGAAACAGTTTATTAATAAAAATTTATTTGAAAAGCTTTTTTGGATAATAAATGTCCGAGTGTTTTATTTATAAACCTTGTTTGATTTTACAAATCATATTGTTTATAATCTTTTTAATAATTAAAACAACGAGTCATCTCTACCTTGCGAACATCCATTTCATGAATGGCTCCAATTCTTGATACTTTATTTTTTTATATTTAATTGCCAAAACATATCTTGTACTACGCAATATTTTCTACTATGAAATGGTTTATTGCTACCAATTGGACAAATGTATCGTCTTATTTCATATTTATGTTCCATCTTTACTCATTCATCACGTATGAGGATTTTTATCTACTTATTGATTTATTTTACTTGATTATGTTTCAAGTATTTCTCTTTTGTTTGTTTTTTTTTTTTTTGCTTGCTATTTTTCAAACATCTTCCATTTGCTTTTGCTTGCTTTAACCCGTTTTACTATTCATATAGTAAATTTTGGGGTTAAGCTTAATTCGTATTTTTCTTCTTCCTTTTTTGTCGGAAGTTGCCTTGTTCTTTTAGTCTAATGATAGTCGACTTATTTCCATATTATAGATTATGTGTAAAGATTTTCTTATCTTATCCGTACTTGTTTTCTTATCCCTAATTCTTTATATATATATATATATATATATATATATATATATATATATTATTTAAATTTTAGATATTGTTAATTTATGTATTTACACTTTTTACTAAACCCATAAAATTTTATAAAAAAAATTTTAATCTATCACTTGATCAAAGCCTAGATATAACTGAATACCTAATTCGCTAAGTTTGATGGCTCTGATAACAACTTGTCAGACCCCGACTTACGGCCTAGGCGTGTGACCAACAGTTGGTACCGGTTTTGTAAATATATCAGAGTTTAGCGGAAGTTTTTAAAAATATATTTTGAAATATTATTTTATCTATAAAGCTTTATTTATAATAAAATATTAATATATCTTTTTGAAACATTTTATTAATAAAAATTTATTTGAAAAGCTTTTTCGGATAATAAATATCCGAGTGTTTTATTTATAAACCTCGTTTGATTTTACAAATCATATTGTTTATAATCTTTTTAATAATTAAAACAATGAGCCATCTCTACCTTGCGAACATCCACTTCATGAATGGCTCCAATTCTTGATACTTCATTTTTTTCCTGAAATGTTAGAAAATACGTCAGCGATATGCTGATGAATATGCTGACGCTAAAAATATTTTCTTTTACTTAATCATCCCTCGAGACTACGTAGGTCTCTGCCCATCATGGCTTAGGAATAGCCAAGTTAAAACAACACAATTCATAAACTCAGGTCTCTACACTCGGTTCTCCCAGCAAACACCGCATTGTTCGACTAGTTGAGTGCCTATACGTATACATAAGGTCATACTCCCCGCAGGCGAGCGTAATTGTGACCAGATGTGATGTGCCCATCACATATGTAAGGATCCAGACAAACGTACACGATAGCCTGAGGCCAGTGTTTATACCTTTGATTATAAATGTTTTAGAGACACTTAACCTCATGTAAACTTTTTATTTAACACATTGACTTGTTTTAAAACAGTTTGTAAAGTTTGGGGCGTATTCACCTTTTCAATTTGGATCGCCTACAATACACCGTCCGAGGGTCTTTCCCGTTGCTATCTCGCACATATAGTACGAGTATAGCCTTTTCTTTTGGATCAGCTTCAATACACTGTCTGAGGGTCTTTCCCTCTTCTTTGTTATCTCACACCTATAGTACGAGTATAACTTTTTGTTAGTCGGATATACAATCCGGCTTAAGACCTCTAGTCTCTTTTGTAAAATCTTTACCTCGATTTTAATTTCTTTATGAACCTTTAGTTCAAAATATATTTTCTTTGTTTTAAATCTTTAGTTTAAAATATTATTTCTTTCTTTTCTTTTTTAAGTTTTAAAACTCTTTCTTTTAACTTATTTACTTTTCTTTTTCTTTATACGATAAACCTCTAGTTTATCTTGTCTTTCTTTTTCTTAAATTCTACGCTTCTTCTTTATTTAGAAACATATACTTTTCTTCTCTTATTACTTAAGAATAATAACTTACATAATATTATCAACGATAACTATTTTCTACTTTATCTTTTCCTTTCATTTTATAATATGTTTGAACCTATAGTCCAAATCATATATCTCTTATTCTCATATTCGGACCTTTAGTCCGTCATGTTTTCTCTTCTAAAATCTACGTTTTCCAAAAGGTATACTTATATATATACATCATTTAGTTTATATTAATAATACAAACAATGTATATATTTTCATTTACGTATTATTATTTATATTATCTTTAAATAATACTTTTTATCTTTATTTATTAATAAAGATTCTATCATTTATTTCTTTACTCTTTCTCTTTAATTATTATCTAAAATCTATTTAAATAATAATAATTCTTCATTTATAATAAAGATTTTATACTTTTATTTTTATCTCTATACTTTCTTGGTTTTATTTTCTTTTTGTTTACTTCCCAGGTATTGATTGTACCTTTGACTAAGGTCTAAGCCATTATTATTTTATTAATATTTTACTCGGGCATTATGCCTACCTTGTTTGGTTTATTATTTTTTAAACTCACGGGCATCACTTCGACGTTGGCACGTATATCGAGAATCTTAATAAACAGCTCCTTGGCACGCAAATCGAGGCACGCCGGTCTTCAAGTCTCGTCGGCACGCACTTCGAGGCGGGTCGTTGGGTCATCTCAGCACGTACTTTGAGGCAGGTCGTCGGGTCGGCACGTACTTCGAGGCGGAACGTTTAGTCGTCTCGGATCGGTACGTACTTCGAGATGATGTTGTCGGTACTTCGGGGTATCGTCGGTTTATTGGCACGGATTACGAGGTGATCGGTACACGTTTATCGAGGTGTTTTTTAGAGAGAGAGTATGTATTCTAGAGAGAGAATGATGTGTGTGAAAAGTGAGTGTGAAAAATTGAAAGGGTGGAGGTCACTATTTATAGACTTTTTCCCGGGACCCATCGCGATACGCGGTGGTCCTTGATCATGTCATCGCGTATCGCGATGTAGGCATGATGAGTCAAAGGTAGGTTTGCCACGTGGCGCCACGTGGTAGATGCGGTGCCACATGGTGACATGTGGCGAGCCTTATGCCACGTTGTGACACGTGGCATGACATGTGTCACATTGTCAAGGCTTTATGCCACGTGGTGACACGTGTCAGCTGGTGTGCCACGTGTTGACACGTGGCATGACACGTGTCGGGTTGTCATACATCGCCATCGCGATATGCGATGGCGCTGTGCCCAAGTACGTCGCGTATCGCAATTGGCCGTGAATTCAGAATTTTTCATTTTTGATCCTTGGACTTTTGAACTTTGATATTTTTGACCCGATATTTTCGTGATGTTACAAAACATTAATAATAAATAGTCGTGTCGTAAGGCGAGTCTAATTAGTTAATTTATGTAATTTATAGAGTCCTTGGGTTCGATATTCCGGACTTACTTAGCTTTAGTACAATTGATCGGTTCACTTACCGGTGTTTTGTGTAGTTGAGTCTTAGGTCTAGTTTTTATTACTTGTTTAATTTAGTTAATATTTAATTGACTGTTTTTAGCATATCAAGATTTTGGCGCCGTTGCCGGGGATTCTTAGCGATTGCGTTATTAGCTCTAATTGGACTTATTTGCTACATACATGCTATTTGTTTTATTGTCGATTTAGTCGTAGGAGTCTAATTAAATTTTCGTTTATTTTTGTTTAGTTTTAAGTATTCGAGTCTACTCACTTGGCCTGTTGCGTTTTTCAGGTTTATGCCACATCTTCGTTCGCAAGGACCACCGCTGGAGGATCTAGAATTTTCTCCGTTGAAGATCAAGGCTAGTTCGTCGGTAGAGAAACAGCCGTCAGAAGCTACATCTACACCAAAGTCGTCACCCCACAGTTCACCACCAGAAAAGTCCGAGAAGTTAAGCAGGCGTTCAAATGGCCGACGATAGAACAATTGCTGCTTAAGCTTTCGATGGCTTAACCGGATACCAATCATGCTTCGTCGTCCCCGAGATCAACAATCCCAACTCGTGGCAGATTCCGTCATACGTCATGAACAACATCGATCAAACTAATCAGTTTCATGGGCGTGATGACGAGGATGCACCGGCTCACATTAGCCGACTCTACCGTGTTTTGAAAACTTTTAATTTACAATGTGCTACTGAAGATGCTATATTCTTACATCTGTTTCCGTTTTCACTTGTAGGTAAAGTGGCTCTTTGGCTTGAAACTCAACCACCTGGCACGTTCACTACTTGGGAAGCATTGCGTTCTGCGTTTATCAAGAGATATTTCCCACCTGCTAAAGCGGCTATTCTTCGTGATCAAATTCATTCTTTTCACATGGAACCAGGGGAACAATATTGTCATGCTTGGGAGCGTTTTCAGAGCTTATTGTCTCGATGTTCACAGAATGGTCTCACACCATGAGCTCTCGTGGATAAATTTTACAATGGGCTGAATTACGAAACCCAAGTTCGTTTCGATACGACTGCAGGAGGTAATTTAATGTCAAGAAAGAACGTCGCTGAATGCAATGAGATGTTTGAAAGCTTTGCTCAATCTGATTATGCCAAAGGGCCACATCGCGGGAATTCCACTCCCATCACTAGTACATCCTCATTCGCTCGAGGTGTACACCAGGTTAATCTAGATACTAGTGTGGCTGCTTCTTCGAATCACTAACTAGAGAGGTTAAGGAGCTGAAGGCCAAGGTGGACAGGTGCGAGTTTTGTAGAGGTGGACATGGTACGTTGGAGTGCCCCGTGATGAATCAACAGGTCGATTTTGTTGCTAGTCAGAATAGGCTTCCCAACAATTACAACAACAACAACAATCAGAGTTGGAACACATACAAGAAGCCGAATCAGAATAATTCTAACTGGCGTCCGTCGGGCACACCACCCGGCTTTCAAAATTCTTATACTCCAGGACAATTTTAGTATTTTAATGATAATAATACCAATGGTACTAATGTTCAAAATAATGTGCAGGATTCGAATGGTGGAATTGGACGTTTGGAAGAGATGATGAAGCAAATCCTGGAGAGAAACCAAGCTACACAGAAGAAGTTCTCCGAGTATGACCTCCTTTTTAAAAATCAACAGTATGCTATTCTTGATATTCAAAGGATTGTTAGTGATATTGCTCGACGTTTAGAAGAGAGGCCTCCGGGTCATTTTTCGGGTATTCCTCAAAGTAATACGGCTGCTCAATTGAAAGCCATCTCCACTCATAGTGGTAGGGTTTTTGGTCCGGAGAGAGTTAGTAGAGAAGTTGAAAAAAATGGGGAAGACGGGTTGGTGGATGAGGAGAAGAGATAGAAGCTCCGGGTAAGTCACAAGGAAAAACACCAATTATTGAGCCACAAGTTGAGAAGAAGCCGGTTGAAGTCCGACCACCACCACACATCATTGACCTTGCTTATGTCCCGTATTCCACTCGTCTAAAGCATCAAAAGTATAAGAAAGATTACGAGAATTTTCTCAACATATTTAGCCAGTTGAATGTCAACCTTCCGTTTGTCGAAGTCCTCCAGCATATGCCTAAATATGCAAAGTTTTTGAAAGGCCTACTTAAAAGAAAGGATAAGTTGGAGGAGATTTCGACTGTACCGCTAAATGGAGAGTGTTCTGCGGTGGTTCTTAATAAAGTACCGGGAAAATTACCAGACCCCGGCGTTTTTACCATTCCATGCCTTTTCGGAAGTGACACGACGTGCCAAGCATTGGCCGATCTTGGAGCTAGCATAAACCTCATGCCATATTCTTTATATGAAAAGCTGGGCCTAGGAGAACTCACCCCTGCTCATACGATGTTGTCCTTAGCTGATCGTTCCGTTAAGTATCCGAGGGGTGTCGTGGAGAATTTGCTCGTTAAGGTAGATAATTTGGTTTTTCCCGTAAATTTGTTGTTTTAGATATGGAGGCCGATGAGAAATTTCCTATCATTTTGGGTCGTCCATTCTTACGTACTGCTAGGGTGATCATTGATGATTTTGAAGGCAAGATCACTCTTAGAGCCGGTGATGATAGTGCCACTTATATGGTTAAATCCATGAGACATCCAAGTGGTCAAGACGGTCTCATTGATCCATGTCACCCAGTTTACTCGATAGAATCATTTATCTCGGGCATGGATCCACATCTTGACAATTCTCGTTCGGTGAATATTAGTGTGGAGAAGGATAGAGAGGTTTCGAGCTCTCAAGTAATGGTGAAGTGTGTTAGAGACAGTGATGGTGGTAAGCGAAAGGTTGAAAGGATTCTTGGAGTTAAAAAGAAGAAAAGTAAGGTTGACGAATGGTCGGATCGTGATTTGGTATCCATGAGGGCATTGGATTTCTACCGAGGTGGAGGAAGCTCCACTCGGTTCGCCACGTGATTCGCATAACATAGGTTCTTGAGTGAAAACTCAAGTGTAGAGTTTGTAGATTTTACTTTATTTTATTTTTATTTCTTTGAGTCACCAACAATAGTTTATGTAGTTTTTATTTGCGTTGTCGATTCGTTACAAGGAATCATCACCATCATGGAGAAAGGAATCTATGAGAATTCAAGAGGTGCCAAGTAAGTTTTAAATGTAAAAATGACATAAAATAGGCATAACAAAGACTTGGTAATTTTCTTGAAATTTTTCTAAGGAAAATAGGGGCAAAAAACGAAGAAATTTTATGTTAAGAGTCCTCATCGCGCCGTTCGACGGGGTATCCATCTTCCCTCCGCGCGACGCGGAGGAGACTAGAAAGAAGGCGCTGTGCGCCGCGGCTAGGAGCCCATCCCTGGTTGCGAGGCGCGACCACCTGTACGCATACCATATTTTTTTTATTATTTATCATTCCTTGTTATTCCTAATGCTTTTATTTAGGTGTGATTCCTTATGTTTAGTTTGGTATTTTGAGTCCTGCTTTAAGGTGTAGTTGTCCGAGTCTTGTTTTAAGTCATCGAGTCACTAACGTATTTTTTTGTAGTTTTTCTTTGTTTTGTGTTTTTTGAGTTTTGCTAGGTAAAAGAGGGATTGAGTGAGCTAGAGAGACGATCCCCAAGGAAGAGTATATTGAAAAAGACAAGTGTGGGGATGGAGTAGCAGTGGAGCCGTATACTTTATGTTTATTTATTTGCTCCTGACTATTATATTTTATATATTTATTGAAGCACTTTAAATGCATAATATCAATCAGTTTGATAATATACATTTCTAGATATGTTTGTTTTGTTTTGCCGCTTATGTTTGTGTGTGAGAGAAGGAGTTACTGTTTTGCTAAGCACGTTCGTAGTTGAAGGGCATTAATGGAAGAAGACTCTAACATCATGTTTCATGTGCATATTACCAGCTAAGTCTTTTCCATTATCTAGCTTGTTAAATTTTTATTTTGCTTTTGTTTTTAATTTTTAGATTTTTAGTTTTTTTTTTTGTAGTCTGACTTTATTTTTATTTTTATTTTAAGTCATCCTTATCCTTGCATTGAGGACAATGCAAAATTCAAGTGTGGGGATAGGATATTTGAGTCGTATTTTAAATTGAGTTTATGTTCAAAAAAATAATAATAAAAATAAAAAATGTTTTAAAAATGTCCCTTGAATCTAGTTTTTTGCGTTAAAGTGGGAGATGATGATATTTATCAGAAATTGGTTTTTCAAACTACTAATAATATGAGATAAATAAAAGAAAGCGCACTTAACTTGGGATGTGTCGGTAGGCTCAGCCTTGAAAATGAAAGGGCAATTTGATAAAATGGTTAAAACACTAATCTTTTGTGGGTAAAGCGTTTTGTCCGTGGAAGATAAGTAATGAAAGGTCGGGCCATACTCAAGCCTCAATTCTTGGTATGAAAAGTGGAAAATATTATAAAATTTGAAGAAATTGAATACGTTATCATATGATGCTTGGGTAGGTTTAACGTTATATTATGCCGTGTAGCCTGTGATATAAATCTTAAACTACTACTTTTAGTGTTTTACACATCATTGGCATATGGTTTTATAACCTTAAATCTTGTATTGATGTGATGCCCCGGGTCCGGAGACTATGGGTCTGTATGCAGTCTATTCATCTGGGTATTCACAATTCTAAATGGGGTTGTGAATATTTAAAATAAAGCTAAAAACAAAGAGCAAACCCAAGATTTCTGCCGCATAAGTCTTTAAACATGATCACAAAAGTACAAATACACTACAGACTTGATCATCCACGCTGTTAGCCATGTGGGGTCCCCTTGCTCGCGTCTCATTACCATTAAGAAACGGACCACAAGGTACACACCACATGTAAGCCCTACAGATGAAATTTTGCATACTCACCTATGGTAATGGTCCGGTGTATTGCTTGATAATGGGGGTATGTCATGTTGTGGGGAACACTAGCTATTAATTAATTGTACATTAATCGTATCTAATGGCTTCTTGATAGACTTTGATGCTTAAGTTTAGGTGGATAAGCAATACCCTTGATCGTCTTAACTATTCATAAAAAAATAGAGCAACAAAAGTTTTAAATATGCTAATTTTGAGGTTTAAGTCAAGTTGGGGTGGTCTGGTCTGGTAAAAGCTGAAAATAAGCGGGTCTTAATTGTGTAAACCACTGAGTAATATTATTGTCGGATCTTATTTGACCCGGTAAAGATTAAGGCATGGGTTTAAGTGGATAACAATATCGGTGATCGCGGTTTTTGCGTTCTTCTAAGCTTTAAAAATTAACCTATATGTTTGTAAGACTGTAATTTTCCGATTCTGATCCAACTGCATCAGACTTTTTCAGGGACGAAAAAAGAGTAAATGTGGGGATATTTGATATACGTCTATTTATACATCTCGAATCCCTTGTAAAGTTGTGTTTATTTAATGTTTTGAGTTCGGTTTAGTTTGTGTTTTGTTAATCTTTTATTATACATCTTGAATCCCTTGTAAAGTTATGTATATTTAAGGCTTTGAATTTGTTTTAGTCTGTGTTTTGTTGATCATTTATTAATTTAGGTATTGATTCAAGTTTATTATATATTTATCACGTGTTAAATCTTTTGTTGTCTTGCATGTTAAAATCTAATTCTTTCTATCATTTCATGTGAGGCAAAGTTCGTGTTTGCTCGTCAATGATTATATGATTTGGTTCACTTAGTGTTTTGATTTGTTTTCATATAGATGGTGGATTGGAGTCAAGGAAAAGATAGATGGTGGCTTGGAGTCAAGGAAAAGAAGTTTTAGAAGTTTCTCATCGTTGCTTGGAGTTCAAGAAAGGAATTAATCAAGATCTAGCATGATTAAGCAATAAAATAAAGCGCAAAAATTCTTAGCCCTCCATGGTACACGATGCGCCGCGCGGCCAGGGAGGCTAAGCCTGGTCGCACGGCGCCTACACCTTCTATCCATCCAATTTTCGCAAACCAAGCCAGTCATGCACTATATAAATACGTTATTATAAACCTAGACGAGGGAGCACTTGGTAGCAGCCAGTTTTCCAAGGGAAAGAGCCAAGATTGATGGTGTTTTAGAGGCTAGGAAGAGAGAAGATCATAGGGCTTTCATACGGGTTTTCAAGGGTCGATTAAGATGGGTTCTCTCGTACTTTTTCAGTGTTCTTGTTCATTATCTTTCATGATTTTACTCTTTGTTCTTTGTTCTATTATTTGTCTTTGATTATGATTATGCTAGGCTAGACTTCATGTCTACCTAGGTTTGATGAACATTTTTTGATTTGATTCTTGCTTTGGACGATTGTTTTGATTATGGTTTCGTTATATTAATAGTAAAGACTTGATTTTGCTTTCATGATGCATATGAGTGTTTATTATCTTGGTTGATTATTAACTATTGCTTCACATAGATCTTTTATCTCTTGCTTTTGTTCTTTAGATTTAGGGTTTATGTTTAATCATTACTTGGTGTTTTGATTATTGTGATTGAATAGGCCTATTAGATCATAGAAGCTTGTTGATCGTTGATTAGGATTTTGAATGTTCTGCTAAATTCCAATAGCTGTGAGGTGAGGAGTTGTTCATGTGTCTTGGTCAATCGCATTATAGGTTAGATTAGTGACAATATTCTTGCTTTGTTATTGTGTTGATCCTTGTTCATGATGTCGTGTTTAGTTTATCAAGTTATCTAGGGTTTAGTGTTTTGTGAGATTGCTTGCTTGTGATACTATTAATTAACCATAATTGATGACTTTGAGGAAATCAATCCAACTAATTGCTTAATAATCTAATAATTATTCTTTAAGATTTCGTTTGATTTGGTCAAGGGTCCTTTAGGGTTTGTTAGATGAATATGTTTAGAAATCAGTTTCCATATCATGTTAGTTGTCCATTGCTTGATGATTGTTGATGCATGGGATTCTTACCTAGGTAGATTACCTCTCTTATTGGTTTCGATCTTGTGATTTATTGCTTGTTTCTTGTTTACTTGTTTATTTATTTTCTTAGTTTAATATTAGTTTAAAAACCCCCTTAAAATATTAATAATAAATAGTCGTGTCGTAAGGCGAGTCTAATTAGCTAATTTATGTAATTTATAGAGTCATGTGGGTTCGATATTTCGGACTTACTTAGCTTTAGTATAATTGATCGGTTCACTTGAAGGTGTTTTGTGTAGTTGATTCTTAGGTCTAGTTTTTATTACTTGTTTAATTTAGTTAATATTTAATTGATTGTTTTTAGCACATCATTGGTTATGGGTTTGTAGATTCTAACCTCGGTCTTAACCCGAAACTAGATCCGAACCGAAAACCGAACTTTCGTTTAAAGAATTTATTGTTAACTTTTTGGTTGTAAAACTTAAGTATCTTCATTTATAAATTATTATACAAGTTCTTTGATATTTAGGCATGTGAAAACCATCTATGAACTTATTATGAGATGGAAACTGAACCAAACCGAACGAACCGACTTTCACTCGCATAAGACACACAAGTGTGTTTTTAGCTATCAAGACTTGTATAAATCTTTAAAAATACTTTACAAACTGATTTTAAATATTTTATTAAAGTACTTGGAATGTTGAATCCAACTTGATCTTATAACAAAGTTGGACCGACAAAACCGAACACTCGCTTAACGTACGTTGTTAGTTCTAAAACAATAGAACTACATACTTGGTTAAGTATTATTAGATTTTATTGAGTTATCTCATAACATTTATTATTTGGAAAGTTGACTTTGGGTTTGACCATTTATCAAGACCCGAACCAACAATCCGAACACTCGTTAAAACCCGTTTTAGTATCTTTATTGTAAACGGACTTGCATTCTTGCATTTTTACCCACCTTATTACTTAACATAGGTTGAGTAAATATTAAGGTTAGATACTTTAACCCGGTTTCGAGCAAACTTACATTTTTAAAGGGTTATTATTATAATTTCTTAAATAGTTCCATTTTAAACCTTAAACTATAATTGTTTACATTTCTTACCTTTTATTTTAAAGCTTTCCTAAAACAACCTTTCTAATTCAAAGCTTTTACTTTTATTTAGGCTTTGCTCACTAGACTCGTCCTTCCGTTTTCCCGCCTTTTACCAACCAAGTTTTATATTTGAGCGTGAGTACTTTCATACCCCATTTTCCATCTTTCGTTTTGGGGGTGATATTGCATCTTATTCAAACTAAATGCTTTATACTTGAGTCGTAAACCACAAACGTTATTGTATACTTTACTTAAATAAATGCTCGATTTGGTGTTCTATGCTTACATGCGTATATGCTTATGTGTTTACCGCTTTTGGTTGGTTGATTAATAAATTCGTGAAGTATCTGGTATTCTCTTATAGTACGGTGTCGTTAATGTATTCTTATTAACGACCTCATGAAATCCGAATATATTTGGTATTCTCCTATAGACGGTGCCACTAATGTATTCTCATTAGCGACCTCATTTTTATCCAGATTATTACTTTTATTTATTGTTTCGTATACACGTTGTGGCATTTCATATTATATACATATTTGTTCAGAACTATAAATTGCTCACCAACTTTTGTGTTGATAAACTTTATTTTATGCAATGTTACAGGTTTGACGTTAGGTTGATTATGGAGTTTGGAGAAAACGTAACGAAGACCGTTAGGATATTAGCAAATTGAACAATATATTTATTTGCTATATTTTGTATGATATCTTGTGAACAAGTATGTTATGTGGCATTTTGATGTTGTGAAATTTAAATGAGTTGTTAAATATTGTCGCTTTAAATAGTGTCATGTACTTATGGGCAATCTGTCGCATCCCGGCATGTTCCGCCGTCTTTGATCGGGGTGTGACATATGGAATGTAGCGCACTTAATCTACAGTGTGACAATATTGGTATCGGATGTTGAGATTGGTTTGCATTTAATTTGAAATTGTCCCAATTTTATTATATGCCCACTACTACATAGCTTACATAGCATGTAGGTAATTTGACCAAAGAGTTGTCATCTACTTGATCTAACCCTCTTAGTTCCAACTTTCATGTTGATGCGCTCTATTCAGCTTGAGGGACACATTATAGCATATACCTATATTTATGTTATTAGTTAATCAGTGACTTAGTTATATTTTCTATCATTTGTTTTCGAGCTCAATAGGATACCTAGTACTAATGTATTTTATTCACTCTTTCCAGATCATATTACACCTACATCTGCACCTTATACATTTCCATGCACATCTTCTATGGGGGTAACTTCAAAATAGCCGATAACTTTAATGTGAATTAGTTCGACCTTGATTATAAATCAAATGTATACATTGTGTAAATTATATATACATTTTGAAAATATAAATCAAATGTATACATTGTGTAAATTATATATACATTTTGATTATAAATCAAATGTACACAATAAATAGATATCATCGGGCATACTACATGCATATTTGAAAATATATACATTGTGTAAATTATATATAAACGTTTTTGTATAAATTGTTCTTTTTCGTAAGTTTTCTTTCTCGAGTTAAGTGAGCTTTAATGAGAAACACTATTAACAACCATTTACTATGTGATAGTCCAAACTTCATGTGAGTATTTTACATGTTTGGCCTGTTTCTAAGTTAATTTTTCCTTATTTAAACCCAACACGATATTTGATTGTTTATCCATAAAACATAAAATTCATAATATATAACTGAGTCTGCTATAAAAGTGGAGTGGCTGGGATAATATTAACTTATAATAAAAAGGTATCATTACATAAATGTTAGCTTTGAACAGATTAGTTGGCATAAAATAAGGTCTGGGTCTTAAAAATGTCTCCTATTCAAGCTAGGATCAATGTTTGTATTCAATAATAATTTACAGTCTTAATCTATTCAAATCGGATATTTTTTTTGAACAACCAATTTTTGTTATCTATGAGACTTGATCTTATGACCTCCATTCTAATTCTGCCATTTTAGATAACTGAAAGTATATTTACCTGTTAAACTTTCCACCAACAACAAATCATAAAAACAACCCTACAACACGAGCAACAAGATAGAATTGTCAATTTTGACACTTGAAATGATTCCATTGATTCCCAAAATACTGCAAATCCTAGATTATATAACAGAAAATATAACAAAAATCAACTCTATTCTAACTAACTAAATCAGAAAGGTAAAATAGTAAATCTTCATTTTGACTTGATAAAGTCAACATCTCCCTCCAAGTGAAGGGTTCAAAACACCCACCTTGTGTAATTAATCTTTATGAAGAGGAGTGGCCAAGCACTATGTAAAGATATCAACAAGTTGAGTATGTGTACTTGTAAGAGACAAAGAGATTAACCTTCGTATAATTTGTCCCGAGCAAAATGACAGTAAATTTCAATGTGCTTAGTAAGCTCATGGAACACATGATTCTTGGCAATGTATACTGCAGCCTAAACATTTCAAAGGAATAGGTGTAATCTTTGGCACATTAAACTCTTTTAAGTTGTCACAAACAAGATAACCAGGCTAGTTCAGCAGTTACCCTACACATGGATCGATACTCGGCCTCTACAAAACTAATGGAATTGCTTCTTTAATTCCCTAAGAGATAAGGTAGCCTCCAAGTGTAAGAAAGTAACCACTAGCAGGCCGTCTTGTGCTAAGACAAATCACAATAAGCTTGTAAATCAAAGTTTGCAAATTTAATAAATAACAAACCTTGAGAAACTAAACCTTTAACATATGACAATGTATATATTAAGGGCTGCATTCCAATGTGAAAAGCAAGGATTTTGCATAAACTGACTTAAAAATTGGTCTACAAAGGCCAGTACAGGTCTGGTATGGGTAAGGTAGTTTAGCTTACTAACTAGTTGTCGATACTACAATGGATCAAACAAGGCCTCTCTTTTTTTGAGTTTTAACTGCAAATGAGCTGGTAGAGGTGTTGGATGAATAGGTAAAGCATAACCATTAAACTCGTTCAACAAGTCAATACGAAATTTTCTTTGTAGGACTTCCATACCAAGAAAATTGTTTAGAAATCCTAAGTCCTTTATTTGAATAGTAAGATGTAAGAACTGTTCAAGATCAACGATCTCTTGAGGATTATTACCAATTACTAAAATGTCATCTACATAAACAGAAACATGAACTGTAGATAAACCCGTAGATTTAGTGAAAAGAGAGTAGTCATTAGGATACCTCACATACCCATTGGGTTTCAAGACATCGGATATTGGCCATATCGTTGACGAGATGCTTTCTGTAAACCATAAAGGGATTCTTCATCAAGATCTCCCTGCAAAAAAAAAAGCAATACTAACGTCAAGATGGAACAAGGGCCAATTCAACTTAGTAGCAAGCACCAAAAGACTTTTAATTGTTGTCATTTTTACAACTAATGAGAAAGTCCTTTGATTTTTAACTACAAATTAGTTGGTAGAGGTGTTGGATGAATAGGTAAACCATAACCAGTAAACTCGTTCAACAAGTCAATAGAAAATTTTCTTTGTGTCATAAGCAAACCATCAGGATGTTGTAGGACTTCCATACCAAGAAAATAGTTGAGAAATGCTAAGTCCTTTATTTGAATAGTAAGATGTAAGAAGTGTTCAAGATCAACGATCTCTTCAGGATTATTACCAATTACTAAAATGTCATCTACATAAACAGCAACATGAACTATAGATAAACCCGCAGATTTATTGAAAAGAGAGTAGTCATTAGGAGACCTCACATACCCATTGGATTTCAAGACATCGGATAATTAGCCATATCGTTGACGAGATGCTAAATGTAAACCATAAAGGGATTCTTCATCAATATCTCCCTGCAAAAAAAAGGCATTACTAACGTCAAGATGGAACAAGGGTCAATTCAACTTAGTAGCAGGCACCAAAAGACTTTTAAATGTTGACATTTTTACAACTAATGAGAAAGTCTCATAATTGTCAATCCCTACCTTTTGGGTATCATCTCTGACTACTAATTGATCTTTACATCTTTCAATACTCCCATTAGCATTATACTTGATTAATAAACCCATTTACACTTTATTGGTTTCTTAACCAAAGGCATATCAACTCCATAACCATTGCTTCTTGCCAAGTAGGAAATTGGACATCTTGTTATAAGAAGTTCGCTCATGAAGAATATCAAGATGATTAACAAGACTTTGACTTGAAGTTGACAAAGCAGACGTAGAAATACGAGAAGTGACAGAACATGCATTGGTAATTGTATGATAACAAGAGGTATAACAATCAAAAGAAATATAAGCATCATTGAAAACATAGTCATTTAAATAGGTAGGAGTATGAGATGGTGATATGCTTAGTTTTACACGTTTATTTATCCCGATACTTAGGCACTTTTATCTTAATTTATATTTATTTCACTCGATTTGGGGTACTTAGTGCGCTTATTGTAAATACACAAGAAATTAACTCGTTGATGGAATTTTGGTGAAAAAACGAGCACATGAACCGAGCTCCTAGACAGGAAACAAAAAACGAAGAAAATATATTATAGTTGGTTTGAGACGAATCGTCTCATTATTAGATGGTCCCTCACATTGCTACACCTTGTCACATGAACTATGCAGCCGTCTCAAGCTTTTCAAGGATTATATGGTCCGTCTCAATAACCTCGTACATTAAATTTTATGTCGGTTTGAACATCGACGAAGCCCTTATACAAACCATCTCATTCTTGAAACAGTATGTCTCATCACCTGTCACGAAACCCTAATTGGTGGGTTATTTATATTGTGTTTTTAAGTCGTTTACACACTTTTTCGATGCAAGAGACAACTGGAACAGAACTTGAGGAGTATTTTAAAGAGGGGCAAGAGAGCTTGGATTCGTTCAGGGGATTACTAGACAACGAGTTGGTTGTTTAACGAGTCTACTAATTTCAGTTGTGAGGTTTCTGGGACGTTTTCAGTTTGTAACAGAACCTAAACTTTATGAACATATTTAATTCTTCTGGTTTTGTTATTTTCTTTGATATGGGTGGATAAACGTTATAGAAATACCTGTTTAATGTTTAACAATTCGTATTTACGGGTATTTAACGAGTGTTTTTATTATCATCTATTGTCAAGTTCATGTTTTGTGGCATTATTCTGTGTATACCCGCTGGCATATATGAGTTTTGAGTTGCATGAGGCTCTTGTGATTGATTATTACCTGAATTTGTTTAGTGTTATCGTTAGTTGCATGTTTAATCAATACAGAGTGTGTTGGTTGAGTTTGATAGACGTCCCATAGGGTTTATGTGTTGAACTTGTTAAAAGGAGTAGGTTCACCACCTTTTAGTTGGACCAAGACATTAAGGGTAGCTTGTCCTCTTAGCTTAATTGATTTAGTTAGTCGTTGCGAGACAACGTGCAAGTTTCTAGCTGTCGAATAGATCGAGTTGTAGGTTGAGTTAGTGGGAGTAAGAATAAGCACAAAAATAGAATGAGAAGGAACATAAGTATTAGGAGAATGAATAGAAGTATGACGGATGGAAATGATCAGAAGTATGAGTAGAAGAGGAAGACACATAAATAGTAGGGGGAACAATAGTAGCATATGGATCATCAAACAAGTATAAATGTTGCCTATAGAAGGGAAAAGGAATTGGAATTGAGAGACTTAATGGAAGGGAACAAATGCTCAAAGAAAACAACATCTAGGAATCAGAATGGAATGAGATGTTAAATCATAAGGTTTGTAAGTCGATTTTCCATGAGGATAACCAATGAACAAACAAGGCATTGCCCTTGATTGGAATTTATCTCTACCATGTTTGATAATTTATGCATAATACAAACATCCAAAAGCTTTGAGATGGCAATAAGGAGGTTTCTTTGATAAAACCTCATATGGAGTTCTATAATCAAGTAGCGTAGTTTGAAAGCGATTGATTGTATGAGTAGTTGTTAAGACACAATCACCCCAGAATTTCATAGGAAAATTAGATTGGAATAACAAAGCTCTAGAAGTTTCAAACAAGTGTTTATGTTTGCGTTCAACAACTCCATTATGTTGATGACATAAGTCACTACAAAAAAAGTCATCATTAGATACTAAACTTTTAGGGACTGATATATCAGTCTCGAATGCCTAGTATTTGGGACTGATTTATCAGTTACAAATACTATTGGGGACTGATTTTTTTGCGACCGATGGTAAAGACTGATAATCAATTGCTTACATTATTTGAGACTAAATTTTAGTCACAAATATCTCTAAACAATATAAGGTCTTGGTGAGAAACTTATTAGGAACTAAATTTCACTCCCAAATATATAATGAAAAATAACATAAAAATTAGGTGACTAATCTTCAGTCTCTAACATGGAAGGAACATAGTAGAGACTGAAAATCAGTTCTTAATATTTCCAGCCCATATTGTTTTATGGAGTGATATTCAGTATTTGATGTATTATATGAACTATGCAGCCGTCTCAAGCTTTTCAAGGATTATATGGTCCGTCTCAATAACCTCGTACATTAAATTTTATGTTGGTTTGACCATCGACAAAGCCCTTATACAGACCATCTCATTCTTGAGACAGTCTGTCTCATCACCTGTCGTGAAACCCTAATTGGTGGGTTATTTATATTGTGTTTTTAAGTCGTTTACACACTTTTTCGATGCAAGAGACAAATGGAACAGAACTTGAGGAGTATTTTAAAGAGGGAAAAGAGAGCTTGGATTTGTTCAGGGGATTACTAGACAACGAGTTGGTTGTTTAACGAGTCTACTAATTTCGGTTGTGAGGTTTATGGGACGTTTTTCAGTTTGTAACAGAACCTAAACTTTGTGAACACTTTAATTTTTCTGGTTTTGTTATTTTCTTTGATATGAGTTGTTAAATCTTATAGAACTACCTGTTTGATGTTTAACGATTCGTATTTACGGGTATTTAACGAGTGTTTTGATTGCCATCTATTGTCAAGTTCATGTTTTGTGGCATTATGTTGTGTATGCCTGTTTCCATAGATGAGTTTTGAGTTGCATGAGGGCCCTGTGATTGATTATTACCTGAATTTGTTTAGTGTTATCGTTAGTTGCATGTTTAATTAATACTGAGTGTGTTGGTTGAGATTGATAGACGTACCATAGGGTTTATGTGTTGAACTTGTTAAAAGCAGTAGGTTCACCCCCCTTTTAGTTGGACCAAGACATTAGGGGTTAGCTTGTCCTCTTAGCTTAATTGATTTAGTTAGTCGTTGCGAGACAACGTGCAACTTTCTAGTTGTCGAATAGATCGAGTTGTAGGTTAAGTTATTGTTTCCTTAATATTGAATTACCCATTATCCCCTAGGATGGTTAGAGCGATTTGTGGCTTAGACATGGACCAGATGGAAAGTCATTAGAGTGCTTAGATAAACAACTGTAATTTAAAAGCTATCTAGACGTTGTTAGGGGTTTCTGGTAAAACTGATTGTGGAGACCTAGTTGCCTAGACTCTGTCTATGTCAGTTCATCTTTAGAACCCGGTTCCATACACCTGTTAGGACCCGAACCTATTCAATAATCGTTAATTCATCTTACCTAAGTGGTTCTGTTTCTCATAATCAATTAAGTCTCGTTAATTTTTCGTTAAGTTTTCTTAAATTTAATGTTAGTTCAGTTAGTTAAGTTAGTTTGAATTAGTTTAAAGTAAAAAATAAATTAAATCAAATACTTTTTACAAGGCATGATTTAGTTGGGGTTTAGTATCCGAGCCACCTCATGTGTCCTTGAGTCTGATATCCAGACATCATTGTTTGTGCCACACGCAACCGATACAATTGTCGTTTATGTGAAGCTAGTTTAGGTTAATCCAGTTTTAAAAGCTTTATAGTGTTGAATTGCATGCATTTAATCTCACTGTCCATATTTAGCTTTTCATCACATTGGATGGTCTACTTCAGTGGCGGAGCCACATACAACTCACCGAGTTCGGCCGAACCCGGTCCATTTTCAGTTTTATATGTAACTTATAGGTGCGATTTAACAAGCGAACCCATTTTTTTCAGCGAGCGAACCGGGTGTCACAAAATCTCCGCAAACATTTCACCGTTTGCCGGTGAAAAAACAAAAACTTGAATGTTAGAAAGGGAACGATGTCGTTTTCTTCAGCTAGCATGTTGTTGTTTTTTGTGATATTTTGTATGCCATTTAATTTTAGAGCATCCATGTAATTTTTTTTATTTAATATGACCGTGTATTTTATTTTAATGGTGACGATGCACTTTTGTTAAGGTAGTGATATTGCGTTTTTTTTTTAATTTGGCCGAATGACCGACCCAACCCACTAGGCCCAAAAACTTTGTCGTTGGGAAAAAATCCCGACCCCATAGAAAAACATTTCTGGCTCCGTCACTGGTCTACTTGATCTTCTAAGAGGAAAAGAAGTATTAGTGGGAGTAAGAATAAGCACATAAATAGAATGAGAAGGAACATAGGTATTAGGAGAAAGAATAGAAGTATGACATATGGAAATGATCAGAAGTATGAGTAGAAGAGGAAGACACATAAATAGTAAGAGGAACAATAGTAGCATATGGATCTTCAAAGAAAGTATACATGTTACCTATAGAAGGGAAAATGGAATTGAAATTGAGAGACTTAATGGAAGGGAACAAATGGTCAAAGAAAACAACATCTCTAGGATTTAGAACTAAATGAGATGTTAAATCATAAGGTTTGTGACTCGATTTTCCATGATGATAACCAATGAACAAACAAGGCATTGCCCTTGATTGGAATTTATCTCTACCATGTTTGATAGTTTATGCATGATACAAACACCCAAAACCTTTGAGATGATAATAAGGAGGTTTCTTTGTTAAACCCTCGTACGGAATTCTATAATCAAGTAGCATAGTTGGAAAGCGATTGATTATATGAGTAGGTGTTAAGACACAATCACCCCAGAATTTCATAAGAAGATTATATTGGAATAACAAAGTTCTAGAAGTTTCTAATAAGTGTTTATGTTTCGTTCAACAACTCCATTATGTTGATTACATAAGTACAAATAGTTTGACGAAGAATACCTTTGATTTTAAGTTATTCAACATGAATGTGACTAGATCCCAATTCAAAAGAATTATCTAAACGAATACACTTAAATTTGATGTTAAATTGTGTAGCAACCGTTTCAATAAAACTTTGAATAACAGAGAAAGCATTACCTTTAGTTGCTAACAAATGAGTCCAAGTGGGTCTACTATAATCATCCACTCCGGTTAGAAGGTATTTGCAGCCATTGTGAGTTTGAGTTTTATAAGGACCCCCATATATCAACATGTATAAGATCAAATATGGCAAAAATAGAACGAGTACTATAGGGAAATGGTAAACAAGTTTGTTTAGCTTTAGGACAAATGTTACAATAATCAATGAAATCCATGTTTTTGTTAGAAAGGACATGTAAGATCGATTGCCATAGATTGTTTCCAGGCATCAAAAACCTGTACCATCAAAATATTTTGAAATCAGAAGCATTCCAGGATGATTAGAAGGATGCAAGTAAAACGGATTTGATGCATCAATTGTCTGAGAATTAGAAGCCGAATCAGTCATGATTACAAATTATTTGAAAGAAATCATAAAATGAACGATGAATCTAAAAAAATGAATCGGGAATTGACTTTGAGAATAAGATGTGAAAGCAAGAATGGATAAAAAGTTAGAAAAAATTAAGAAACAAAAGGATATCAGTTTGACTGAAAATGAAGAATTTTAGTCGGAAGAACGAAGAACAAGATTGGAAAAATAATCAGAGTTTGAACAGAATCAGTTTAAACGAATTTGCTTTGATACCATGTCAATTTTGAAAGTTGAAATGATTTCATTGATTCCCAATATTGTTACAAACCGTTAATTGTATAACAGAAAAACTAATAAACACCAACTATTTTCTAACAAGGATAAAAGAGTAAATCTTCAGTTTAGACTTCAGAAAGTTAACATGTGCCATTCAAAAGAAGAGACCATAGTAAATACTTTATTTACTTTTGTTAAATTTTCCTCTAATAATAATTGTTTTAAACGATAAAACAATAATTAACTAATCCACTTGCTTTTTGGTCTTTCCTTTCCACCGCCAAGGATCCGATCATTTGTTTTTAAACGAACAACTAAGTAACTTCGGGTACTTCGTACGCGGCCTTCATTGGCTAAAGGTAGCTCGAATCGGCTACAAGTACGGACGGACGGAGCCCCTAACGGTCCACCTATTGAGGGATTCCCCGGATAAAACCCGACCCCTACGCCCGCCAAACGGCATGACAACAAGGAGCCGGTAAAACCAGGTAAGCTCTCGACTTGAACCCTAGCAAGCGAGGGTCATCCCTCATATCTTCCATATAAATGGTGATAGTGATGTTTGAACCCCTTACCTCTTATTTGTAAAATAAGTGATCTACCATTGAGTCACATCCAATGATAGAACCAAGGATCCGATACTAATCCATTTTAATAATTATTGTTTTTTATTAACAATGTTAATTCTAAAACACCACAAAACCTTGCTACTCACCACTAGAAATCCATGCCCCACTTGCACATAAAAAGTTGGTGCCAATCTCATTCTCCCACTTACACAATATCGCTCATTTCAATCTTTTTTTAAATGACATTCTATATTTCACACACCTTTTGCAAGTTATTTATTTATATATTGTGTATGATAATTAGCGTATCATTAAAATTTTCATAAAAGTGGAGAGAGGAGCGGGGGAATGAAGGGTCACCGGAAAAACGAAAAGGAAATCCCGTTCTATGTGTCAAATCTACCGGATGGAGTGATGTTAAGGGACCTGTGGTTTACTTTTAGGCACTTCGGAATCATGTCCGATGCTTATATAGACGTTGGCGGGATGGGGTTTGGGTTCATAAGATTCAAGGGGGTTGGTAACGTCACCAGTTTGCTGACACGCTAAATGGAACGAGAATACGGGGAGCTGTAATTTTGGTATCGAGTGTTGTGTTTGATAGGAAGGGTGAGGTCATTCCCGAAGCTAGGAAAGTGTATGCAAGGAAGACGGTTCCGACACGGGTGACACCACGGGGCATCGACGGTCAAAGTGAGAAGCAAAAAGGTGTCTCATACAAAGACATTGTAGAGAAAGGGAATAAGGCTTCGATGAAGATGAAAGAAATAGTGTCGTAGTGTCCAAAGCTTAACTATCTGTCATCGGTGCTTGGAAGATCAGTGGTGGCGGAATCAAATAATGTGGAGTCCTTATGCGGAGTAAAAGAGATGTTATCACGGGCTGGATTTTCGAACGTGGCGTTATCACACATTGGGGGACTTACATTGTTGATTTTGTTTAAGAGATTTGGATGAGTCACCTTAATCAGGTGAATCTTTGGAATGAACAAGAGGTTAAGACGGGAAGGATTGCCGGCTTGAAAATACTAGGACTGTCGGTTATGCTAAGGGATGATTCCAATTATGATATGATTGGTGTTCTCTTTGGCACGTTGGTTTGCAATTCTAAGTTTTCATGGTCGAGGTCTGATAATTCGTCCGGGGATTGCTTCGTTCTAACACCTGTCGGGGGTCGTATAGAGGAAGCGGTTAACGTTATGTGGAAAGTAAAGGTGTACACAGTTTGGGTCATTGAAAAGTTGAGGTCTTGGGTACCAGCTTTCTTGGTGACACGTCTTCTGATTGGACGGGAAACTCCTCGTCGGATGATGGTGAGAACGTAGTTAATCGGGACGAGGTGTTAGAGGAGGGTGAGTTCCGACCACCTCCACCTCATCCACCCTCATCACCGCCGTTGAAGGTAGGGAAGCAGCCGAAAGTCGGGGGGCGGAATACATGTACGGGGATGGGGTAAACTTGGGAAATGATGAAAATATGGGTAAAAAAGATGGAGGAGACGTGCATGGGATTCATGTTTGCAATGAGAGTATTGATATAGTGGTAGGCCCCATGAAGGAGGTATTGTGCACAAGTCCTAGATCTGTAAGGGTGGTTTTATGTCAAACATAACTAAAGGTCATGAAGGTGAAGGGGGTTTAGGCCCAATTAAGACCCCCGTTTCTAGGAAAAGACCTAGGGCCTCTCGATATCCCTCCTTGAGTCCGATGGACGTTGGGACTGTGGGTGAGAAAAGGGATTTAATGGCGGAAATTTTTGGGGAAGACGCTCGAAGTCAAAACACGGGGAGGGGGGGGGGGCTGGTGGGGGATATTGTAGGTGCCAGCGAAGATAATATGGTGGTCGACGAGTCGGGTGATGGGGAGATTGATCACTAGTTGGAGACAGGCTCAGAAGTGGGGGGAGTCGGTTCCGCGGAGCCTAGTCAGAATTCGGCAGAGGGGATTGAGGGTACCCGGAACTCGCCGTTGGTTAGCGCTAATTCTGAAGATTTGATTAACCATGAGTTAAGGGAGACAATGAAAATTGGGACTGTAATTGGGATAGATTTAACTAACAACAGTACATTGGTGAGAACATCTATCTTGGGTGAAGGTGGTATAAACGGTGGGTTATGAATATTATGACGGTGAATATTAAGGGAATCGGCGTGGCATGTAAAGCCGATTGGGTAAGGGGTATAAAGACAGGTAATGGGGTTCACTTCTTAATAATTCAAGAAACAAAAAAAATTAACATTCTGGGTTACTTGGTTAGCCGGTTATGGGGGAAATCTGCTTATGAGTTTGATAGTGTTGACGCGGAAGGTAGATATGGGGGAATCTTGAGTGTTTGGGACCCATCCTACTTTCGGAAAGTGGGTAGTATAATACATAGGCGGTATTTTGGTAACTATCGGAGTGATAAAACCGCTAGGGTGTGAGATATGCTTTGTAAATGTGTATGCGCCAAATGATTCGAGAGAGAAGCGGAGTTTGTGGGCTGATTTATTGGGGTTACGTATGTCATTAAATGGTATGGTTGTGTTTATGGGAGACTTTAATGAGGTCCGGAGCTCCGTGGAAAGAAGAAACTCGGAATTCTCACATCCTAATGCTAATGTGTTTAATGATTTCATTGAAAGAGCAGGATTGGCGGAGTACCAAATGGGAGGGGGCTCATTCACATATATTTCCGATAACGGGGTAAAGATGAGTAAGTTGGATCGATTGTTGGTGTGTTCAGAGTTTCATAATCGGTGGCCGTCAGCCTCGGTAACAGTTTTGGCAAAAGGAGACTCGGATCATAGGTCGCTTCTATTATCTACGGTAACTAATAATTTCAGACATATACCATTCGTTTTTATAATTTGTGGCCTGAACTTGAAGGGTTTGAAGAGTTCGTTTCATCCAAATGCAGCACCTTTAGATTTGATGGTCCGTCGGACTTGGGTTTTACCACTAAGCTAAGATGGTTGAAAGGTCATATAAAAAAGTGGTTGTTGGTAGAAAAACAGAAGAAGGAAGTTCTATATATGGTAAAAAAAAGGAGATTGAAAGGTTAGAGGGAGAGGCGGAGCATAGAAATTTGTCGGATTACGAGTTGGGGCTTAGGTCGGAGTGTGTGGCTTTCCTGAAAGAGTTTGAGAAATTAAAGTGTGCGGACTTAAGACAAAAGGTTCAAGTACGGTGGGCGGTTGAAGGTGACGAGAATTCTAAGTTGTTCCGTTGTATTCTTAATGCCAATCTTAGTAGCAACAGATTACATGGTTTGTCAATTAATGGAGTTTGGGAGGTAAATCCGGTACTAATTATAGAAGCAGTTTTTGGGTTTTTTGAGGATCGGTTTCGGGAACCAGAAACGGATCGGCCTGTGGCGGTTTTCGATGGAATCAAAAGACTAGAGGAAGTTGATGTTAGAATTTTGGATGCCCCGTTCTCGGTAGTAGAAATCAAAGACGCTGTTTGGGAATGTGATGGGGAGCAGGCACCAGGCCCGGATGGTTTCAATTTCAAGTTTCTAAAGAGATTTTGGAGTTGTTTTGAAGGTGATTTTATTAAGATATTTGCCGATTTATATGCAATTAAACCGTTTAGTTTCGGATGTTTGTCCTCTTTTATTGTCTTAATTTCTAAGTCGAAAGATCTGGGTGGGTATAATGATTATAGACCGACTAGTTTAATTGGTTGCATGAATAAAGTTATCTCTAAAGTGTTGGTCCGAAGGTTAAAATTAGTGATCGGTGGCTTAATATCGGAAGAGCAATCGGCGTTTATAATGAATCGGAGTATTCTTGACGGACCGTTAATTCTTAATGAGACGTTTGCATGGTTAAGAAGTAGCAGGGGAGAGGTATGTTTTATAAAATTGATATCGAAAAGGCCTATGATTCGCTTAGCTGGTTTTATTTGGATTTGGTTATCGGTCAAATGAACTTTCCATCAAAATGAAGAAGATGGGTGGCGGGGATATTGATGGCTAGCTGGGCCTCGGTACTTGTTAACGGGTCTCCGACTCCGGAATTTTTACGTACCCGGGGGTTAAGACAAGGGGATCCACTATCCCCGTTCCTTTTTGTGATTACAATGGAAGGGCTTTCATGCTTAATGAAAAAAGCGGTTAGGAGTGGGGCTTTCAAAGGGTTACAGTGTGGGTTAGGAGGACCATTTCTTTCCCATCTTCTGTATGCAGATGATGCGATTATTATTGAACCGTGCCAACGCGCAAACTTGAAGAGAATTTTAAGGTGTTAATTTCAGGCTTAAAGATAAATCAAAACAAGTGTCAAATCTTCGGGAATGAGGTGGGGGGAGGCTGAAATGGGGGAAGTGGCTTCGGATTTGGGTTGCAAAGTCGGGAAGGTGCCTTTTATTTACCTCGTTTGCATGACGGGGTGAATATGAATAGAATTAATGCATGGGAGCCGATTATTGAGGTGTTTAAATAAAGGTCATCGTTGTGGAAAGCTAAACAATTATCACATGGTGGTTGGATTACGGTGATCAAATCGGTCTTGAATTCTCTCCCCACGTACTATTTCTCATTATTCAAAGCCCCGAAATGGGTTTTGGAGAAACTCGAAAGACTTCGTAGAATTTTCTTTTGGGGGGGGGGGGGCGGAGGAGAAGACAAAGATGAATTGGGTTGACTGGGATGTGGTTGTGGCTCTAGTTGAAGAGGGAGGTCTCGGGTTACGAAGGCTTAGAGATGTTAATGTCTCACTTCTTGCTAAGTGGTGGTTGTGACATTCGTCAATTTCGGGTCTCGTTTTATATTCGTTTTTGTAAGCATTTTGTAACATGTCGATTTTTCGCGCTTTATTTTAATAAATTTTACATCGTAGTTGTGGTTAAGCTTGTAAACCCGAACCGGAATTTTATCAAATTATCGATGTTATAATTCTAACGTGTGTGGGGTTTGTCAAAGACAGTTATTTATAATTTAAAAGCTCGGTTAATTAAACGTTAGGGACTAAAGTGGGGTTCTTTAAAGTTATACAAGTTTTAAATCATTTTTAACAAAATACCAAACATGAGGGGCCAAAGTTAAACTTTTATACCCACCTATATAAGCCAAACCCTAACCCTACATCTCATATTAACATTCCCAACCGCCACCCCCTTGTAGCCGTTTTCCGGCGAGCCCAAGATTCCGGCAGGAAACCGGCGACGTGATTTCCGGCCAACCACCACTTCTATTTCAACCCGACACCACCTCTCACCGCACACCACTACTTTCCTTCCCTCCCTCGCGTTTCCGGCAGCCCCGCATCCTTCTTCGGTTTCGTTTTTCGGTGACCGGAAAACCGGCCACCGGTGTTTAGCCGTCCCACTCCGTCTCTCTCACTCTCTCTGTCTCTCTCGCACACTCTCTTTCTCTCTCTTCTCTCCCTCTGACGACGCAGCTCTCTCTCTCATCTCTCCCTCTCCGTCGTAGTTCTCTCTCTCTTCTCTCCCTCCCACCATCGCAGCTCTCTCTCTCTTCTCTTCCTCCCTCCATCTCTCTATTTTCGTTTTCCAGCATGTATCCGGCTACCTTCATCTCCGACGACTCGTGAACATATATAATAGGTAAATTTAATTTGGGTTTTGATATTGTTAGTTTTCGTGTAGAGTTGTTTTGATTTGGGAAAAGATAAACGATCGGGAAATGGTTATCTTGGCTCGGTTAGTTTGTACGTTAGTTGTTAGACTAGAGGTCTCGGGTTCGAGTCTCCTCCTAAACCGATTTTGTGTTATCATGGTTAAAAATCGTATAATTAGTATAAAACTATTAAATATATAAAACTCATTATTTATAACAATTATTATTATTATTACTAACTTTTTATAAAAAAATTGTATATCATTATAAATTCTAATTATTAGTGTTAGTATTATTGTTAATGTTATTGTTATTATCATTATTATTATAAATATTAAAGTTACTATTATTATTTAAGATCATATTATTATTATTTATTAAAATTATATTTTTATCTTTTATTATTAGCAATAATATTATTGTATTTATTTTGGGAACTCGTTTAGAACTCGAACCGACATCGAGGGCGGTATCATTATTTACTATCAATATTATTTAGTATTACTATTATTATTTTTATCAACAACATTTTAATTAATACTAAGATCGTTATTCTTTAACTATTATTATTAGTATTATACAATATTAGTATTATTAATAATAATTATTGTTATTATTATTATCATCATTATCTTATACATCTATATATATATATATGTATATATATATATGTATATATATATATATGTATATATATCTAACATAACTTTTTAGAAATATTATTATCATTACTATAATTATCATTTATAACATTATTATAAACCTTATTACCTATTCATTTTTTTATAAAACCGAACTCTTAAATTAAGCCCGTCTTGTTTCTATCTTGATATTGGTTTAGTTATTTAAAAGTCCAGTAAAATAATAATATTTTACTTTAAATTATCAATTAAGTACGAGTCCTTAATCATTAACGAATTAACCGGTAATCCGATTTATAACCGAACCTCATCGTTCAATGTTTCCAATATAGTTTCATTATGGTTTCAAGTTCATTAATATACATTACATTATTTATTTTAGCTAAGGTGTTTATCGTTTCAAGTCGGATCTATTCGGTTACCGTTCGAGCTTCATTTATTTATCTATTTATTTCTCGGTTCATCAGTCGAGGTGAGTACTTTCATACCTCTTTTTCTATCCTTCGTTTTGGGGTGACATTTCATACCTATCAAACTAAATGCTTTATTTACTTGAATCTTAAACCCACAAACGTAATTGTATACCTTACTTGAATAATTGCTCGATTTGGTGTTCCATGCTTATTTGTCTATGTGTTTATCGCTTTTGGTTGGTGGAAGTCTATAAATCCTAGACTACTTGGCATCCCCTTGTAGCAAGGTGTCGTTAACGTAATGCAATTAACGATATTTTATTAAATCCTAGACTACTTGGCAACCCCTTGTAGCTAGGTGGCGCTAACGTAATTCTATTAGCGATTGTCAATTTATCCAAGTTGTTGCTTTTATTTATTGTTTTGTATACAAGTTTTGTGGCTTTTTATTACTATATATTTATATGCTCAAACTTATGAATTGCTCACCAACCTTTGTGTTGACAAACTTTATTTTATGAAATGTTACAGGTTTGACTTTTGTTGACTCGAGGACTTGATGAAAACGTTACCAAGACCTTTAGGATATTAGTAAAACGAACAATATAAATGTTACTTTTATTCAATTTGTTTGTGTGAACGAGATGTGTTGATTATTGGTTTATGAAATAAATGAGTTGATTAAATATTGTCACTTTAAATAGTGTCTTGTGTATTTGTCCAATCACGTTGCACCCCGGCATGTTCCGCCGCCTTTGGTCGGGGTGTGACAGATTGGTATCAGAGTCACAAGACTATAGGATAGGTGGTTAGACGTAACGACCTAGTATAGTCTTTACTTTAGGGTCCTTATGCGTGTTGCCTATACGTGTTTACCCTACTTGATTGTTCAATGCACTTGTTTATTTATATACCTATTTATTTTATCAAATCATAAATATACACATACACACACTTTCATAGTACTCCAAGGTATCCTTACCTTAAAACGCAAAAACATTAGTTTTTATTGTGTTTTATGGATCACGAGCTTAACTTGGATCCCGTTGTTTCAAATCTCCTTAAAGATTGTCTCATATGAGATGACCACTTTAAGTAGTCGAATGCGAGCGTTCCGTCCGCCATCCTAATTTTTGGTGTTAAAACAATAGGACTACGGTGATTTCGTGGACTAGTATTTTGGCATGACGTTGTATCTCGATTTAAGTGTTATCATCGTTATTTGAGTCGAAAACATGAAGAAGACGCGGTGGTACGTGCACATATTTAGACTCCAACATAGTAGTTTTGTAAAAAGATTTTCAGTGTCGAAAATTCAAGTCATGGTGGTTCATGCGCGATATTTCCCACCTTTAAATCTTAAAACATTATTATTATTTTTCAAAATTTAAACCATTTTTCCTTTATTTTATTATAAATCCTTATCACAAGTCTTCGTTTATAAAGGTAATTTTATATTGTGAATAATTCCTTTATTCCTCGATTTTATGTAGTAAAGTTTTACGCCAATTTTCTCATTTTGTTTTCACAACGATTTTATTTATATAAATTTCATCCATTACGACCTCTTCGATAAATATATATATATATATATACACACACACACACACATTTTCAATCCATTCACTATGTTTTTTTTAATATGCCATCTATTTTCATCAAGACTATTTCTAAACAAAATTTTCATTATATAAGTTTTATCATATTAAAAAGATTTCATGATAAATGTTACTTTGAATTTTCAAGTAAATCTTCTATTATATAAACTTTAAATTTCTTTAAAGTCCTTGTACAAAATTAGTATAAAATTTCATTTTCATAACTATTCCTTTTATTTTGGACGATCACTCCAAAATTTTAATTATTTAAACTTCTCACGACAATTTTTTATTATACTATATTATATAATACACGAGGTAAAATCTTCATTTCTCAAATTTATTTTCATAACAACTTTCATCATGCAATATTTGGTTCATTATAAATTTTCGCAAATAAAAATTTACATCATATGATTCTACACGTTTTAAAATTCTTATGATAGTTTTGCCATGATTTTTCAAAAAAGTCACAAACTTATAGTTTGTAATCTTCTTGAGACTCTCAAGCAAAACTTCATAGAAATTTTATTTTAAAGATCAAAATCGTTTACTTATGATTTCTCGATTTGCAATGCCGGTCATTTAACTTACCATGATATTTTTGTTACACGATATTAAATAACGAACTTGGTAAAAAAAAATTTCTTTTCGCAACTTTATATTCCCAAAACGACATTTATCATTCAATATTGATACCTCATAACAAATTTTGGCATTCAATTTACGTATTTTAAAATTTCCTCATAAGCAAAAAAAAAATTATTGTAATCTTTATAAAAAAAAATTTGTGTGATTCACACGCTTGGATCTCAAAAACAAAAAAAAACTCTATTTATATAATATATATATATATATATATATATATATATATATTCATATATATATTAACTTGTATTTTTTATTAACAAAATTTTCATGGATGTTTTAAACATTAGTTATAAATTATGATATTTTCAATTAATACTTATTACTAGTAAAAAAAATCTCCCTAAACGCAACCACAAGTTCCCA
Organism: Bidens hawaiensis; assembly: GCF_021521415.1. Taxonomy (NCBI): domain Eukaryota; kingdom Viridiplantae; phylum Streptophyta; class Magnoliopsida; order Asterales; family Asteraceae; genus Bidens; species Bidens hawaiensis. The sequence goes on from NW_027491042.1 coordinate 849,304, forward strand.
AACACCCGCATCCCGTCTCAAACTACGACCGTAAATCAAACCACCCTTCCATTTCAAAAGTCTCCCGAGCACTCAAATCTTTTCTCAATATGAACGAAACCTAAAACATCAAGTTATATCCTCACCTACTCAAGTTTCATGCAAAATCCAAGATGTACAACATTAACCCAACAAAAAGCCTTAAATACAACACTCCCACGCCACGAAAACCTATCAAACTCACTATCCTAATACTCCAAAGACACTGACAAACACACTCACGAATGCTTTAAACATATACAAACCAGAGTTTACCCAACTAAGACTCAAAACCCTTCGACCCATACTATGTCGAGTCACAAACCATATCGCCACATCGTTCCCATCCAACCATAGAGTTTGATATCAAAATAGTAACCCGAACACTCCTTGCAAAACCCATGTATAAACCAAATCTCAACCCAAGCTAGTCAAGGTCGACTTACCCAACCCATCAACTTACCCGAACTCAAATAAGCAAGCATCATCCTAATAGCCCACCACTACTCACAAAAATCATCCAAGCTTAACCCACTCAAAAGACCTAAACTCAACAAACCTCATCGATTCAACTCAAGAAAACTCAACTACCCAAGCCGACCTAAACACCCTCACTTACTACTAAATTTCCAACTCACTCATCGTACGAAGCCTAAGACCCCTCCCTACGCATGCAAGCTTCGTTTTTCCCTAAATTGTTTTTTATTTATATATATACAACTAGTGCATTTATAACGACCTCATATGTTTAAATAATCACTTTTAAATTATAAACTCTAAATATATATATATGTATATATATATATATATAGTATTGTCATGACAACAAAATTTTATTATGAGGATTTGTATTCGAGGATTATTAAACGATTATGTGTATGATTTCAAGATTTTAAATATTGTCACCTAAGGTGATAACTCTCTTAATAACTTTATAAATTCGAGGTTTCAATTTGGATGTTGAATGCAGGATTTATTTAGTAACAAATTTTAACTTTCATCATCTTGCATAAACTCAATGACCATGGATTTGCAAATCTTTTGGGACACGTTTATAAATACTTTATGTTGTTACACAAGCTTTTGCTCAATAACGATTTACGCAAACTATTACTTCTTATTATCGCAAGCATTATTTTATAAATATTTTTTTATCACAAACGCTTTATGTATACAAACTCCTTTAACAATTTGGGTTACAAGATTTACATTCAATAATGATTTAAATATTTTCCCTAGCAATGCGTTACCACGATGCTTCGTTATTATGTACATTTCTTAGAAACAACAAAACGGCCTTACTTAAGACCTCATTTGCAATTTTAGTCTATTATACGCTACGCGATTTACATATTTCGATATTAAATTCGATTCTCACAATTATTGCGATTTTTCTTTTCATTTGGTGAGATGTTTCGATGACAATATTTTGCACATGAGATTTCATTGTTGTGTTTTGATTTTCGGAACCGAATGCAAACTATTCAATAACAATTTGTGCAATAATTTCAAAACCTCAGTTTTCGCTAAAAAAATCTCGTTTATATTTTAAACGATATTTTCATGACTATGTTATTTATATTTGAGCAATTATGTAAACATGATTCTATACATTATTCTATATCATTTTATCTAATCTATTAACGGCCTATGTGTGGCTGTCTACAAGTTTTGGCGCTATTAGAAACCGTTATTATAATGACAATTATACAAATGGTTTCACAATAGTGGCCGTATTCACGTTTTATCACATTTCATCGATTGTTTTGGTTGTAAATCAATACTAGTTTATTTATATTGATGCACGTATGTGTCGCCCCAAAGAAACTCACCTCATCCTCGTGATTTCACGCGATCGAATTCTCAATTTCTTTTAACCTCAAGTTGTTCATGTATGAAATTCATCGTACGTTATTATTAATTGTAACATTGTTTACCTCGACCCCATGTGCTCACTTTTGGGCTTCTCATTTTACTCATATCGGATTTTTTTTTTCATTTTTCACTCTTTGGATTTTTGTTTCATTTATCGGATTTCATTTAAGCCTCGATGTATAAACTTGACAATCATCTTGATGACCTTCGACTACAAACCTCATTTTCGTAATTGTTTACCCTGAAATTTTATTTAATTGATCGTCATTAATTAATTTAAGCCGAATTGTTATTTCCGCCTTGGTTTATATTCTAAGACTTTAAATTGTTTATTTTATGTATTCCATTTTCCTACTTATTAAAAAGTCAATCCCAAAATTTCAACCGCCAGTACTGTTTTGTCAATATTGATAAAATCCAACAAATTTATTTACACATCTATTGTTTAAAGATTTCAAAATAAATATGTCTCTTAAACCACACAATGGGACGAACCATGTGGACCATACGACGATCTAAATAATTATGGGTGCACACTTAATTATCGAAATCCCCGTATGAAAGCCATAGTAAGTACACTTGTGTGCCATAACTTAGACCCGAGAATGATAGCGGAAAAACGATGGAAATGCGAATCATGATAAAGACATGGTGGATACGCTGCCGGTACATCCTATATATAAGTGTCTTTATTATGTTTCTCATTTGTAGCGTTTTTCGAGTCATGCAAGGATTTGACGTTATTCTTTTGCTTAAAACTTTTCATGCAATTGTTTTATCAAGATCGACATTCGTTAGTAATTACCTTTTCTTTAAGTTGTTTTAATTTTGGGACGAAATTTCCAAAAAGTTGGGGATACTGTGACATTCGTCAATTTCGGGTCTCGTTTTATATTCGTTTTTGTAAGCATTTTGTAACATGTCGATTTTTCGCGCTTTGTTTTAATAAATTTTACATCGTAGTTGTGGTTAAGCTTGTAAACCCGAACCGGAATTTTATCAAATTATCAATGTTATAATTCTAACGTGTGTGGGGTTTGTCAAAGACAGTTATTTATAATTTTAAAGCTCGGTTAAGTAAACGTTAGGGACTAAAGTGGGGTTCTTTAAAGTTATACAAGTTTTAAATCATTTTCAACAAAATACCAAGCATGAGGGGTCAAAGTTAAACTTTTATACCCACCTATATAAGCCAAACCCTAACTCTACATCTCATATTAACATTCCCAGCCGCCACCCCCTTATAGCCATTTTCCGGCGGGCCGAGATTTTGGCAGGAAACCGGCGACGTGATTTCCGGCCTACCACCACTTCCCTATTTCAACCCGACACCACCTCTCACCGCACACCACTACTCTCCTTCCCTCCCTCGCGTTTTCGGCAGCCCCGCAGCCCTCTTTGGTTTCGTTTTCCGGTGACCGGAAAACCGGCCACCGGTGTTTAGCCATCCCACTCCGTCTCTCTCACTCTCTCTGTCTCTCCCACACACTCTCTTTCTCTCTCTTCTCTCCCTCCGACAACGCAGCTCTCTCTCTCCCTCTCTGTTGCAGCTCTCTCTCTCTTCTCATCCTCCCTCCGTCTCTCTGTTTTCGTTTTCCGGCATGTATCCGGCTACCTTCATCTCCGACGACTCGTGAACATATATAATAGGTAAATTAAATTTGGGTTTTGATATTGTTAGTTTTCGTGTAGAGTTGTTTTGATTTGGGAAAAGATAAACGATCAGGAAATGGTTATCTTGGCTCGGTTAGTTTGTACGTTAGTTGTTAGACTAGAGGTCTCGGGTTCAAGTCTCCTCCTAAACCGATTTTCAGTTATCATGGTTAAAAATCGTATAATTAGTATAAAACTATTAAATATATAAAACTTATTATTTATAACAATTATTATTATTATTATTATTAACTTTTTATAAAAAAATGTATATCATTATAAATTCTAATTATTAGTGTTAGTATTATTGTTAATGTTATTGTTATTATCATTATTATTGTATATCATTATAATTATTAATAATAATTATTGTTTTTATTATCATCGTTATCTTATACATCTATATATATATATATGTATATATATCTAACATATCTTTTTAGAAATATTATTATCATTACTATCATTATCATTTATAACATTATTATAAACCTTATTACCTATTCATTTTTTATAAAACCGAACTCTTAAATTAAGCTCGTCTTGTTTCTATCTTGATATTGGTTTAGTTATTTAAAAGTTCAATAAAATAATAATATCTTACTTTAAATTATCAATTAAGTACGAGTCCTTAGTCATTAACGAATTAACCGGTAATCCGATTTATAACCGAACCTCATCGTTCAGTGTTTCCAATATAGTTTCATTATGGTGTCAAGTTCATTAATATACATTACATTATTAATTTTAACTAAGGTGTTTATCGTTTCAAGTCGGATCTGTTCGGTTACCGTTCGAGCTTCATTTATTTATCTATTTATTTCTCGGTTCATCAGTCGAGGTGAGTACTTTCATACCCCTTTTTCCATCTTTCGTTTTGGGTGACATTTCATACCTATCAAACTAAATGCTTTATTTACTTGAATCTTAAACCCACAAACGTGATTGTATACCTTACTTGAATAATTGCTCGATTTGGTGTTCTATGCTTATTTGTCTATGTGTTTATCGCTTTTGGTTGGTGGAAGTCTATAAATCCTAGACTGCTTGGCATCCCCTTGTAGCAAGGTGTTGTTAACGTAATGCAATTAACGATATTCTATTAAATCCTGGACTACTTGGCAACCCCTTGTAGCTAGGTGGCGCTAACGTAATTCTATTAGCGATTGTCAATTTATACAAGTTGTTGCTTTTATTTATTGTTTTGTATACAAGTTTTGTGGCTTTTTATTACTATATATTTATATGCTCAAACTTATGAATTGCTCACCAACCTTTGTGTTGACAAACTTTATTTTATGAAATGTTACATGTTTGACTTTTGTTGACTCGAGGACTTGATGAAAACGTTACCAAGACCTTTAGGATATTAGTAAAACGAACAATATAAATGTTACTTTTATTCAATTTGTTTGTGTGAACGAGATGTGTTGATTATTGGTTTATGAAATAAATGAGTTGATTAAATATTGTCACTTTAAATAGTGTCTTGTGTATTTGGTCGGGGTGTGACAGTGGTGGCGGTTCAAAAACGAGAAAGGTAGTTTGTGGTGGAAGGTGATTTGGGCTATTCATAGTTCATCAAGATCATGGTCTGCTATGCCGGCAAAGATGTCTGCCCCGTGTCCGTGGAACCAAATAGTAAGCCTTAATTCTACTTTTCTCTCATTGGGTATTGATTTAAATAAGAGTTTTCAGAGCATAGTTAAAGACGGGAGAAGTACATGGTTTTAGCTTGATTGGTGGATAGAGTCGGGTCCGTTATGTGTTCGTTTCCTAGGCTCTTCGCCTTGGAGAAGAATAAAACTTGCATTGTGGCCGATAGGTTGTTCATGGCTAATGGCTTCATTTGTGGGAATTGGAATTGGTCTAGGTCGCCGACCCGCGAATCGGATGTGATGGAGCTGAGGCAGTTGCTCCAAATCTGCCTCCAAGTTCATTTGGTAAATGGTGCAGATAGAGTGGTGTAGGCCGGGGGAGGTTGTGAGGATTTTTCGGCCCGGTCCATTAAAAATTTAATTTCGGCCCTCTCTAATAATGACCCGGGTTTCATGTTTGAATGGAGTAAATATTTACCAAAAAACGTGGGCATTATGGCATGGGGAGCGGCTTTAGGTCGGTTACCAACTTTTGATGCTCTAGAAAGAAAGGGAATTTCGGTGAGCACCCGTGTATGTCCGATTTGTAATGAGTTTGAGGAGTCCGTGGAACACTTATTTGTTTCGTGTAGCATGGCTCAAGCGATGTGGAGTGTTGTTGCCCAATGGTGTAAGGTTCCTCCTCCACTTTTGTTTTCCTTTCGGGATGTTTTGGATCTACACAAATTTGTACCCGTGTCCGCATAGAAAGCGAAAGTCATCTATGCGGTGTGCTTAGTTGCAACTTGGTGCTTGTGGAAAAGGAGAAATTTATTGGTTCATGGTGGGGGCTGGATCGACAAAGCTGGACTTGTGGAAGAAATAAAAGTTATGGGTTTCTTGTGGGTGAAGAATAAAGGGAGGCGAAACAAACTTACATCGGATAAATGGCGTTGTTTTAGTTTTTAGCGGTGTCGTTTGGTAAGTTATAGTTGGTGTGGGTATTGGATTGTTTCTAGAATGTTGTATGCTTGTAAACCTTTCTAGCTCCTTGCTAGAGTTTTGGAATGAATTTGTTGATCTTTCAAAAAAAAAAAATCATAATCTAGTAGCTCCTTTAGAAATTTTAAATCAACCCCTTTCAACTTTTTAATTTCTATTTCTTGGAAATCATAAAATCACATTAAATATTCGTCCATTATAGTGTTATCGTCTATAAATAAATACAATTTAATGTAACTTTATATAACACAAATTTAGATTGATAAATAGTATTTTTACCTCACATTTAAACAATGCTCATTTGGTTATCAAACTTAATTGAAAGTTATTTTATTAAGAGTATGATTAGTTGGGTAAAATTAGAAACTTAATTTAGTCTTTTACTAATTTCGCAATAAGCCCTAGTTGGAAGATATCCTGTCCAAGTAACAATATATATTGAAGTTTTTCCTTCCTCAAAGAACGAACACATCTACTTTGTAAGTAACATTTTGTACAAATCTCAAATCACGATCTCTATAAGTCAGCGTAAAACTAGGTGTCTTGAACCCAGTTTTCCAAATGCCCGACAAAGCAACAATTAAAGAACTCACAACATGTCAACATCCATTGTTTTGAAGTAATACATGATCGAGTAACCAAAGAGAATATATGCATAAACTTGGACTGCAAATGACTATTCACTTCATTTTCTTTTCATACATCTTTATCTCTAATAATTATAGATTGTTTATCTTTTGTATCCGCATCAAGTTCTCTGTCTCCATCGCTTTCTCTATGAGTTAAAGGTTAATGAATAGTAGTAATACTCAAGAGCATTAGTATCTAGTTCTCTTTTTTTATCATTTTAATTTTGCTAAATATCACATTTCTTTGAATTTTATTTAACCTGTCACAATAGGTTTTTTATCTCTATTTTTATCTCACCATCAAACATTTATTTTATTACTTAACCTATCACATTATGTTTTCTATCTCTATTTTTCATAGTTGTCTTAACTGACATCAGTTTTAAATTAAGCTAGGCCTAATCATTCTTATTTCTTACTAACGAACATAGCATTTATATCACTGCTCTTAAGTGTGTTCCTAGCCAGAGACAACCTGGATAAGATTCAAGAGGTAAAAGCATACCTCGACAAACCCTTCAGCATTAAAGATCTTGTAAATTTTATTATTTATTTGGCATCGAAAATGCTCGAACAAAAGGACTCGTCTTGAGTCAAAGGAAATACACAAAAGGATAGTGGGATGGAAGGTTCTCGATCTAGCAACTTTCCCATCGAACAAAACCTTAAACATGATGGAAGCGTGTTGATGTTCCTCAACATCGTTGGTTGGTGGGCTGCCCCCTTTATCTACAAACCACCAGACTAGACATTTGTTTATCAGTATTCAGTAAACGTGTTAAGCCAAGTCGTGGTTAACCCTTGACAGACACACTTGGAGCAGCGTATCAGGTTCTGGGTTATCTAAAATCAACACCGGGTCAATGAATCTTGATTCCTACGAATGAAGGAACCAACTTAATATGTTATTGTGACTCGGATTGGTTGGGTTGTTCCTTCTCTAAAAGGTGGCGTGCGGGTTATCTCTTGCTCTTTGGTAGACACTCTTCTCATGAAAGTTTAAAAAGCAATTAGTTGTCTCTAGATCATCTGCATTGAGCCCTGGCATCCAGAGTTAGTGAAATATTAAGGATGCAATGGTTGTTAAAAGTCCCTGATTTCGAACAAGTGGGTCGACTCCTTTATTTTGTGACAAACAATCTGCATGTTATATTGCTAATAACCCTTTTCATGAGTGTACGAAACAAATAAAAATGGATTGTTATTTTCTACGTGAACGGGTTGAGTCGGGCGGCCTACAACCTTAAAACAACAACACCAAAACCCAAATCATTGACTTACTTACCAAGTCCTTGGGAGGATTACAACTTCGTTCCTTAGTTAACAAGTTGAGCATTCGTGCTATCCACGCTAGCTCCATTTGAGGCAAGTAAAGAAGGTATTACGTATATTATTTATATTCAAACTGTAAATGGGATATCTTTAATTTATTTACTTTTATCATTTATTATTTTATTTACTTCTAACATGTTTCCTTTTTTTTATTAGTTTTATTGTTTTCATAAATATTTTAATTTTCTTACACAATAATTTTAAATACAATAAGGGTAGTTTGGTCTTTTTAAAGGATTTTAACAGAAATTTTGGATGGAGTTAATGATTTGGACGAAACTGGCAAGAACCGTGAAACATCAAGGTTCTGATTGCAAAAAATAAAATTTTTGGACGAAACTCGCATAAATGACCAAATATCGAGGACGAAAATGACACTTTACTCTAAATTATATATAAATGTTTTTGTATAAATTGTTCTTTTCCTAAGTTCTGTTTCTCGAGTTAAGTGAGCTTTAATGAGAAACACTATTAACATCCATTTACCAGGTGATAGTCCAAACTTCATGTGTGTATTTTACATGTTTGGCCTATTTCTAAGTTAATTTTTCCTGATTTAAATCCAACACAATATCTTATTGTTTATCCATAAAACATAAAATTCATAATATATGACTAGGTCTGCTATAAAAGTGGAGTGGTTGGGATAATACTAACTTATAAAAAAATGTATCAGTATATGAATATTAGCTTTAAAAAGTTAGTTAGCATAAAATAAGGCCTGGGTCTCAAAAATGTCTTCTTGGTCGTGTATTTTGTATATATATTAGTGTATTAATTATGTAGTTCTGTTGAATATATTGTTAAAACTTTGGTACTTCATACGTGCTTTAGTATTTCAGGTAATTGATCGTTAAAGATGCTAAACGGGAGACCTGTACGAGCATGGAATGCTATCTCGGGAAGATCGAAGCATGATTTGATGTCTTGGGAAGTGTTACAAGGATTCAGGAAGAGCACGGATGAGAAATCATAAGCCGATGCTAAAACTGAACAAGATTGGTTGACAAAATGCGACCATGAAGTAAAACGAGCATATCCTGAGCTAGAGAATGAGTTACGGGACCCATAATATATGAATTTTGGGTTTCTCGACGAGAGGAATTCAAATATGAGGTTTTCTTAGGTCGCGGTACTCGACGAGTAGGGTCTATGGCCATTGCGATATGCAATGGTCTTAAAAATCGTGAAAAAACGGATTTTGACCTATATCTTCTATTTTCCGAACCCTAATCAAGATTGACGACCAGCAGCAGCTATTAGGCGATTTTGGGTGAATTCCAGGGCTACCAATCATCTCTTGATCAATCCTAATGGCCTTACTCATCATTATTGAAGATCTAATGATGTCAAGGCTCGGCTAATCTCCTAGAATCGCACCCGGGATGTATAGTTTGTAATCTTTACAGTTTTTCTCATGTTACTATGAATACTAGTGTATGATTATTGATGATTGATATATGATTATTGATGTTTGGTATTTCTGTGTGTTCAGTCGGTTTAGGTTTACGTTAGTCTGAACGATTTGTTACCAGTTGCCAAATAATTGATCATATGACTGTTTGATTTGGCTTAATACGATAAAACATACAATTGCCCTTAACTGAGTTACACTGGCAATGACTGTTTGATAACCAGTGCCATGTGTAAAGTGATTGTTGATGTCTAAGGTTTTGTCTGATTGATCAGTTTGTAGTTAATATGTTAATAATTAATCTGTTAGGTTGCATGAGATAGCTGTGAGTTGCTTACTTGAATTCCCGGGTGTGATGTGCTTTGTTAACTGCTTAAAACACGTTTACTTGTTCATTGCTTAGTTCTAAATTTCACTTAAATTGCTTGTGTGATCAACACTAAACACTAGTTACTTCATAATATTAAATTTGTACACGAATTGCATTGACCACATACTTCTTGTGATACGATACCCTACTTGCTCTAATTATTTAGTTTAATTAGGTTTTTGATTGACTCAAACGACGATCATCAAAATGGCGCCGCTTCCGGGGAGTTATTACGCTTAGTGTCTTTCGTATTAATTGATTTTTGTGTTTATTTAATTTTAATTTTAGTTTTTAAATTTCAGTTTTCATTTTAAATTTTATTTTTCCGTATTTTACGCGGGTTGTGTTAGTTGTGCAGATTACAGGTTTCTACGCACCCGCATTCGGGCCGACAGTCTCCGTTAATTTACGAGCCCAAAATCGAGACGTTAGCTCGGCAGAACCGAGTACAAAACAGGAATTCAGAGATGGAAGACCAAAATCAGAACCAGAACCAGAAACAAAAAGAAAACCAGAACCAGAACAATAACCAAAACCAAGAACCACTCCCACAAAATAACGCTTTTCACCCAAACAACATACCTGACTCACCAAACTTCAATAACCAAAATAACCAAAATCACTCAGCTCGTGCTTCCAGAACCCGAAATCAAAACCGACACCGAAACCTAAATCTCAACTTTAACCAAGCCGGACCATCAGCTCCAATTAATAACCCCAACCGCCGAGTTCGGATAAATATCGATGATGTTCAACCGAGTATTCCAAGAGAAGATGAAGACGAGGGGGAAAATAATAATGGAAACGAGGGTGTTGAGATTGATAATGAGGTAGATAGATGGGTTAGAGGTAATCGGGCAGTTGAGCCCGAGAACGAGGGTTTTGAGCAGGAAGATGTGGGTGATGATAATTGGGATGAAGAGGTAGAGGAGCCAGTCATTCGGAGACGGGCTGAACCAGTTAACAGAAACGGAAGGGGTCGAGAAAGGGTGAATCGAGCGGAATGGCCCGAAAGAGTTCGTGGTATTCAGGTTAACTGGGGCGGTTTGGGAAACCCCGGGGGGGCTTAGGAGGAATTATATGGCCCCGGTTCATGGTGTTAACAGTCGGTTCAGACCGGCTATCTCGGACGGAGCATCCCGGTTGGTCCCACAGGAACGAGTGCCAGGACAGCAAACTTTCAAGTCCCGGCCATCTTACGTCAACATCGTTCCTCATTTTCACGGGATGGCTTCGGAAGACCCGTATTCACACTTGGCCGATTTTTCGGCTATTTGCGGGTCTATTGGTGATGGCACATTTGATCAGGACGAAGCCCGGTTGCGGTTATTCCAGTTTTCATTAAAAGACAAAGCAAAACTCTAGTTTAATTCGCTACCAATGCACGATATTAGAAATTGGGCCGAGATGCAGCAGGTATTTCTAAACGAATTTTATTCACAGTCGAAGACTACCGAGGCCCGTTCAGACATTCGCAACTTTTCACAATTATCTGGTGAGTTATTTCATGAAGCCTTTACCAGGTATAAAGACATGATCAGGAAATGCCCACATCACCAAATCGAACTGTGGGAACTGGTAAAGTGCTTTGTTGATGGGTTGACATACGAGGACCGAAAGCATCTTAAGGCCTCGTGTAATGGTCAGTTGCTGAATCAGCCCGAGAAAGATGATTGGGATTTTCTAGAGTTTATGTATGAAGACTCGAAATCTGAAACAGCAGCTGAAAGACGAAGACGTGGTAATTCATCCAGGTCAGTTAAGTCAGTCGCGAGTGAGTCTGAAAGAATTACTGAGTTGGAATGTGAACTGGCTGAGTTGAAAAAGGGTAAGAAGAAAGAGGTCGGGAAAGTTGGTGTTAAATTCCCGGTTTGTGAAGATTGTGGTGAACTCGGGCATAAGGCAGAAAATTGCCCCGAGTTTGATGATGATGAGGAGGATGACACCGACGACGTTAATTATGCTTACGGGGATTCCAAAGGCCAAGGGTTCAATTCGAACACAAATCACCCGGGCCTGAGGAACCACCCGAACTTTCGTTACATTAACGCGTCTTCTATGTTGAACCCGAACTTTCAGGGATCGAGCCAGAACGGGTCGCAGGGTAATTACCGCCAGGGCGGTTATCAGCAACAGCAAGGTTTGTATGATCATAATCGGGGGTATAACATAGATGGTAACCGGGGTGGAAATTCATCGGGTAATCAGGACCAGCAGAGGGGGTCCTCGGGAAATGCGGATGAGTCTGTGCACTTAAAGTTGAATGCATTGATGAAGATTATGGCAGATCATAAGGCTGCAACGAAAAAACAATTTGAGTTACATGATAAGTCAGCAGATGCAATGTCAAAGCAGATTGGTCAGCTCGCAGCAGATATGGCAAAGTTGCAAAAGAGCGCAGGTCAACTCCCGAGCGATACTACAGTAAACCTGAACCATTACTGCTCAAGCTCCAAGAAGGGAAACAATGTGCACATCAATGCGGTAATTCTTTTACCTAATTTTGTAATTTCTAGTGTTGAAGTTAATTCACCACCACAGTTTGTTGAAGGGGTGGTGAAAGATGTTAGTGATGAGAGTGATTGTGTTGGTCAAAATGAAACGATTTTCCAAAATGGCTCAAAATTAAAAGCAAATTAAACATCTTTTTGTGAAAATTGTTCTTGTGATAAATGTTTTAATAAAAAATTGGCCAACACAAGGGATGAAGGGGTGGAGAATAATACCACCTCAAGTAAACTTCAAAACCCAGGAGTGCCGCTTTTATCAATTCAAATTGGGAAATTTAAAACTGATCGGGCACTTCTAGATCTTGGAGCATGTGTTAGTATCATGCTAGGTAGTTTATATAATCAGTATGAATTTGGCCCATTAGAAAGGGTAAATACCACCGTGGTGTTGGCAGACCAAACTCATACACTTCCCCGGGGCATGGTGACTAATGTAATGGTTCAGGTGGAGGAATATTTCTACCCAGTTGACTTTCTAGTACTTGACTATGCTAAACGTGTGAATAATACACAACCATAAGTCATATTGGGTAGGACATTCCTTGCCACAGCACATGCGGTGATTAATTGTGCTAATGGGATATTGGAAATTACGTGTGGAGACCGTGATAAACGGTTATTATTGTTTGAAAATGTTATTAACCCTCTTGATGAAAAGTGTGTAACCTTGGACAAGGATCACACAAAAGAGGAATGTTTTGCGATTGACAGGATAGATAAGAGGAGATTTGAGAAACAACATATTGAGAAGGTGGAAGAGAAAGGTAGCCGACCAAGGAAGAAGAAAGTGAAACATCCACCCAACAAAAATGATCGAGAGTCGAGATTGAGGATGTTCGGGCCAGATCCTGGCTTATCGGAAGACTGCCAACAAATGATTAAAGAAAAGCGTGCTTATAATGAGAAGGTCGCACAGGAGCGGGCCAGACGCCCACCTTAAATGGCATACAAATTTCAAAAGGGTGGTAATTGTACATTTTGTATATTTTTAGTTTCTATTCTGTTTTAGTTTTTATATTACTAACTGTATTTTAAGCGTACCATCAAAGCAAAATCTAAGTGTAGGGATACCGCACGAGAAAAGTTGGGATTTTGATGCGTTCGGTAAAGTTTTTTCCGACAACGAGGTTACAGTTAAACTACCCAGAGTGCTTTCATGTTCATTTTGTTGTGGTTAATCCAGGTACGTGTATATTTTGTTGTATTTGGAACTTTGTGGGTGTAGTTCACTATAAACCCTCACGAGACCCCACTCGTCCTCCCGGGCTACCGGGAGGTTTAAAGGGCTTGTTGCATACGCTAAATGCAATCGTGATTCCTATGAAAGTGAGTTAGGTCTTTTAACGTTTTTAACTAATTTAACAGAATTTATTATGAAACGACTTACTTTGGCTCGATAATTGTTTTAACAAAAATAACAGAAAAATCATTTTCATAACTCTTAAAAGACCTTTGTCTTAGACTTGTGAGAAGCTTGCTTCTACACGTCTCCATATTTTGCAGGTTCAATTGTCAGTTTAGTAATTGGTTGAGGCGAGGATATACAAGTGTTTACAAGAGTTCACGAGCCAACTGGTCCTCTTCCAGTCCCGTTGATATCAGGTGATTTCAGTTTCATAATTTATTTTGTTTTTATTACTTTCAATGTTAAAAGTGTAATTGTATAATTGTTAGTTGAACCGCCACATTTGATCCCCGAATTTTAAAATTGCTTAATAGTCAAAAAGTCAATTTCAACCCCGTCCCTCAAATGTTCATTAATCATTTTATCTATTTTAACTTTGAGGACAATGTTTAAATATTCTTACATTGAGGACAATGTAAACCTCAAATGTGGGGATGGGGGAAATTTGAAAAATTTTAGCCAAATAGTACCTCGAAGAGTGTTCAGAAACCAAAGTTGTTAACTGTTAATTATTACCATTAATGCCAAGTCATAGGTTTCTGGTCATGGTTGGTTTTTCAGCTTCTCAATAGTCTTACTCACAAATGTTTTCATACGAGAAATAGAAAATGGGGTCGTTTAGGCGGGATAACAAGTCATGGGGACAGGTACATGTTTATATCGTCAACCCTATTCCTCTGGTACGTGTGTAAGTTGACCCAAATATATATAATACACATATAATATATAGTACACACATGTCATTTGAGTGCTTTCATTAATGTTCATGGATTACGGGATCGTAGTTGGCAAAATGCAAAAGTGATAGAGGCAATTAGGTTAACCCTCATCTGGATGAGCGCAAGTGTGGGTACTGGGGGGTTGGGGCCTCATACATTATACATATGAGGATGGTTAATGTGAGGGGCGGGGGGTTGGGTCCCTTAGAAAACCTTTCTTGGATTTATTTTTCATTTGTTTAACCCCGACATTATGTTACGAGACGATCCGGCTTACTAGGTTTATTTGTAATTGTATTTGTTTTTGTTTTTGTATTTATATTTGTTCCATTATTAAGCATCACGTTATTATGCTTAAAAAAACTTGAGGAAAAGGCCAAAAATATGTCTGTTTATATTCAGTTATGTATTCAGTAGTTCATTTATGTAAAAAAAAAGAAATAAAATATGAAATCAGTATGTATGTTAGTTTGCTTATTTAGAGGTTTTATAATAAGTCAGTCAGTTTGTATACCAGTTTCGTTTATTTAGATGTTATGTAATAAGCCGGGTCGGATCGTTTGAGCTACTTAAATATTTCCCTTCCATACCCTTACACCTAACCCCGTTACAACCCTTTTAAGACCTCTTGATTTGCATTTGTGTCAAAGCAGTTTTATGGATGGATACCTGTTTATGAGTGATACTGAGAGTAGAGTGATACTAGCACATCTTTTGCTAATCCAGATATTAAACAGAGAGGAGAGTTATTATATTATGAGGGGTATGCGCATGTGTGCCTTAACCGGAAACAAAGTACACTTTCCTGGGTGGCACTATTGTTTTTATTATAGCACATAACCGTATTTGTAGGATATCAGTCTAGAAAGTGTCAGTCTGGTAAACTGGGTATGACCTTAAACCTTACTAGTATTAATGGTGATAATTCACATAACTATGATGGAGGTTAATGTTTACTTTAGAGTTTTGCTTGAGGGCAAGCAAAAGATAAGTGTAGGTATGTGATGGTCGTGTATTTTGTATATATATATATATATATATATTAGTGTATTAATTATGTAGTTTTGTTGAATATATTGTTAGAACTTTGGTACTTCATACGTGCTTTTGTATTTCAGGTAATTGATCGTTAAAGATGCTAAACGGGAGACCTGTACGAGCATCGAATGATATCTCGGGAAGACCGAAGCATGATTTTATGTTTTGGAAAGTGTTAAAAGGATTCAGGAAGAGCACGGATGAGAAATCATAAGCCGATGCTAAAACTAAACAAGATTGGTTGACAAAATGCGACCATGAAGTAAAACGAGCATATCCTGAGCTAGAAAATGAGTTACGGGACCCATAATATATGAATTTAGGTTTCTCGACGAGAGGAATCCAAATATGAGGTTTTCTTAGGTCGCGGTACGCGACGGGTAGGTTCTATGGCCATCGCGATACGTGATGGTCTTAAAAAAAGTGAAAAAACAAATTTTGACCTATATCTTCTATTTTCCAAACCCTAATCAAGATTGACGACCAGCAGCAGCTATTAGGAGATTTTGGGTGAATTCCAGGGCTACCAATCATCTCTTAATCAATCCTAATGGCCTTCCTCATCATAATTGAAGATCTAATGATGTCAAGGCTTGACTAATCTCCTAGAATCGCACCCGGGATGTATAGTTTGTAATCTTTACAGTTTTTCTCATGTGACTATGAATACTAGTGTATGATTATTGATGATTGATATATGATTATTGATGTTTGGTATTTCTGTGTGTTCAGTCGGTTTGGTTTACGTTAGTCTGAACGATTAGTTACCAGTTGCCAAATAATTGATCATATGACTGTTTGATTTGGCTTAATACGATAAAACATACAATTGCCCTTAACTGAGTCACACTGTCAAGGACTGTTTGATAACCAGTGTCGTGTGTAAAGTGATTGTTGATGTCTAAGGTTTTGTCTGATTGATCAGTTTGTAGTTAATATGTTAATCATTAATCTGTTAGGTTGCATGAGATAGCTGTGAGTTGCTTACTTGAATTCCCGGGTGTGATTTGCTTTGTTAACTGCTTAAAACTCGTTTACTTGTTCATTGCTTAGTTTTCTAAATTCACTTAAATTGCTTGTGTGATCAACACTAAACACTAGTTACTTCATAATATTAAATTTGTACACGAATTGCATTGACCACATACTTCTTGTGATACGATACCCTACTTGATCTAACTATTTAGTTTAATTAGGTTTTTGATTGACTCAAACGACGGTCATCATCTTCTATTCAAGCTAGGATCAATGTTTGTATTCAATGATAATTTACAGTCTTAATATATTCAAATCGGATTTTTTTTAACAGCCAATTTTTGTTATCTGTGAGATTTGAACATATGACCTCTCATTCTAATTCTATCTTTTTAAATAACTGAAAGAATATTTACCTGTTAAACTTTCCACCAACAACAAATCATAAAAACAACCCTACAACACGAGCAAACAAGATAGAATTGTCAATTTTGACACCTGAAATGATTTCATTGATTCCCAGAAATACTACAAATCCTAGATCATATAATAGAAAAAATAACAAAACTCAACTCTATTCTAACTAACTAAATCACAAGGGTAAAATAGTAAATCTTTATTTTGACTGGATAAAGTCAACATCTCCCTCCAGGTGGAGGGTTCAAAACACCCAGCTTGTGTAATTAATCTTTATGAAGAGGAGGGGCCAAGCTCTATGTAAAGATATCAACAAGCTGAGTATGTGTACTTGTAAGAGACAAAGAGATTAACCTTCGTATAATTTGTCCTGAGCAAAATGACAGTAAATTTCAATGTGCTTAGTAAGCTCATGGAACACATGATTCTTGGCAATGTATACTGCAGCCTGAACATTTCAAAGGAATAGGTGTAATCTTTGGCACATTAAACTCTTGTAAGTTGTCACAAACAAGATAACCAGGCTAGTTTAGCAGTTACCCTACACATGGATCGATACCCAGCCTCTGCAAAACTAATGGAATTGCTTCTTTAATTCCCTAAGAGATAAGGTAGCCTCCAAGTGTAAGAAAGTAACCACTAGCAGGCCGTCTTGTGCTAAGACAAATCACAATAAGCTTGTAAATCAAAGTTTGCAAATTTAATAAATAACAAACCTTGAGAAACTAAACCTTTAACATATGACAATGTATATATTAAGGGCTGCATTCCAATGTGAAAAGCAAGGATTTTGCATAAACTGAATTAAAAATTGGTCTACAAAGGCCAGATCAGGCCTGGTATGGGTAAGGTAGTTTAGCTTACTAACTAGTTGTCGATATTGCAATGGATCAAACAAGGCCTCTCTTTTTTTGAGTTTTAACTGCAAATGAACTGGTAGAGGTGTTGGATGAACAGGTAAAGCATAACCATTAAACTCGTTCAACAAGTCAATATGAAATTTTCTTTGTAGGACTTCCATACCAAGGAAATTGTTGAGAAATCATAAGTCCTTTATTTGAATAGTAAGATGTAAGAACTGTTCAAGATCAACGATCTCTTGAGGATTATTACCAATTACTAAAATGTCATCTACATAAACAGAAACATGAACTGTAGATAAACCCGTAGATTTAGTGAAAAGAGAGTAGTCATTAGGATACCTCACATACCCATTGGGTTTCAAGACATCGGATATTGGCCATATCGTTGACGAGATGCTTTCTGTAAACCATAAAGGGATTCTTCATCAAGATCTCCCTGCCAAAAAAAAAAAGCAATACTAACGTCAAGATGGAACAAGGGCCAATTCAACTTAGTAGCAAGCACCAAAAGACTTTTAATTGTTGTCATTTTTACAACTAATGAGAAATTCCTTTGAGTTTTAACTACAAATTAGTTGGTAGAGGTGTTGGATGAATAGGTAAACCATAACTAGTAAACTTGTTCAACAAGTTAATAGAAAATTTTCTTTGTGTCATAAGCAAACCATCAGGATTTTGTAGGACTTCCATACCAAGAAAATAGTTGAGAAATGCTAAGTCCTTTATTTGAATAGTAAGATGTAAGAAGTGTTCAAGATCAACGATCTCTTCAGGATTATTACCAGTTACTAAAATGTCATCTACATAAACAGCAACATGAACTATAGACATGAACTATAGATAAACCCGTAGATTTAGTGAAAAGAGAGTAGTCATTAGGAGACCTCACATACCCATTGGATTTCAAGACATCGGATAATTAGCCATATCGTTGATGAGATGCTAAATGTAAACCATAAAGGGATTCTTCATCAAGATGGAACAAGGGTTAATTCAACTTAGTAGCAAGCACCAAAATACTTTTAATTGTTGTCATTTTTACAACTAATGAGAAAGTCTCATAATTGTCAATCCCTACCTTATGGGTATTATCTCTGACTACTAATTGTTCTTTACATCTTTCCATACTCCCATTAGCATTATACTTGATTAATAAACCCATTTACACTTTATTGGTTTCTTAACCAAAGGCATATCAACTCCATAACCATTGCTTCTTGCCAAGTAGGAAATTGGACATCTTGTTATAAGAAGTTCGCTCATGAAGAATATCAAGATGATTAACAAGACTTTGACTTGAAGTTGACAAAGAAGACGTAGAAATAAGAGAAGTGACAGAACATGCATTGGTAAGTGTATGATAACAAGAGGTTTAACTATCAAACGAAATATAAGCATCGTTGAAAACATAGTCATTTAAATAAGTTGGAGTATGAGATGGTGATATGCTTAGTTTTACACGTTTATTTATCCTGATACTTAGGCACTTTTATCTTAATTTATATTTATTTCACTCGATTTTGGGTACTTAGTGCGCTTATTGTAAATACACAAGAAATTAAATTGTTGATGGAATTCTGGTGAAAAACCGAGCACATGGACCGGGCTACTAGACAAGAAACAAAAACCGAAGAAAATATATTATAGTTGGTTTGAGACGAATCGTCTCATTATTAGATGGTCCCTTACATTGCTACACCTTGTCACATGAACTATGCAGCCGTCTCAAGCTTTTCAAGGATTATATGGTCCGTCTCAATAACCTCGTACATTAAATTTTATGTCAGTTTGACCATCGACAAAGCCCTTATACAGACCATCTCATTCTTGAGACAATCTGTCTCATCACCTGTCACGAAACCCTAATTGGTGGGTTATTTATATTGTGTTTTTAAGTCGTTTACACACTTTTTCGACGCAAGAGACAACTAGAACAGAACTTGAGGAGTATTTTAAAGAGGGACAAGAGAGCTTGGATTCGTTCAGGGGATTACTAGACAACGAGTTGGTTGTTTAATGAGTCTACTAATTTCAGTTGTGAGGTTTCTGGGACGTTTTCAGTTTGTAACAGAACCTAAACTTTATGAACATATTGAATTCTTCTGGTTTTGTTATTTTCTTTGATATGAGTGGATAAACGTTATAGAACTACCTGTTTGATGTTTAACGATTCATATTTATGGGTATTTAACGAGTGTTTTGATTATCATCTATTGTCAAGTTCATGTTTTGTGGCATTATTCTGTGCATACCCGCTGGCATATATGAGTTTTCAGTTGCATGAGGCTCTTGTGATTGATTATTACCTGAATTTGTTTAGTGTTATTGTTAGTTGCATGTTTAATTAATACTGAGTGTGTTGGTTGAGTTTGATAGACGTCCCATAGGGTTTATGTGTTGAACTTGTTAAAAGGAGTAGGTTCACCCCCTTTTAGTTGGACCAAGACATTAAGGGTAGCTTGTCCTCTTAGCTTAATTGATTTAGTTAGTCGTTGCGAGACAACGTGCAACTTTCTAGCTGTCGAATAGATCGAGATGTAGGTTGAGTTATTTTTTCCTTATATTGAATTACCCATTATCCCCTAGAATTGTTAGAGGGATTTGTGGCTTAGACATGGACCAAATGGACCAAATCTAGACGTTGTTAGGGTTTCTGGTAAAACTGATTGTGGAGATCTAGTTGCGTTGACTCTGTCTATGTTAGTTCATATTTAGAACCCGGTTCCATACACTCGTTAGGACCCGAACCTATTCAATAATCGTTAATTCATTTTACCTAGGTGGTTCTGTTTCTCATCATCTATTAAGTCTCGTTAATTTTTTGTTAAGTTCTCTTAAATTTTCTGTTAGTTAAGTTAGTTTGAATTAGTTTAAAAAATAAATTTAATTAAATCAAATACTTTTTACAAGGCATGATTTAGTTGGGGTTTTGTATTCAAGCCACCTCACATGTCCTTGAGTCTGATATTCAGACTTCATTGTTTGAGCTACACGTAACCGATACAATTTTCGTTTATGTGAAGCTAGTTTAGGTTAATCCGTTTTTAAAAGCTTTATAGTGTTGAATTGCATGCATTTAATCTCACTGACTATATTTAGTTTTTCATCACATTGGATGGTTGATATTCGAAGAGGAAAAGAAGTATTAGTGGGAGTAAGAATAAGCACAAAAATAGAATGAGAAGGAACATAAGTATTAGGAGAATGAATAGAAGTATGACGGATGGAAATGATCAGAAGTATGAGCAGAAGAGGAAGACACATAAATAGTAGGAGGGGCAATAGTAGCATATGGATCTTCAAAGAAAGTATAAATGTTGCCTATAGAAGGGAAAATGGAATTGGAATTGAGAGACTTAATGGAAGGGAACAGATGCTCAAAGAAAAAACATCTCTAGGAATCAGAATGGAATGAGATGTTAAATCATAAGGTTTGTAAGTCGATTTTCCATGAGGATAACCAATGAACAAACAAGGCATTGCCCTTGATTGGAATTTATCTCTACCATGTTTGATAATTTATGCATAATACAAACATCCAAAAGCTTTGAGATGACAATAAGGAGGTTTCTTTGTTAAAACCTCATATGGAGTTCTATAATCAAGTAGCGTAGTTGGAAAGCGATTGATTGTATTAGTAGTTGTTAAGACACAATCACCCCATAATTTCATAGGAAGATTAGATTGGAATAACAAAGCTCTAGAAGTTTCTAACAAGTGTTTATGTTTGTGTTCAACAACTCCATTATGTTGATGACATAAGTCGCTACAAAAAAAGTCATCATTAGATACTAAACTTTTAGGGACTGAAATATCAGTCTCGAATGCCTAGTATTTGGGACTGATTTATCAGTTACAAATAGTATTGGGGACTGATTTTTTTGCGACTGATGGTAAAGACTGATAATCAATTGCTTACATTATTTGAGACTAAATTTTAGTCACAAATAACTCTAAACAATATAAGGTTTTGGTGAGAAACTTATTAGGAACTAAATTTCAGTCCCAAATATATAATGAAAAATAGCATAAAAATTAGGTGACTAACCTTCAATCTCTAACATGGAAGGAACATAGTAGAGACTAAAAATCAATTCTTAATATTTCCAGCCCATATTGTGTTAGGGACTGATATTCAGTATTTGATGTATTTTGTATATGGAAAGATCACAGTACGATGAAAGTTGTAAGTTGTGTTCAGGGGGGAGTTATTTTCTATCGTTGGCCTCTATTGTAGAATCAGTCGGGGGACCTGAGAGGCGGTGGTTTACCCTGCGGCGGATGTCAGCGGTTCGAGTCAGCTTATCTCCAACTCGTGAACTAGTCTCTGTTTGTTCGGAGCAAATTCTACAATCTAAGGAAAAAATATTTGGGGCAAAGAATCAGTCTCAAATATCATGTGATGTACCTTTTTTCTAGGACTGATTTTCAGTCTCTAAATATAATTGTTGATGAAGTAATTTGGTACTAATATATAGTCTCTAATAATCGGCAGATATTAGGACTAATCTTTAGCCTTCCATACATCATCGTCACTTCAATCATTAGTGTCTACACTTTTAGGGACTGATATATTAGTCTCGAGTACCTAGTAATTTGGACTGATATGATTTGTTTTGATTTCTATTAGCACTGAAGATTATTTTAACTGTGTTAACGTGATTTTGAGGTGACGTCAATTTAATATATTTCCATATTTTTTAAAATTAATAACTAACATATTAAGATGTAATAATAACTACCATGTAGCACTAAAAATGAAAAATCAGCCACACAATTTTCTTAATTATTGTAAAAAATCTGTAAGTTTTACAAAGAAAAACACACCGGAGGTTGTAATGCGTAATAACTATAATGCATGGTTAGTTTTGGACTGGTTTTTATGAGGTTACCGGTCGCTACCATTATTTGAGACTAAATTTCAGATACAAATAAATATTGAAAATATTAGGTTTATACGGAAAACTTATTGATTTGAGTCTCAACAGATCTGTTTGAGAGTAGATGATGAAAATTCAAATTTTGGTCTTTGTTTTTCAATATATAAATTTCTTAATA
Source organism: Bidens hawaiensis (assembly GCF_021521415.1). Lineage (NCBI taxonomy): Eukaryota > Viridiplantae > Streptophyta > Magnoliopsida > Asterales > Asteraceae > Bidens > Bidens hawaiensis. The sequence goes on from NW_027491042.1 coordinate 872,159, forward strand.
GATTATTCTTATACAATGATATAAGAATTGAGAAATTATGACTTAAAAAAGCTAATTTAGTAAATAATTTTCAAACAACTCATTTTAGTAAATAGTTTTTCCCAGCATTATTTTGGATAAAAGCTCGTCAATAGTGGCTAAGTCGAATAGATGGCCAACTGGCATGCTCGTCAATAGTTAATTAGAATTAATGATTTTAAACTTTAGTCAATGATGATCGTTTGAGATTGTTAATAGTTAATTTGGGTTATTAATGGTTAATTGAGGCCGTATATGGATTAATAGGGTCATAGATTACTAATTAGAGTTATTGATTGTATATTAGGGTTAATGATGGTTGATTAGGCCTTGATAGTCAATTTTGGTTGATTACGACCAATCAGGGCTATTATAACACTTAAGGCCCCATGATCAACTGATACAAATATGCATGACACATTATAAATTATTATGATGATCTATGCTGATCAACAAAAGTCAACTAGGATAATCAACATAGTTAATTGAGAGTTGCTTAATTAATCAGATTTTAACATTTTAAGACCTATATTATGTATGTTTATGAGTCATTCATGCTAATTCATGGTCATAATTTATCAAATCTAACATGCTATGACCCAACGCGATCAAATAACGATCATTATGCGTGGCTATGAGCTATTAATGATTGTTCATGGTCATAATTAATCAAATCTAACATGATAAGATATGATATTATCTAATAACGCCATTATGCATGTCTATGAGCTATTATCTCTTAAGAGTCAACATAAGTGGTCGAGAGGGGACTTACTTTATTATATCTCATACGATACTTAAACAACGTGTAAACAATATATTTGTAGTAATTACCTTTTGACACTGGTATTCTCAATTACATGTGGCAATCTTAATCTAATGCATTTCAAATGGGTCTGCTTGGATTGATTTTTTTCGGTTCGGTTCATTTGTCGGGTTTTTATTTTTTTATTAGTTTTTTTGTACAAGGATAGTAGAGGAACCATTTTAGTTTTTTACTTGTGTTTGTTTTTTATTACTATTTTAAGTTATAATTTTTTTGGGATTTTTGATTTTAATAAAAAAAATATTAAAATCCTTGCAGAAAAATTCAACATTAATAATAAAAAAATCATGACCCAAAATATAAATTAAAAACAAAAAAAGTAAGGAAAGTAAAATATTTTCTCTGTTGTCATCGTTTAAAAAAAACCGACCCGAAACCCGTTTCGACCTAGGCCCGTTCCGACCCGGACCCATTCCGACCCAAACCTGATGACCCGTTCGATCCGAACCAAAATAACACTTTCTTAATTGGCTCATTCTGACCCTAACTCGTTTCGTCTTTAACCCGTTCCGACCCATGACCCGTTTCATCCCAACCCAACCCAACCCAACCCAACCCATTTGTCACCCCTACTTTCAATAGGATGATGATGAAAATAATAACATAATTGTTTCAAAAAGCTTTTATTATAAACGATGATTGTAAGTTATTATAATCATAAGACAATAATAATAATAATAATAATAATAATAATAATAATAGTAATACATTTTACATATCAGATATAAGCAAGTGTATAATAAAAAATTTGAATGGAATAACCTTATCTATTTTAACATATTATTCACAATATCAGCGCACCTTTAAACTATTTCAACTGACCATCAAGAAATCCGGGATGTCAATCCTTTCTATACCCACGTTCCCTCCAAATTATTTGTCCCTCAATTACGCTCGTCTGCCCTCAATTCCCCTCACTGCTTTGAACTCGCTCCTCTGTGCGAACAGCAATCGGCGCTCTCGAAGTCATTCGCAGACATATTTGAGGTACCAATTGAACTAATTTGAAGCTTTAAACAGTAAACGCATCTTATATGTGTACATTAATCGGATAGTTTGAAAGTGGTTGATAAACCCTAATTAGATTTCAGGTTTATTTAAACATAATTAGTTATAATCTGAAATTTTGATTTCCCTACGATTGTTGTTATTTGATATTTGTGATTATTATTTATGAATTTTCCGATTGTTATTATTTGATAATTTTTTATTATAATTTGTGAATTTCTCCCCTTGTATACAAAAGTGTGTTTGTGAACTGGTTTGTGAAAATATGTGTATGTACTTGTGAAATCAGAATTTGTAAACTTGTGATTATTATTACTGTTGTGAATTAGTATGCATGCAAATCACAAATATGGATATAAATTATTAACAAATAATAATTACAAACATCCAAATGAATAGGCACCCTATAGTATGCATGGCTTCATGTTTGTATCACGCTATAAGTTGTTTTTTTGTTAATGTATATAAGTATATATTCTCAGGTTAACTAACACTATCAATTTCTCTGCAGGATGTGGATTTTTATGTTGGTGATGATGGCTACAGTTTGCACAAGAAAGAGATCTGAAGAAGAAGGTTCCGAACAACGTACACTGCAGTCTTGCATTAATGGAAGTGAATCTGAAAGAAGACCACGTTCAACACGTAAGCGCAATCGTCATTTGTCCAACACTCAAGCCACTCAAGCTACTGGTAAGTTTCAAAGAAACGTGTTTACATGTTATGTATAGTCCACTATTCATATTTGCTTAATTAGTATAAACTTAGACTAACTGAAATTGGCAATTGGGGAATCATGTTGTTGGACTAAGTATTTATCTTTTATATATCTTGTGATCTTCCATCGCAAAATGGACGGGGCGGGTTCGGCACAGTAACGAGTCAGAATGGTTTTTGGTTCAAGATGGGATCAGGTTAAGACGGGTTTTGGGTAACAATGGTTTCATGACTGGGTTCGGGTCAGAAATATCCAATTGAAAAAGTGTTTTTGTTTGAGCTAGAACGGGTTTTGAAGCTTTGTTTTTCACTTTTGTTGCTTCGCTTGTAATCATTCATTGGCTGGCATGTGTTCAACCCAAGCTTGTTTGGGCCAAAAACCCTCTTTGTGCATGTATACCAATGTTTCATGCAACTTAAAAATAATTACTTAATAAAATAAAAGATTTGGTCAAATAGTCATCCCAATGGACTTTCCTAACATGTTTCCACCATAACTATGAATAATTACTTGGAACCATTTAAAGACTTGGTCAAAAAAAATGTAAAAAATAAAGAAGCAAAAACCAAAACGTAATAAAAGAAATTAGTAAAATCCAGTAAGTTGAAATGACCTTTTGGCTTAATGGCGGGTAGCCCAGCCACTTAATGTCAAGGGAGAACACCAGCCACTTAATGTCAAGGTAGAGCACACTTAGTGTCAAATGATTAAATATGGCTTAGCTTTTGAAATAACATTGATTAACATGCAGATCAACCACCGGTAGATGAACCAAAAAGGCGTGGTCGAAGTATAAACCGTAGTGCTATAAATGCTTTGGAGAACCTGCCTGAAGGTTCTAAAATTTCTTTGACCATAGCTCCTGGTACAAAAAACTTCGTTGGGACTTCAGCCACAAAATTCTCAACTGAGTGTGGGATTGTAATCCGTAGTGTTTGCCCAATGAAGTACCATAAATGGGATTTAGTACCACAATATGTGAAAAATCAAATGTATGAAAAGATACAAGTAAGTTGTTTATATGTTACTTTTAATTATCTAGAAAATATTAAGATTTATATTATCATTTATATTATTAACATATGTGTTTAATGCAGGTAAGATTCAATTTGTTGTGAGAAAATAAAGTTTTTATGGAACATGTGAACTCTCAACTACATACCCAATGAAAACGCACACGAGGTACTTTAAGTGACTACTAGAAGAGTAATAGAGGATACACCAATCCGGAACTGGCGAGATCAAAAATGAAACCCGGTTGTCGGAGTAAGGAATATTGGAAAGATATGTGCGATTACTGGGAGTTAGAATCAACCCGGGTATGTGTCATTTTTATATAATTCAAATGCTTACTTCTTAGATCCTTTATATAAAATAGTTGTAGTAATAGTATGCTTTAATTGGGCTCTCGGATTGCGATGTCGGGTCCCTGGATTGCTTAGCTCAAATACATATCATATTTTTTTTAGTTTGTGAGTTCTAACATGTATGGAGAATATTGCTTATATAGAAATACAATAAACAAATGGAAGTTAACCGAAGTAAACAAGTTATCACAAGTAGAGCCCGCTCAAGAGCCAATTATGTATTCCAGATGGTAAGATTTAAACTTTACAAGTTACAGTTTTTTGGATCTATCAAACACGGGCTGCATTTGTTATTATTATGCTTTATATTATCGTAGACAAATCAAGAGACTCAAGTAGCGCCTACTCCATTTGAAGTTTATTATAACTTGCATTTCAACGCTAAGAAAAAAGGATGGTTAAATGATCACGCACGTGCTGAATATGTAAGCTACTTACTCTCTTTTACGATTCGATTTTGCTACCGTGTGGGTTATCATTAGGGGCTGGTTTTCATGATTTTTTGGTCAAAATTTGAGCCTAACCGTTAGGAACGGTTTTTTTTATATTGAAAACCAAAACCGAACAATTGGGAATCAAAACCAAACTAAACCAAACCGTTACAACGGTTCTATCAGGTTTGGCTTCACCGTTTGAGCTTTATCGGGCTTTCATAAGATAATGCATAAGTCAAAAAATAAAAAAGCTATCCTAATATAAATAAAACAAACTATCTAAAATTGCATAAAATGATCGTCTTGATATTTATAATACATAAACTTGTACACTGAATGCATAAAAATATTTAAAACAAACAGAATGTCTTGATATGATCTCAATTAACATATATTGTTATATAAAACGAAAATGATTGTTGCTAACATTTGTTAATTCATTAATCTAAAAAATACATATAAATGTGACTAGATCCCAATTCAAAAAGAATTATCTAAACGAATACACTTAACTTTGATATTCAATTGTGTAGCAACCATTTCAATAAAACTTTGAATAACAGAGAAATCATTACCTTTAGTTGCTAACAAATGAGTCCAAGTGGTTCTACTATAATCATCCAATCCAGTTAGAAGGTATTTGCAGCCATTATGAGTTTGAGTTTTATAAGGACCCCCATATATCAACATGTATAAGATCAAATATGGCATAAATAGAACGAGTACTATAGGGAATGGCAAACAAGTTTGTCTAGCTTTAGGACAAATGTTACAATATTCAATGGAATTCATGTTTTTATTAGAAAGGACATGTAAGATCGGTTGCCATAGATCGTTTCCAGGAACCAAAAACCTGTACCATCAAAAGATTTTGAAATCAGAAGCATTCCAGTATGATCAGAACGATGCAGGTAAAATGGATTTGATGCATCTGTTGTCAGAGAATTAGAAGCCGAATCAGTCATGATTACAAATTATTTAAAAGAAATCAAAAACTGAACGATGAATCTAAAAAATTGAATCAAGAATTGACTTTGAGAATAAGATGTGAAAGAAAGAATGGATAAAAAGTTAGAAGAATTAAGCAGAAAAAGGAGATCAGTTTGACTGAAAATGAAGAATTTTAGTCGGAAAAACGAAGAACAAGATTGGAAAAATAATCAGAGTTTGAACAGAATCGGTTTAAACGAATTTTCTTTGATACCATGTCAATTTTGAAACTTGAAATGATTTCATTGATTCCCAATTTTGTTACAAACCGTTAACTGTATAACAGAATAACTAATAAACATCAACTATTTTCATACACGGGTAAAATAGCAAATCTTCAGTTTAGACTTGATAAAGTTAGCATGTGTCATTCAAAAGAAGAGACCACATATAATACTTTATTTACATTTGTTATACTTGTTACTAATAATAAATGTTTTAAACCATAAAACAATAATTAACTAGTCCACTTGCTTTTTGGTCTTTCCTTTCCACCACCAAGGATCCGAGACTATTTTTTGGAACGACCAACTAAGGTGCTGTTTGTTTTTGCAGACATAAACTGTCTGCAAGCTGATTTTATCTGTTTTCATGTCTGCAACTGAAGATGTGGTCTGAAGATCTGCAAGCTGAAAATATAAGACTGTTTGTTTTTATAAGCTGATACTGTCTGCATAACTGTCAAACTTATCTCACAAGATAGAAGTCATTTATTCAAGTTACATAGAAAATATAATAATAAAATTGTGGCGGCGGACGGTGGGTAGTGGCGATGGATGGTGGTAATGGACGGTTTTGGTGGGTGGTGGACGGTGGTAGTTGACGGTGATGGCGTCCGACAGTGGGTGGTGGTGGTGATGAACGGTTGTGGTGGGTGGTGGACGGTGGTGATTGGTGGTGGCTGTGATGGATGGTGGTGGTGGTGGTGGTGGCGGACGATGGGTAGTGGTGGTGGATGCTGGTAGTGGCGGCGGACGGTGGGTAGTGGCAGTGGATGGTGGTGGACGGTGGCAGTGGGGGATGGTGGTGGTGGCGTACGGTGGGTGGTGGTGGCGGACGGTGGTGGGAGGAGTGGATGAGAGGGTGGCTTCAAAGGGATAAGAGTATGATTTTTTGCGAAGATGTTTTAAGCAAGATTTCTTTGCTTTTCTTTTAAGATGAAAGAAGATAACTTAAGATCTGTTTTAAGAAAAAAAACAAACAGTCTTCAAGGGTAATGTCTGCGCGCGTGCAGACATTAGCTCCCTTGAAGATGTTTGAAGAAAAAACAAACACCCCCTAAGTAACGTCAGCTACTTCGTACGTGGCCCTCATTGGCTAAAGGTAGCTCGAACCGGCCACGAGTCCGGACGGGCGGAGGCCCTAGCGGTCCACCTATTGAGGAATTCCCCGGATAAAACCCGGCCCCCACGCCCACCAACGGCACGACAGCAAGGAGCCAGTAAAACCAGGTGAGGTCATAACTCAAACCCTAACAAGTCAGGATCATCCTTCATATTTTCCATATAAATTGGTGATAGTGAGATTTGAACCCCTTACCTCTCACTAGTAAAATGAGTAATCTACCATTAAGCCATATCCAATGATAAAACCAAGGATCCGATACTAATCGATTTTAATAATTATTATTATTTATTAACAATGTTAATTCTAAAACACCGCAAAATCTTCCTACTCACCACTAGAAATCCATGCCCCCACTTGCACATAAAAAGTTGGTGCCAATCTCATTCTCCCACTTACACAATATCGCTCCTTTCAATTATTTTTTTCTTTAAATGACATTCTTTATTTCATACACTTTTGCAAGTTACCTTTTTATATATTTTGTATGATAATTAGCGTATCATTAAAATTTCCATAATCTAGTAGCGCCTTTTGAAATTTTAAATCAACCCCTTTCAACTTTTTAATTTCTGTTTCTTGGAAATCATAAAATCATATTAAATATTCGTCCATTATAGTGTTATCGTCTATAAATAAATACAATTTATTGTAACTTTATATAACCCAAATTTAGATTGGTGAGTATTTTTACCTCACATTTAAACAATGCTCATTTGGTTATCAAACTTCATTGAAAGTTATTTCATTAAGAGTATGATTAGTTGGTTAAAATTAGAAACTTAATTTAGTCTTTTACTAATTTTGCGATAAGCCCTAGTTGGAAGATATCATGTCTAAGTAGGACTGTTCAAAGGGTAAGACCCGACCTTTTTACTTAATACCCTACCTGGACCCTTTACCCTTTTAGGAAGAAACTTGGACCCGAGACCCTACCCTCTAACAAATAAAAGGGTCGGGTATAAATAAGGGTTTCAAGGGTCCAACCCTTTACCCTTTAAGACAGTAATCACATCTTCTTTTTCTGCATTTACAAGTTGCATATCTCATAAATGACTTTAATAAATGAATCATAAAACAATTATACTTTCATTTAATAACATAGTAAAATTTAACTTCGAAAGTTTATCAATCATTTGAACTGATGCAAACAATATTCACATTCACAAATTACTTGTAGAGCACAATTCAGTTATTTTCATATATATGTTTCCATTTAGTAGCATGACCCTTTATTTTTATTTTTCTTAGTAGTTGGAAATTTCTGATGAATCATATATGAAATACAAACCTCTCATAAATTTTATATTAATCGTGAATCTGATGTATATCTATCTAGTAAAAGGGTCAAGGGTTTGAAAAAGGGTCGGATCCTTGAAACCCTTTTACCTTTTAAGGTGAAATTTAAATACCCTTTACCCTACCCATATTATTTATTCGGGTTTAACTAAGGGTTTTAAGAGTCGGGTAACCAGGTTTCAAGGGTCCGACCCTTAACTTGCTCACCCCTATGTCCAAGTAACAATATATATTGAAGTTTTTCCTTCCTCAAAGAACCAACATATCTACTTTGTAAGTAACATTTGTACTAATCTCAAATGACGATCTCTATAAGTCAGCTTAAAACTAATCTCAAAATGCCCGACAAAGCAACAATTAAAGAACTCACAACATGTCAACATCCATTGTTTTGAAGTAATACATGAGTAACCAAAGAGAATATGTGCATAAACTTGGACTGCAAATGACTATTCACTTCATTTTCTTTATATACATCTTTATCTCTAATAATTATAGATTGTTTATCTTTTGTATCTGTATTAGGTTCTTGTCTCCATCTCTTTCTATATAATTTAAAGGTTAATTAATAGTAATACTCAAGAGCATTAATATCTGGCTCTCTTTTTGTATCTTTATAATTTTACTAAATATAACATTTCTTTAAATTTTATTTAACCTGTCACATTAGGTTTTCTATCTCAATTTTTATCTCACCATCAAACATTTATTTTATTATTTAACCTATCACATTAATGGAATTGGTACCAGGTATTGAACACGAACTCAAAATCCAGACACGTTAATTTGGCTAAGCACCCAAACACGTATGTTATATTATTGAGAAACTTCACAAAACTCAATTACCCAATTACAATCTCTAAACCCCAAAGCACATGTATATATGTGTGAACCCTCGGGTGGGCAAAAGTAAAATTGCACTAATTTTGACGTTATTTTACTAATCTCGTGAAAATAACGTTAAAAGTGGCGGAAGGTTAATCAGGCATCATGTGGTGGCGTTGATAGCCGAAAGACAAGGGCACATGCACCGATCAGCCGGTGTCCCGATGATTGAGTGCTATGGGCCTTATGTCCAAGGCTTGATGCAAAACTACTATCGAGCCGGGGGTCTCACCGGAAGCAGCCTCTCTATCCCTATGGGATAGAGGTAAGGCTGTCTACATCTTACCCTCCTCAGACCCTACCATAGCATTGCTATTGGTGGGATATACTGAGTACGATGATGATGATGATGATAACGTTTAGACTACAACTAGGATTGCTAAATAATATGACATAATAATTATACTAACAATTAAATCTAAGCACATTTAATTGTTTATAATTATCCACTCCTTAAATCTCGGTACTTAACCTTGCACGCCAAGTAACGCCTTGAACCGAAATTCCCAACAATCACCCCCGGAATTTCGAACTCGAAACCGACAAGTCTTCAACTCCAAGTAATTCCCGCATCTCCTTGAATTTGATTCTCCCAAGAGCCCTTATCAAGATATCGGCACATTGCTTAACACCACTAACATGCTCGACACTTACCTCTTCACGATCAACACATTCTCGAATGTAGTGAAACCGAGATTTAATGTGTTTGGTCCTTCCATGGAAAACCGGATTCTTCACGAAAGCTATTGCTGATGTATTATCAATACGTAACACCACTGCTTGAATTTCCTTGTCGAATAACTCACTTATCAAGTCTTTTAGCCAAACCGCCTGACACGCGGCTACGCTTGCCGCCATGTACTCTGCTTCACACGATGAGAGTGCAACCGTACATTGTTTCTGAGAACACCAAGTAATTGGTGAAGACCCAAGATAAAATACGTGCCCCGTAGTGCTTCTGCCATCGCCTTGGTCAATGTTATGGTTACTATCACTATAACCAAGTAACACATTTTTCCCACGAGTGTAAGAAATACCAAAACTGAGAGTACCATAATATAACGAAGAATTTGCTTTATGAGAGTTGCATGAGATTGCTTCGGGTTTTGCATGTACCGGCTTACGACTCCGACCGAATACGCCAAGTTGGGACGAGTTTGTAACAAGTACCGGAGACACCCGACAATCTTTCGATATCTCGTAGCATCAAAATCTTCTTCGTCTTCAAATTTAGAAACTTTAATACTCGGATCCAATATCTCCATTCCCGCTTCCGCTAAAATTTTCTTCGCATACGCTTCTTGCTTAATTTTTATCCCATCCTTGCTTTGTGAAACTTCAATTCCGAGATAATAAGTTAGCTTTCCCAAATCCGACATCTCAAAGTTTAAAGCCATCTCGCGCTTAAACTCCGTTATTAAGTTTAAATTTGAACCCGTCACGATCAAGTCGTCAACGTACACACTGACTATTAAAAGATCGGTTCCAATTTTCTTTCGGTATACCGCTTGTTCTTCTATGCACCGGTGAAACTTCATATTTAACAAAATACCGATCAACTTTGTATTCCACGCCCTCGGAGCTTGCCTTAAGCTGTACAACGCTTTGGATAATTTGTATACTTTGTGTTCTTCACCCTTTTTAACAAAACCAAGCGGTTTAGAAACAAAAACTTGCTCTTTTAACTAACCATGTAGGAACGCGGATTTGACATCGAGGTGATGCAATTCCCAACCTCTATTTGCTGCGAACCGTTTCGAGTCTGGCCACTGGTGCGAAAACCTCGTCAAAGTCGACTCCGGGTTGCTGAACATAACCCTTTGCCACGAGTCTCGCCTTGTGTTTATTAAGCGAGCCATCCGCGTTTCTTTTAACCTTGAAAACCCACTTTAAACCAATCGCCTTTGCACCACGTGGTAACTCAGTCAACGTCCACGTATTATTTTTATTTATCGAGTCAATCTCGATACGCATTGCTTTCACCCACTCCGGTTTCGATTTTGCATCATCAAAACAAACCGGTTCATCATCAGCAAGCAATAACAAATCGTCATCAATTATACTCGAATTCAAGACATAATCATTAAAATGTACCGGGGTTACCGTGGCTCGAGAAGATCTTCGGACATCCGGCTTAGGTGTAACCATGTTGCTTGTACTAGCCGGGCTTGTTGGAGCATTTTCGACTATCGGTTCCTCGTTGTCTTCTTCACCCCCGTCACCACTTGAACTCGTAGAGTTCGACTCAGGGCTCGACCCGATGTTTTCGTTATTAACGGTTCCTTCTCCGGTGTCAATTTCATCACCAAACTTAACCCAAAACATACCAGGTGCTCGATCCTCCTCATCGATTGTTTTGGTACTTTTACCCCAATTCCAACTTTGCTTTTCATCAAACACCGTGTCAGCCGCTCGACTCACAACAATTTTTCTAGTCGATGGATTGTATAAACGATACGCCGTCGAACCTTTCTCGCTTCCGAGATAAACTAAACGATTCGAAGGATCATCTAACTTCTTAATATTTCCCGCAACTATTTTTGAATACGCAACACATCCAAAAACTTTAAGAAATTTAAGATCCGGTTTCTTTCGCTTTAACATCTCATACGGTGTTTTATCTTTTAATGCTCGAGTTGGAATTTTATTAATCACGTGGGTTGAATGCCTCACCGCTTCACCCCACATATAATTCGGAACTTGTCTCGCTTTTAATATGCTCCGAGTCATATCCAATATCGTGCGGTTCCGCCTCTCGACAACACTATTTTGTTGAGGTGTATATGGAGCGGTTAAATGCCGAATAAACCCCTCGTTTTCAGAGAACCGATTGAAATCACGAGAAGTAAATTCTCGCCCTCGATCGGTTCGAAACGTCTTGATTTTCTCACTATTTTCCGCTTCCACCATGACTTTAAATCGCTTGAAGGTGTCGAAAGCTTCACTTTTTTCCTTCAACAGAAAAGTCCACATGAAACGAGAAAAATCATCTATCAAGACGAACACGTACCTATTTCCGACTAAGGTACTAGGAGTAATGGGCCCGCATAAATCTCCATGGATTAGTTCCAACGCTCGGGTTGCTCTAAAAGTCGCCGACTTCGGAAACGGATTCCTCGTTTGCTTCCCGACTAAACACGAGTCACAAATTTGATTTTCTTGATCAACTTTTGGCATTCCAACGACCATATTATTTTTCACCATTTGTTTCATAGACTCGAAATTTAGGTGTCCTAGTCTCGCTTGCCAAAGCCAATTCTCGTTATCAATCCGGGCTTGTAAACACACGGGTTTCCCCGTCTTTAATTTAATCGTATAAAGACGATTCTTGGATCGAGTAACCCGCATCAACAATTTTCCTTGATCATCATACATCAACAAGTAATCATCTTTCATACGAATATCACAACCACTTTTTGTTGCTTGCCCAAGACTAATAATATTACTTTGTAAACTAGGAATATAATAAATGTCGGTCAATAATTGTTGCTCCCCCGTTTTACCGACTAGCAATATCGACCCTTTCCCGCAAATATCAACATAAGACCCATCTCCAAATTTAACTTTGCCACCAACACGCTTATTTAACTCAGAGAAAAAAGATAAATTACTCGTCATATGGTTGCTCGCACCGTTATCCAAATACCACAAGTCTTGTTCGTTCGAACCACCCTCGTAATCTTTTGGTATAACCTTCTATTCATTCAAGTACACTTTTTCTTGAACGCACTGAACCATATAGAGGGACGGGTCTTTTTCTTTTGCTTCGGCCAAATGTGCTTGCCTCTCTTTCCTTCGTACCGGACACCTCGAAACAAAGTGACCAAATTCATCACAACGAAAGCATTGAACTTCCGAGTAATCCTTTTTACCCTTTCGTTTATCCCATTCGTTGGACCCTCCTTGTGAACCACGGTTTTGACTCCCACGTCCACCACCACGTCCATTACCACGTCCTCAGTTCGAACCTTTCCCGCGCCCCCTACTCGATTCGCGTGAAAACTGATTCGAACTCGAAGAGGATTCAGAATTATTAAACAAAAGTTTACCTTTTTCAGAACGTAGCACGTTCCCTTTGATACACTTCTCATAAGTCTTTAACCTCCCGACAACATCCTTAAAACCGACTGTTTTAAGGTCTAACACTTGCTCGAGGGATGCTACAACTTGGATAAACCGGCTCGGCAGGCTCGTGAAGAATTTCTGAACTAACTTTCTTTCTTCATACGGTTGTCCAAGTGTGGCTACTTTAGAAGAGATCGCGGTCATTCTTGAGGCATACTCGTCAATGGTTTCGGTTTCTTTCATCATCATACCGTCAAATTCACGTATTAACGTATAAAGTCTAGCATCCTTCACACGTTCCGCGCCCATATTTCTTGACTTTATGGCATCCCACATCTCTTTTTCCAATTTAAAATTACCGATTTGAAGCATCTGTTCCTCGGGAATCGACTGGAACAGAAGCGCCTTCGCGATGTTATTTCGCTTCGCATCATTAGAGCCCGGGTCAATCACATCCCAAACTCCATGAATCCCAAAAATAACCTCCATATGCATACTCCAAATCGTGTAGTTTGTTTTCGTCAAACGCAGACACTGAAACGAACCGAAGATCGTCTCTTTTTCCGCTTGGTTAGCGTCACCCATCTTTTTTCTAGTTCGTTTATATGTTAACAGTGAACTTGACTCAATTTTCTTGAAGCAAGTCTTGATGGTTTGCACTAACTTTCTATAAAGAAAATTACCTTAAAAAGAATTTCTTGGTTTGTTCTTTCGTAGCCTCAACCCACAAATATGAATACTTTTTTACTATTATAATCTTCTTTTTGTGTTTTCCAAGCACAGACTTCAACGAACGAAACCTTCTTTTATAATAAAGTAATTTGCTGTGACCTTAATTACTCATGTCCAACCTCTTAGCGCAGATCTCTGTTCTGTGTATCACCGATTGCACAAGCTTCGCCGGAATTCCTCACGCTCGTGCAATTTAACGAACCGAGGAGTCAAAAACTTAAGAGCGCCTTTGAACAAGTTGCAGGTCACCAACTTCAAATAACACAAACTTCGATTGCTGATTGAAGAAACCCTAAGCTCGGTCCCTCAATCCGATAACCGATTGCTGATTGTTGTTGTTCCTCCTCACGTCACAGGGATTGAACAACAATTACAATTGTCGGCTGGAGATCCTTCACGTCACAGGTTACTCCGCCTTCAACTGCACAGGTCCGACCTTCACACCGGTTCCCGAGGTATGTCGATTAACAATGCTCGGATACCAATTAATGGAATTGGTACCAGGTATTGAACACGAACTCAAAACCCAGACACGTTAATTTGGCTAAGCACCCAAACACGTATGTTTTATTATTGAGAAACTTCACAAAACTCAATTACCCAATTACAATCTCTAAACCCCAAAGCACGGGTATTTATAATCTAACCTATCACATTAAGACTACAACTAGGATTGCTAAATAATAGGACATAATAATTATACTAACAATTAAATCTAAGCACATTTAATTGTTTATAATTATTCACTCCATAAATCTCGGTACTTAACCTTGCACGCCAAGTAACGCCTTGAACCGAAATTCCCAACACACATTATGTTTTCTATCTCTATTTTTCATTGTTGCTTAATTGAGATCAGTTTTAAAATAAGCTAGGCCTTATCATTCTTATTTCTTATTATCGAACGTAGCATTTATATCACTGCTCTTAAGTGCGTTCCTAGCCAGAGACAACCTGGATAAGATTCAAGAGGTAAAAGCATACCTCGACAAACCCTTCTTCAGCATTAAAGATCTTGTAAATTTAATTATTTATTTGGCATCGAAATTGCTCGAACAAAAGGACTCGTCTTGAGTCAAAGGAAATACACATATTATATCTTAAAGGATAGTGGGATGGAAGGTTCTCGATCTAGCAACTTTCCCATGGAACAAAACCTTAAGCTTGATAAAGAAGTAGTGGGAAGCGTGTTGATGCTCCTCAATACCGTTGGTTGGAACAAAACCTTTATCTGCAAGCCACCTGACTAGACGTTTGTTTATCAGTATTCAGTAAACATGTTAAGCCAATTCGTGGTTAACCCTTGACAAACACACTTGGAGGCAACATATCAGTTTCTGGGTTATCTAAAATCAACACCGGGTCAATGAATCTTGATTCCTAGGAATGAAGGAACCAACTTAGTATGTTATTGTGACTTGGATTGGTTGGGTTGTTCCTTCTCTAAAAGGTGGCGTGCGGGTTATCTCTTGCTCTTCGGTAGACACTCTTCTCATGAAAGTTTAAAAAGCAATTAGTTGTCTCTAGATCATTTGCATCGAGCTCTGGCATCCAGAGTTAGTGAAATATTAAGGATGCAATGGTTGTTAAAAGTCCTTGATTTCAAACAAGTGGGTCTTCTCCTTTATTTTGTGACAATCAATTTGCACGTTATATTGCTAATAACCCTTTTCATGAGTGTACGAAACAAATAGAAATGGTATGTTATTTTCTACGTGAACGGGTTGAGTCGGGCGGCCTACAACCTTAAAACAACACCAAAACCCAAATCATTGACTTACTTACCAAGTCCTTGGGAGGATTACAACTTCGTACCTTATTTAACAAGTTGAGCATTCGTGATATCCACGCTCCATTTGAGGTAAGTAAAGAAGTTACTACGATATATTATTTATATTCAAATTGTAAATAGGATATCTTTAATTTATTTACTTTTATCATTTATTTTTTATTTACTTCTAGCATGTTTCCTTATTGATAGGTTCTTTGTAGGGATGAGCGCGGGATAGTACCTGTATCCGTACCCGTACTTGTACTCGTACCAAAAATCAATAAAAATACGTACCAGTACTCATATCAAATTTTTCGGTATGGTACGAGTACGGGTACGGGTATTGGTACGGGTATTTTGGTACAATACCCGTTTTTGTACCACTTTGCTTTTTTATTTCCAAATTTTCGGCGATCTTGAAACCGGTACCGGTACAAGTAACAAACAGCCTGAATTAGTCCGGGCATCGGTACTTGCACACAGTAGCGAAACTTGGACTAAGATACCGAAGGGGTCGGACTCAATATGTATTAAAAAAATTCAAAAACGAGGAGGGCCGGGCTCAAATTTTTGAACGAAAACGGCTATATTTACACTACGTATAAAAATTTTCGGGCGAAAACGAGTAAATTTACACCACCGCGCAAAAAAACAGGGGGGGGGGGAGGCTCAAATTTTAGAATGAAAATGGCTAAATATACACTACGTATAAAAAATTTATGGCGAAAACGGGTAAATTTACACTACCGCGCAAAAAAACAGGAGGGGCCGGGCTCAAATTTTAGAATGAAAAACGGTTATATTTACACTACGTATAAAAAATTTCGAACGAAAACGGGTAAATTTACACTCCCCGCAAAAGAACAGGGGGGGCCGGGGGTGAGTATACTTCACCAATGCTTGCACAGGTACGTGACGGGTACCAAATTAGTACAGGTACCAAATTGGCCATCAATTTAATGATAGATAGTATTGAAGAACCCTAACTCGGTCGCCGACTTTAACTGATTTGTTTGTTGGTTCGTGTCTTGGATGTTATATTATTTAATTTTGAAGAAATGTTTGGTAGTTGTTCAATAATAACACGGTTGGAGAATTCATTTTATATAATCCAAACAGGTACAAAATACCAAATGTACCCGTACCTGTACTCGATTGTACCCGTACCAAAATTCAACAAAAATGAGTACCAATACATGTACCGAATATTCTAAATCGGTACGGGTACGAGTACGTGTACGGGTATTTGGGACAAAATGCTCATCCCTAGTTCTTTGGGTTATTGTCTTTCTTTTTCAAAACCCCTTATATAATCTGTTTCAAGTCAATGAAAACATCGATCCCTCTGAATCTATAATTCTGTCACTATGAGCATAATAACTTAATATAAACTAACGTTTTATTTATACACACACGGAAAAGAATGTAAAACCGAAACGTACAAATTTGGACCTTTGGACTTATTTAAAAATATCATAATTTAAATATTGATATTTTTTAACCACCAATTTATTAAAGAACATGGAGACTAGCAAGTAGCAACCTACTAGCCCCACAAGATTACAAACACCAATTCAGCATATCATCAGAGCAGCTACGCACCAAGATACATTTAAATCAAAACGGGAGCTTACTTCAATCCTCCCAATGTTATAATCCAACCTTTTCACCTCTATGTTTCACTTATAAGAAAGAGAAGTGTTTATTTTATATCTTTCTTCAACCTAATAATCGAAACTCTGGTTTTATAAATACTGTAAATATATAAATATTGATAAAATTACATTAATTGCAAACTCCAATTATTAGTTTCTTTTGGTCTTTCGATCAGGTTCTTAATTACTTCTCACCAATTATATGATGCAGTCGATTTTAAAAAAAATATACAATAATCTTCCAACACATCCCACCCCACCCCACGGTCCCCACCCACAAACACACAGAGTAATGTACAAAAGAATATTAAAAATTAGAGACACATTTACATTTTAGTTACATAGGATTATGACCAATTGACAACTTGCCTAGCTATATCCTTAATTCCTTACGAGGAAACCACAAGCGGTTTAGTTACCACAATCAGAAACAGTTTGTTTTTTTTTATTTAACAGCGATTAATAGAAACAGTTTGTATGAGTGATTAAAAGAATCCTTTTCCTTTAACCTAAGGGGACCCGGGGCACCGCGTGATGGAGCTCCCATCACGCGTGATGGGTTTTTGAACACCGCCGCCACTCCCTTATCAAGCTTGATGGGAGGTGCTTTGCGTGATGGCCATCACGCTTTAAGTGGGTTTGAGTGATGGAACTCTCTCTCTATATATACATATATATACACCCCAAATACACTCCTCTCACTCACACAAAAACCTATATGTATATATATATATATGTATGTATATATACCAAAACCTATCACACCACACCACCCCTACCAAATTCCATTAAAAAATGTGATGGATTTGGGGTTGGTGACGTGGCATAATTTGATTGGGTGGGGTGTGTGATGAGATTTCCACCACCCCTCCCCCCCCCTAACATTATACAATTAGCACCAATCGTGTTTAGGATAATTGTAGCCTTGTAGGTGTAATAAGACCATCCGTAAATTGAACATTTTGGAGAGGAAAATGGCCCAAAACGCCCGGGTACACTGCCACCTAAGCGTTTAAGGGCTCAATTGTCTTCCACCGTTGTGTACAAAACGATTAAAGTTTGGAAGAATGTGAGACCAGCAATGGTGAAGCTTAGCAAGGGCGGGGGGTGGGCCGGCCACTTGTTTTTTGCAAATTTACTCGTCTTCGTTCAAAAATTTGTATACGCAATGTAAATTTACCAGTATTCAACCGAAAAAATGATTAGCCCCCCACCCCTCTGACGAACTCGTCCAAGCTTCGCCCCTGAAGACCAGTGTATATGTGGACCAATGGAGGAGAGGGGGGTGTTTGACTTTCCCTCCCTCCACCACTACGTGTGGTCTTCAAGTTGATATAATCCAAATCATAGAGAAATTATAAGGCTAACAAAATAACTTTTTTTAAAGTATAATCCAACTAGTATTTCGACCCCTTATGTTGCGGGGGGTTGTGAAACCATAGTCGAAACTCAAATCTTGGTGATCGAGAGTCAATCGAATCTTCTCGATACACGTTGACCCGTGAAATAGAAAAGTGGATATTTAGTGGGCCATGATTCAATGAAAGATTTAACTTATCCAATCTAATGTTAACATCATTTCTAATAACTAAGATATAACATACAATTTACAAAGTAGAACCTTAGATGTATAGAAAATTTCCAAATTAATATGTATAGTTTAATGTAACATCCTTTCCAATGTGGTACAACCTATAAATTACAAAGCACAAACTAAGGTACATACAAATCATAAAGTAGAGCCTTATATGCATAGTAAAGTTCCAAACAAATATATATAGTTTAATGTTAACATCCTTTCCAATAACTAGATACAACATACAAAACAAAAGGTATAATATTAGATGCATAGAAAAGTTTCCAATTAATATATATATATATAGGGGTTGGATCTAGAGAGAACTCTTA
Source organism: Bidens hawaiensis (assembly GCF_021521415.1). Lineage (NCBI taxonomy): Eukaryota > Viridiplantae > Streptophyta > Magnoliopsida > Asterales > Asteraceae > Bidens > Bidens hawaiensis. The sequence goes on from NW_027491042.1 coordinate 891,179, forward strand.
TTAAAAAGAGAACTAGAGAACTCATTTTAACACCATAGATTTTATTAGATTAAAGGCTAAAAAATGAAAAGGGGAAAGTAAAAGGTGTTGGGTTTTATAATGAGGAAGGGTAATATTGGAATGAACAAAATACTTTCGTTCTTTCTTCCCTCTTCTCCTTCACTCATGTCTCCCATCACTGATCTAGGGTTCCAATTTCGTCGATCGATCGCCCAGTTCATCCAAATCAACTACAAAATCAGGCATGAAACTGAAGAATACTAACAGGTAAGCGGCTGTAATTGTTAATTTCACATATTAACAGTGTCGATTTGGTGTATTATACACTAATCAGGCGTAAACAGAGGGTATCGCTATCAATAGGCTCTATTTGTGTTTTTTTTTTGTCTAATCGAATAACAATATTCCATCGCCGAACATTAATTTGTACACTTATTATAAATGAAATATTTATCAAGTAATGTGACTATTAACATGTTGCCAAAACAGAATGAGTTGACTGGTTATAAACAACACAATTCAAGTAAGTTTTCTATGTTTTTAAGCTTGCACACCAAGTGTTGATGAATTGCTTGTGAGAAAGCGAAAATGGGTACTATGGCCTAAATGTACATCGTTGGACAATGAGAATACATGAACTTGATTGTATCTAAGTTTACGCATTATCAACATCATTTAGTCATATTTACATGATTTGTCAAGTATTGCATATATGCGGTGCATAATTGATGCATCACTTATCTATCAAGTACACATATAGTTGGTTATATTACATATATGCAGCACTTATCTATTATATGCATATATGTAGTCTAGTGTAATACATGTATACAATGTGTGTCTATTAAATTCATATGTGGTATGTTGTATTATATATATGCGTCATTTGTCTGTTACGTTCATATGTAATATGTTATATTACATATATGCAATAGTTACCTATACTTTTGTTTGATAGGGAATTAACTACTTCATGAATTGTGGTGTGTTTTCTAAAGGCATATATAATGTTTAAAGGTATTGTATTACATATATGCACTTATTAGCTACTAAATGCATATGGAGTATGTTGTATTACATATATGTAGTGTTATTGTCTGTAGTATTACATATATGCATTACTTTTGTTTAATAGGAAAATGACATCTTCACATAATGCAGTTTGATTGCTATGATGCACATGGAATGATCCAAGGTATTGTATTACATATATGTAGTTATCAGTTACTAAATTCATATAGACTGTTGTATTACATATATGCAATGCTATTGTATGATGTATTACATATATGTATTACTTTATTTTAATAGGCAAATGACATTTTCACATATGTGATGTGTATAATGTGAGGCACATGGAATGTTTCAAGTGTAAGAATGAAGTTTGCGAGTTTGGTTTCATTGATGAAGATATTGGAAAGACTGAACAATTAAATCTTCTTAGAATATCCTATGTCGCAGGTATTTTGCTTTCAGATGTCAACGTATGCAAGCAACGGGTGATAGAATATGCAAGAAACACTGCAGTGGAAAAATCCAACAATGAGCCTAGTTAAAAGGGTGTATTTTTTATAGTTTATATTGTAGTTGTGTATGATGGAATTTTTGCATCACCTGTTAGAATGTGTATTTGAATTTGAATATGAATGTTTACTTGGGTTTGTAATTAATGTATGAATTTTGTAGTCGACTATTACGGTTAAAACTCGTATCACATGTACATAAATGCAAGTGATACATATACGCAATACATTCATACGTTACATATAATACAAGCATACAAATATACAATATAAACATATAATGTTGAACACATGTTGTATGATTACAAATATACAATATAAGCATACAAAGGGGGGGCAAAAGTAAAATTGCACTAATTTTGACGTTATTTTACTAATCTCGTGAAAATAACGTTAAAAGTGGCGGAAGGTTAATCAGGCATCATGTGGTGGCGTTGATAGCCGAAAGACAACGGTACATGCACCAATCAGCCGGTGTCCCGATGATTGTGTCTTATGTGTCTTATGTCCAAGGCTTGATGCAAAACTACTATCGAGCCGGGGGTCTCACCGGAAGCAGCCTCTCTATCCCTATGGGGTTGAGGTAAGGTTGTCTACATCCTACCCTCCTCAGACCCTACCATAGCTTTGCTATTGGTGGGATATACTGAGTACGATGATGATGATGATGATGATGATGTATGATTCGGTATATGGAATGGCAATAGAATGTTTAAGATGCCTTTAATACAAACATCCAGTACATATATGCAGTACAACCATATACATATATGTAATACATACATATAATGTTGAAGGAGTTTTGTATATTATGGAGTACACGTATACAATGTTTAAAAAGCAAATAAATCAACCAGTACACGTATGTGATGCAAACCCACAATACACATATGTGATACAAACATACATTACATATATGTAATAAACCCATATAATGTTGAACAGATGATGCATATTATGTAACGCGCGTAATTAGTGTTTGAACTGCAGGTAAACAATCGATATACATACGTAATACAAACATACAATACATATATGTAGTACAAACATAATGACCAGAACATTCATAATCCAATTTATCAGTCTATTACAATTTACAAATACTTAAACAAACAAAAGTAGTCAGCGCCGGCAAATCAACCACGTCTATATCTTGCTTATTTTATCAAGTTAATATGTTTTTTTTCTTTAGTGTCTAAATTCTGGGTACGTTTGTCTCGGAAAGAATTATCCTCCACTTTGTACCTCTAAATATGTCCTTATGCTTATGTGTTTTCCTTTGTCAGATGTATCACCCTCTGTTCTAAATGCTTTATTCGTACACTAGTTGTATGATGTCTAATACCACGTCTTGTTGATGGCGGTGCTTACTTATAGTTTGCATCTTGTTCTGATGCAAGGGGCATGTTGTCTCTTCTCTGTTTCAGTTAAAAAAATGGGTATTATCTTTTTTTTCCATATAGCATCTACAAACGAAAAACACGCATACATTTTGACTTTACTAAAAACTAACCTAAATTTAAGTATCTATCAATGCTAAAATTATACTTTATATTAATTATTACTCAAATGCTCAAAATTCAAATGTTTTTTTCGTCTCTCTAATTAAATCAATTAAATTAATATTTATAGTTGCGGATTTCGACCAATTACCAATGAATGATCAGATTTGGTTGGTGGTTTTACTTAAATAGATACATTAGAAAAAGAAGTTAATAGGAGACGGTCAGATGGATTGAAAGTTGCACAAAAGTATATGTTAATACATACTAAATCTAAACTAATTTATTATAATATATATTCATATTATATACAACCATACGCTTAAACACATCTCTTTCCAGCACATCAATGAACCAAAAGTAATACGTTTAAAATTCACTCACTTTATAACATTTAAAAACTACAGATAACAAAACGCCGATACTAACGATTTTAATTGAAGCCAGAAATCAAGAACAATTGACACGTTTTACCATAATTAAAAATGAAAGTGTGTGACTTCGGTTGGTTATTGTTCTAAACAAAATTGTTTGATTGTATTAGTTTGGTTTTGTATGTTTCATATACTCGGCTTATTGTTTCTTTCATATTGCTTTAAAAGCACGAGTAGTATTGAAAATACTGATTTTATGAATACTCCAAAGACTACTATCATTTTAACAAATCCTATAAATTGCAGAGTGATTTGAAGTAACAGTTAAGAATGAAAAATTTATTTGATGATTCAGTTTAAAAGTTGAATTTACTCTTAACATTATTCAACAATTGGGTTATATATGACTTAACTTGAAAAAAAAAAGAGAAAACCCAAATCAATACTTTATATAAAAATGTTTTCCAGTGGGCTGAAACAAGTCTGGTACATCACAGGTCAAGTCGGTTATTTGTTTAACGCGAATCCGAAGTGGTTCACTTAGATTGTTATAATTCTTATTAACGGATTTTTGCGAATGTAATTAAGTTTCATGTGCATACCATGGTCTGGTTGTTGAACAACTCTATTACTTCAGCTATGGACAACTCGGGTTCTTTTGCCAATAGCGGTTGGATGATGTAGAGACTTGGAGGGGATATGTACCCTAGCTCCTTATACCTGCAAGTGATTTATGCAAATGCAATTTTTTCAATTGTGTAGTTGAGTAAATGTTTTAGCATACAAAGGTTCTTTTTAGTGATGTACGTTTTTACATGTGTATTAATGCTAAAGAAGCCTAGAAACTTACCCATTAAACCAAGTATGTAATTGAAGCATCAAAACTCTGTTTCAACAACCATAGGTGGCTCCTTCGATCCAACCATTTCTTGGTAAATGCTTAAAACATGATCCAAACATATTAAGCTCAAACAAACAGCTAACAAGTAACTGACAAACAAACCTTACATCCTAACAAAACAACAAAACAGATTTGAGGCACCAAACACTCTCAGTTATAGTTATTAGATAATATGTAATACTAACAGTATTACACATATGCAATACTAACAGTATTACACATATGCAATACTCTGTATGACACATTATTACCCATTGTAATAGTTAGTTATCATCTAATAATCTATTAACTCGTGATTAATTAATTAAATTTCAAATCAATACATGATGGGAACAAATTATGTTTCTTTCCATGGGTAATAACCGTTTTTGACCTAGAATCTGCAAATTATGTCTGTTTTTGACCTAGAATCACCAAACTCAATAATTGAAATTGATTGTAGAACTCGAAAATACATCAATATCTAGTCAATTTAATAGGAAACCTGATGAAAATTAGTAAATACACACATTATTAAGAAAGATATAAGTGTGAAATCAAAGATACCTTCAATTGTAATGTTCAATGGTTGAAATCAATGCTGGAGACACGATTAACGAATGTAATTGCGTAACTACGCAAACACAGATGATCGATATACAATATATTCAATGATTTAGGGTTCATAATCATCAAGTTGAGTTGATTGATCTGTAGGTGTTTGGGGGAAAGTCCAAATATAAGGGAAAGGTTGTGTAGGGGATGTCAACACAAACTGTTATTATTTGGGTAATTTACAAAAATAACCCTCTACTTAGTAGTTCTCTAGTTCTCTTCCTAATAAGGAGTTCTCTCTTGATCCTTCCCCTACATATATATATATATGAAGAGGATCATGAGAGAACTCTTTTTTATGGAAAGAACTAGAGAACTAATAATGAAATATTTTTAATTTAATTAAAAAAATATTTTTAAAATATTTTTTCTTTCATCCTTTTTATATGTTGTTATTCTTCACCACAAAAAAATATAAAAATGAAAAAAATTAAAAAATTAACGAGTAATGCATATATGCAATACACCGACTTTTTTTATAATGCATATGTACAATAGTGTGTATTTTGATATTTTAAATAGTGTTGAATAGCATATATATAGTTGTTTATATTGTATATTTGCAATAGTGTTATATTATATACAAAAATTAAAAAAAATCGATATAGTGCATATGTGCATTAGTGTTGTATTACATATATGCGATAATGTGTTTTGCATACGATTATTAGTGTTGTATTTGCATATATTCAATAGTGTGTATTGGATAATGCAATTGTGTTGTATTATATGCAATAAAACACTATTGTATATATGGAATAGGCATTAGTGCACATATGCACTACAGTACTACACCGACAAGTTTTTTTAGGAACAATATCATCTTATTAGAAGGAGGAAAGAAAAAGAAATCATAAAATATTTTTTTAAAAATAATTAAAAATAATTCTTTACCAGTTCTCTAGTTCTCTCTTTAAAAGGAGTTCTCTCTAGATCCCACATATATATGTATATATATATATTAATTAGATATATTAAAACTAAGTTTTTGAGATGATCGAAACCAAGATATGGAATTTTACTACTAGCATTGTTGCATAAATAGTCTTCCTATATCTACGCATAGTGACGATAAGTTTACATCAAACGTCCTTATTCATCTAAACAAATTGAAAAGGGAATAACAGAAATCGGCATAAACAATATCTACTACTATAATAAACAAAAATGATGGTTCAACCATATATCATTTAATTATCATAATATTTTGTCAAGTGACACCCTATCTTTTCATCTTGAATTCTTAATTATTTTATTAATATAAATCATTTAAAGCATTCCATAACTTATCTCTTTATCCCTATCACATCAAAACACAATAATTATACCATGTTTCCCCCTTAATATTAAATTTTAACAAAATGAAATGTTTCTAAATGATTTCTCTTTTCAATATTTGTTTTAAAATTTAAATATAACATTCCATTGATACAATTCAATGATTTGTACAAAATAATAGTCTTAACAATTTTAAGTTAAAAAATAAATGCTTTAAATTTATACTTAATCTTATAATTAAATTAAATTACAAACAACATTTACCACCTGAATTTTTGAAAACCATTCATGATTTTTAAAATCTTTCACTTTTCGATTATACTTATAACCTCTGTTATATTCCAAAAAAATTATAATAATAACATGGTCAAAAGCTTATAACTAATTTTCATATAATCTTACTATTCTATGTGTTTTATTAACATTTGTTTATTTCACATAAAAATGAATGTTTAAATGTTACAAGTTACAACCATTCAGTAACGGTAATTTTCATTGTCGGCCATGCAACATGCTTATGTGCATCAAATCTAGATAAATATCTTTCAGGAAAATACATGTGAATATGATCAAAATATCTTACGCTCGTTGTTATCCTATTAACTTAATGTGAATAAGGGATTTTGAAAAGCTACGAATACGTAACTTATTATGGATTTGATTTACCTATTACACCCCTCTGACCTTCAAAACCTATTAAACTTCTTTTTTAAAAAGTGTGCTTTTTAGTTATTTTGGATTTTCCCAACACATAAGCTAATCCAAACAATTTTTTAAAAACTTCTTTTAATAATATCATAAGTTAATAAGTTATTTTTTACAAAAAGTCCTTTTCCAATAAATAAGCAATCCCAAACACACCCTTATATAAACTTTGAGTACTATTTATTTAAGTATTTGTATGAGTTTTATCAATCTTTTTTTTGAAACATGTTATTCTTAAAAATATAAATCCTTATATCAAATTAATATTAGTACTAAAAGATTTATGTTTTTAGTAACAATCGTTTATTATTAGTAAGAAAAGTTACTTAAGTAACTTTTAAACATTATATACAAGGAAAACTTTTAGAGATTTATATTGCACGTTTCTAAAGTAATACTAGGGGTGTGTGCGTTTTGGCTAAAACCAAGCCGAAAACCAAAACATCGGTTTTTGGAGTTTTTGAAAACGTTCGTTTCGTTTTTCGGTTTCGGTTTTTTCCATTTGAGCTTGAAAATTTTAGGCCTAAAAAATTGGCAAAAAATAATGAAATTAGGTATAAATAATTTTGTAAATTGTAAAATAATAGACTATTATATATTTGATAAAAAATATTGGAGTTATATATTTATTAACTTCTAATAAATTACTTAATATAAAATATAGAAAAACAAAAGTTTAAGAATCCAGTTCAGTTCGTTTTTTTTGGTTTTTTTATATGCAAACCGAAAACCGGGCCGTTAGTGCGTTTTTACAAAAAACAAAAAACCAAACCGTCAATTTTTTTTCAATTCGTTTTTTCGGTTTGATTATTCGGATTTATTGGTTTCGGATCGGCCCTTCCGATTTCTTGCACACCCTTAATTAATACTAGAGATTGAGTTAATCTTTTAATATTCAATTAAGATGGTAACTACAAATGTTGTATGTGAACAAATTTTCAGAGATTAATGAAACTTTACCATTTAATTTTCTTTTATAAAAATTTTATTTTATATAACGTTGTAACACATATTCATATTCATTCATCTAATACCAAATTAGTATAAGTATTGTGTTGCTCTTTTGTTAATATAGTTTATCCGACCCGTGTATACACATATATTTAACCTAGTTTAATATATATGTCAGTCACCCAAGCAGTTGCTTCCTCAATGTAAAAACGATGCAACATACTGATACAAAACAAAACATAATGTAAATATATTTAAAATTATTTTGTATTTACACGTTTGTATCGTAAATTATTTTTTACATTAACCCAGCGCCCGGAATATTTTTAAGATAATACCAACTAAAACTATCATCATGTGGCTGTGAATAATCTATCTTTATTTATGTGTGGTGTATATGATTGAAGTTTAAGGATGAAATAAAGAGTAGGTGAAGACTTGTCATATGTTTTTTTTTATGCATACCATGACATTTATGTTAACATTTGTAGTGGAAAAAGTCAAAACTTTATCACCTTCTTTTTTTTATTGGCTGCTTCTTTTTCTTGATTCCACTGTTAATTATCTTCAACCAACGTTGTGTATAAAACGTTAAGAGGGGTTTTGAAAACCAAAACACCGGAGAGGACGGTGTTCCCTAATGTTTTGGGTCAAAATGTTGCCCCACAACACTCGAGTACGCTCGGTCTAACCATTTTTTTCCTTTCTGAAATGCCAAATATATTTAAAAAGAAAAAAAAGATGGACAACTTACAAAAAACAAGAATCCCGAGCTTACAAATATATAAAAACCAACAAATTATAACCAAAACCACCAAAGAATACCCGAAACATTACAAGGAAAGTTAATAATACTTAATTTGCATAATTTCTCCCGATCCTATGTTTTTTTTCTAACTAGTACATCTAACACTAAAGAAATTTTGTAATTTTGTTAATACTAATATTTAAAAAAAGTGATTATGTTTACAAAGTTTAATCTTAAATTAATAAGTTTACATGTTTATATATCATGTGTCTGTGAATTTATGTATGAGAAAAGTAGCAGAAATTGTTATATCATTTTATGAACGAAAAAAATATTAAAAATTGTATTTAAAACAAACTTAAATGGGTTGTTTTGAGTTAACATGGATAATTTTTAAAATTTGAATGAGTTAGGATGGATCAAAAGAATTTTTCAAATATGTCAAAATGAATTGAGGAAATGCTATTGACTTTTGGTTATGGGTTAGAATAGACTAAAACAAGCTCTGTCCAATTTTATTTTAAACAAAACCAACGAACCGAATAGAAACCGAGATATCGAAACCGAAATCATTGAAACCGAACAAATACTGAAACCGGCCGAAATGAAAAAAAAAAGAAAAAGCAAAACCGAACAAAAAAAACCCGAAAAAATCAAATATGAACTGATACAAAACCGGGTTTTTTTATTGAACGAGGATGATGGGGGATGGGGGGGGGGGGGACATTTTAGTTATTTTACATTTTGTATTTTTTATTTATATTTTGAGTTATTATTTTTTATTGTTTTTTTTTTTTTTGAATTTTTCTTTAAAGGGTTTTTGAAACCTTTGTATTTTAACCTTTACTTGGGTCAATATGGGTAATTAACTTTACACATCTTGACTCATACTCATCTTAACCCTAACTCTCTATTTTAAAAATCCATAATGACTCACACCCATCCTGACCTATACGCATTCTAACCATCACCCATATCCAACCCAACTCACTCATATTGCCACATCTAGTATTTCGTATGTAATTTTTACTTTTACAACTAAAAGCATAGTTTAGATTATCTGTTTATCTGGCATTTTATTGTAATTATTTGAATGGTTATAAATGAAAAGTAAATTAAAGTTAAGTTTTGGATGCATCGTTGCAGTAAACAGTGCCTCAAAAAACGTTAAAACTTTTTTTTTATAAGAATAATATACATAAAATATAAACAAGGGAGATTGGGTCGCATGACCAATTGGCAACTGGCCTACCTGTATTATCCAAATGAAGAAGTCACAAGCGGTTAATTTACCACAAATAGAAACAGTTTCTAGTTCTATGATTGTGTTTTAACTAACATTAAACAACACCACCAGTTGTGTTTTAGGATAATTGTACGTGCAAAAAAAGTTAATAATATATATTTTAATGAGTGCTCCACATAAACTAAAGTTGATATCATAATAAGAAACTTTATCATTAAAATTGTTTTTAAAAATAAAAAATAGCCTTACTTTTTAACGAAAGGTTTGTTAGGTACGTATTTAAATACATAGTGTGGTTATAAAAAATTAATAAAGTCGTTACATGATTGCATAATATGATCTTTTAACTAATAATAAACTAAATGATTAATATATTCACTTATTAGATCAATTGGGTATTCCTCTCTCTTCTTCATAATTGGATTTTCATTTATATAGCTACTTGTTAATTGGTACTACTCCACTATACCTTCACACTCTCTCTGAATATTCACTCCTAATCAAGATCTAAGTTATAGACTTATAGGTATGACTATGAATTCTGTTTGTCACAAAGAACAAGACGATGACAGTGGTTGGAATCCTATGGGTTCGTCGGCACCGGGTTCGGGTCCTTGGTGGAGTGAACTTGTGACTCGATCAACTCCTGAAGAATCCATCGTAGTGAAGTCTTCAATGAAGGAAATAGACACTTTCCTTGGTAATCCTTTAGCGTAATATGTATCTCTAAGTTTAGGATAGTGATTTAGCAATCTGATTTTCTATGTCAAATGTACGTACGTATGTCTTGGTTTTAAAATTTAGAAGTATGAGGTGTTGTGACTCCCAAGTGGAGTAGGTCTCAAAAACTGAAACATGAGGTGACTGCCTCATGAAAGTGAGGTAGTGTTCTTTTTACTACCGGATAGACATTACTTATTGCTTCTTCTTATGTCTTATCGCTTTACATATCCGTTTTGTCTTTCTTCTGCAAGTATTCATAATCTTCTCAACCCTTTGGTCATTTTTACCTAGGAACCTCCTTAATTCGGACCTTAAATTTGGAACATGTTTAGTTTTTAGGTAGTGGGGGTCGAACTTCGAGGAAAAGTCAAAGTTTGCTTATTGGACGAGTCTTTTTTTTTTAATTTCTATAATTTCATATTTTATTTAACACAGTTTACACAGTCGTTGTTCAATGTTTTTTGTAACACGATTTACATTGTTTTATTCAACGTTTACACAGCTTTGTTTTTTCTTATCCGATATTCTAGTATAAACTTTATCCAAAATTGAGTTATATTAGAAACGAACACTTTTTAAAATTTACTAGACTAGAAAATATTTTATTTTGAATATAACTTGATTTTCGATAAAAACTTACATCGGTAATGTTGACAATATAAAAACTGATTAATTAATAAAAGCAAAAGAAAGAAGTGAATTAAAGGCGATATTCGAACTTGGACTTGTTTACGATGTCTACAAACGCTTTCCAGACTCCTAGACCACCTAGAAATAAAAATAATAATAACAAAATAACTCTAAATTTGACAAATTTTGACCCGCATGTGCATCAAGTCGTTGCTTCCTGACCGTGGCGTTTTTTCGGTCACCTTGTGCTTTAGGCGCTTTTGTGGCATGCTTATTAAAACCAAGTTGCATGTTTACATCACGATAAAGATTGCATTATATTGAAACATGAAAACTTATAGGTAAAGTTGATGAAGTTGATTCTGATGAGTACAAGAATTCATCAAACAAACAAAAATCACCAAAAATTCAAGTAGCTGTTTCAATGCAGTCCAATCAAACTTATGTTGACCTTGGATTTGGTGAGCCTACCATGGTACAGCTTTTGACTTACCTTTTACACAATTTTTAACTTTTCAATCTTTATATAAACCAGTTGATGCATTATCTCTCTTTTTGTTAATGGTTATATTATATATAGGTTTGTGGCAGATACCCTTATGAGGATCAATATTATGGAGTGTTCTCAGCTTATGGACCTCAAATCAAGGTGGATAATTTTAATATAATCTTACGAAGGAAAAAAAAATATATCTTTTTAAAATTGATACAACTAAATATGTTTAATTTATTTGGATGAACAAGATTAGTAGGGAATCTGATTCATGTTTTTAGTACTTCTGAAAAATTGTTGACACTTAAGATTGATAATTGTCTATTTCATATGATTCAGGGTCGGATTATGTTGCCTTTGAACTTGGGTAGTGATGATGGACCGTTATTTGTGAATGCAAAACAATATCATGGAATTATAAGACGGAGAAGATCGCGTGCTAAGGCGGAAATGGGAAATAAAGTTTCAAAAAGTCGTAAGGTATGTTTGTAAGTGCTTCATTAAATTCTTGAAAAGGTGCATAATTCATTCATTTAAGTCTAGTTAGGGGTGTTGTTGGGATGTTCATTGATAACAAAATCAACACGATGACATATGACGTCTGTCAAACATGTTTTTGACGCAACTAAATTTATTGAAACCGGGATTGAAAACTTGAATTGTTTTAATTTTTTTTTGGAACATTATTTTTCTCATTTTTTTTAGATTTATCACATGTTTATGTCCTCGTTTGACATGTTTTTGTGTTCTGTTTTATATATATTGATATTTTTTTTCTATATTAATGGAGTAAGTTAGTAATTGCATATATAGTCAAAAGTCAGAAAATGCGATTTAAACATTAATTATAAAAAAAATGTTTGCAGTGGGTGTTAAATCATAAATTAAGTGCATTTAGTAAATTCATACTTTCGAAAACTAAAAATGCATTTCGATTTATTTTTGAACGGCCAAGTGTAACTGGTTGATGAAAGGACCTCGAAAGGCTTACCACTCGCATACAACCCACTTTACTCGAGTTTGAAATCCCTTACAGTGGTGTCGCTCATATTTTAAAGCGTGCACATGGGCCGAAAATCAAACTTGAGACCTCCCGGACATAAACCTCACATAAATGGGTAAACCTTAACCTTTCACACCCTTGACCAGTTGGAATAGAAATCATTGGCAATGCATTTCATAGATATTGATTGATCTTTTAGCTTCCTTTAAATTTTAGAAATTTATAACTCCGGCATAATTAGTTAGTGGATTACTATATGTTTTTGTTTTCATGTGTTAAATGTAATGGTAAGTTTTTAATGAATTTCAGTTATCATATTTTCAAGGGTTATGAGTTTTTCAGAACTTATTTGGATGCACAAACACATAAGCAATATTGTTGAAACCGGACCGGCCGGTTGACCGGGATTCGGTCGACTGATCGGTCCAGTTCTATGCAGTTCGCTCGTTTCCCAGAAAACCAGCTGGTCTGACCGGAAAGCCGGACCGGTTGAACCGGTTTCCTTGAAAAAGACATTTCTTTTTTTGGAAAACCTTTTTCCAGTAGTTTTAAGCAGTTCGACCGGTTGAACCAGTTGCCCGACCGGTTCGATGTTCGATCCGGTTATGAAAATATTCCTCATAAACCAATAAGTTTGTGTTCACCAAAACCTTTCAACTCAAAATTCCTAGTATGTTACTCATTTCATATGATTTTTTTGCTAGATTTAGTAAGAACAAAATTATTTCTTTTAATATATTGTTCTAGTTTGATAACTCAAAAACAAAATTACATGGTTTTTGTATGCAGCCATATTTGCACCTTTCACGTCATCTCCATGCAATGCGCCGACCACGAGGGAATGGGGGTCGGTTTCTAAACAACAAAAATATAAGAAACTGCAAAGATGAAAACATAGATTCGAAAAAAGACAAAAATCCACCTGAATCTCCTAAATTTACTATTTTGTTGTCGGGCCATAACATGAACTCTCCTCGACAATCAAACAATGGCGGGTCCCGCATTCCTCAATCGGAGGTGACTAGTATGTTCTCAATAGGAGACCTCAAGCATTTCCCAGTCGGAAATCTTTCGATGGTCTCTTTGTCAAATATGATGTCTGGAAACACTATTGGACATGGTTTCGGTATGCACAGCAAATGGGTTGGAGCAGCTAGCACTGGTGGTGGTGGTAGCTGCTTCAACTTTGCAGTGTAGTGCTGACAAGGTCCAGTTTGTCGTGCCACTAACAAATTGGACCTCACATTCTGGCAGCCTAATGAAATGATCGTTTGGCAACTCATCCTTGGCTTCGTGTGTTAAGGCTGTCTCTAACCTCTTTCTAGTTGCAAGTTTTGCAAATGTTTAGAGTTATTACGAGATGCTAATAATAGCCTTAATGCATGTGAAAAATAAATAAAGAAAAAAGAAAACAAATACTGTGTTTGTTTCACCTTTACTTAAATGTTGTTTCAAATAAATCCCTGTATGTGTGTGTTTCAGGTGTTGTGTGCCTTCTAATTTCAAAGCTTTTTGATAATGTTATCTTGTTGGTGCTTTTAGAAAACTCCACTATGCACTTCTATTACAAGAAAAGAACAAACGTATGTCCTAACACTTATTTTGGAGAAACTAATAAAACCTTGTTAGAAATAATAAAACATGAATTATTTTTATCACACTTGTTCAATTATTCAAAAATCTAATACAAATGAATGCTCAAATGACAATAATAGTAAGAGTAACTAAGAGTCCTTTTGGAATGTTATAAATTCTGAAGCAAAGTTGACAATAATTAAGTCACAAACAAATTAATTATAAACGCATTCAAACTTTAATTGAGGCTAAAAAGTGTTGGTGTATGCATTATTTTTTATGGGATAACTACACAACAGAGAGGTAATTTGTGAATGGGCTTTGACGTATTGTCACGTTTAATGACCTTCATGTTTATATATCATTAGGAGCTTAAGAAACGAAATGGCCAACGGTTTCTTTATTCTTTCTTGTAATTGTGTGAAATTGTACAAAATATATGGGTGACCGTGACCGTGACCGAAAACGACATGTAAATCTGTAATGTTTTTTACTTAGTCATGACACCCAGCCTATCCCGAACCCAAAAGACCATTTTTAGGTGGATCCAGGCCCGTTCTATAAAAATTAAAACACGATAAATGTTAATGTTTGATTTCTGTAAAACACCATAGAATTCTTTCTGCACACGCAATGGTTGATATTTTAGTAAATGTTTCTTTTTTTCTTTATGATGATTAGACGATTGGTGCTAGCTGCTAGTTAAGATCTCACTCTTCTTTTTGTTAATGGGCATGTCAACATATTTCCGGCTCCAAGCAAATAAGTTTGAATTTTAAATTCACCACTATTTTTAGCTATGATTGATTGTTATTTATATTGTTTTATTGTTGTAATCATTTCCATGTATATTGATATATCTCTTGTATATATTCTTTTGATTGTAATAGAACAAATCACGTTTTGTGAACATAATTTCATATGGTATTATACACCGGGTTCACATAAAACCCTAAATCCCCCTTGCTTCCCTTCCAGCGACCTTTTCATCTCCGGCCACAATGTCTACCCCAAATTCCGTTGACTCCAATATTGCTGGTACCATCCCACTAAAAACTACCGCATCCCTCACCCTTGTTTGACTTCCCTCCTCGCTTAAACTAACAGACACAAATTATCTATCCTGGAAGACCCAGATTGAAGCTCTCTTATATGGCTTAGATCTATTTAAATACATTGACGGATCTTTACCTGCATCGATACCTTCTGCCGATGGTACTCCTCATGCGGATTACAACGCATGGTTCCGCCAAGATCGTCTATTGTACGGTTCTTTGGTTGGTAGCCTTTCCCCTTCACTTGTCCCACTAATCACCAACGCCAAATCTTCTCTTGAAGCATGGAAAATCCTTTCCGATACCTATGCTTCTAAATCCCGCGGCCATATAAAACAACTACAACACCGCCTTAAACAATGTTCCAAAGGTACAAACCAAACAATCACCGAATACAAGCAATCTGTAAAAACAATTGCAGATGAACTTGCTATACTCGGTAAAAAGATAGATGATGAAGATGTTACCGACACGGTTCTTAACGGTCTAGATCCATCATCTTATAAGACCATCATTGAAGGGGTTCATGCAAGAGATAACCCTATCTCTTTCCATGAATTGCATGAAAAACTTATCAATCACGAGCTCACTTTGGCTCAAAAATCACCCACTGCTTCCACCCTTCATCACCCCACCACCGCTTTCGCCGCCTATACCCGAAACACCCGCAAACCTTGGCACAACAGGAGCCCATCTCCAGCCGCAGGCATTCTGGCCACTCCTCAACAGCCCTCAGCCACTGCTAATACCCCTAAGTTTCTTGGTAAATGTCAGTTTTGTTTCACAAAAGGCCATTCCCTCACATCTTGCTATGCCTTTAAAAAGATGTATCTAAATATTAATCTTCCACCTTTGCCTCAAGCCACACAGAATAACCCCCAAGCACATATGATGGCTACTGTTGCTAATAATACTTTAGGCAAACCTTGGTTATTCGACAGTGGAGCTTCCCACCACATCACTAATGACCTAAGTGCATTGTCCCTTCATGCTCCATATGACGGTACTCAAGAACTCATTATCGGTGATGGTTCGTCCCTAACTATTACTCATGTTGGCTCTTTAACTCTTCATTATGATAATACTTCTTTTATCCTACATAATGTCTTATGTGTTCCCTTTATCTCTCGTAATATTAACTCTATCTCACGTTTATGTATTGACAACAATATTCTAATCCAATTTTTTTCTCTTAATTTTGTCATCAAGGACTGCCACTCCCACCGCCCTCTTCTTCTGGGTCAAGCTGAAAAAGGGAGCTATGAGCTACGACCCAAATCACCGTCGTTTTCTTTTCATGTTCAACAAAATAATACACACTTGTGGCATCATCGTCTTAGGCACCCACATTTACAGGTGTTAAAACATTTATCTTTTATTGTTCCGTCTATTTCTCTTTTAAACGAGCCATGTAATTCGTGTTGCGTTAATAAGAGCCACAAGCTCCCTTTTCATACTTCTTCTATCACATCACATGCACCGTTACAAGTTTTATTTTCTGATGTTTGGTCATCTCCAGTTACATCTTATGACGGCTTTAAATATTACATCATCTTTGTTGATCATTTTACCAAATACACTTGGATCTATCCGATCAAAAAGAAATCTGATTCCCTTAGTATATTTATTACCTTTCAAAAACTTGTTGAAAATTTTTTTCAATGCAAAATTAAGCAACTATTTTCCGACAATGGCGGTGAATATTTAAAACTTGCTTCTCATCTTGCTTCTTGTGGCATCACTCACCTCACATCACCGCCACACACACTCGAACAAAACGGCTACGCCGAACGCCGACACCGTCATATCGTTGAAACGGGTCTCACCCTCCTATCACATGCCAAAATGCCATTAAAATTTTGGCCTTTCGCCTTAACTACCGCAACTTATTTAATCAACCGCCTACCCACATCAACCTTCCAAAATGACTCCCCATTCTTTCGCCTATTTAAAAAATTACCAAACTACCATAAGCTTCGTAGGTTTGGCTGTCTTTCCTATCCTTGGCTTCGACCTTACACTTCTCACAAACTTCAACCAAAATCCAAGCCTTGCATTTTCGTGGGATACTCGTCCACTCAAAGTTCTTATTATCTTTGTGATCCCACAACCGAGAAAGTGTACATATCCCGACATGTTCACTTTATTGAAAATAAATTTCCCTATGAACTCATAACCAACTTACAAATGTTGGAATATCGTATGCCCGAGACACATAATTAGGTTAATGTGACTAGTCGTGTTTGATCCAAGTCGGGTCATACCCAATAACGAGTTAGACACACACCAATTATGTATTTGTTAAGATAAGATCTATGAGACAAATACAGAACACGATACATTCAGAAAATCGGGTTTCTGAATACTTACTTGAAAGTGTTAAATAAATTAATTGGTTAATTTATTTATTCAAATAATTATTATTGGAATGATTATTTAACTATATGTTCTTTTGTAAAATGGTTTATAAAAGATGGGGTGTTTATATATTTATTTTATACTTTATAAAATAAATAAAATAAAAAAAAATAAAAAAAAAATAAATAATTTTATTTGGGGCCGGTTTTGGGTGGGCCCCACACCCCAAAGTTATGGTCAAATTTTTGTCAAGGATTTGGTGGATGTTGAGTGTATTCTACTTGACTAAAACCTAACACAAAGATATGATGGTTTTAAAAGGATTTGATCATTATAATATATACACTTTCAAGAAACAAAAATTGATCAAGTCTTTCTTTCCTTCTTGCTTACTACTTACGGCCAAAAGAAAAAGGAAGGCTCGGGTCTCGGTTTTTCGTGTTCAAGCTTCCTAACATAGCTCGGTGTGTGTTGGAGGCTCGGGGTATATTCCGTTTGAGGATTTTCCTTTGAAAGTCTAGCATCAACATCATCATCTTCTTCAACCATCAACTACATCTCTTAAAGGTTTAAGAATGTAAGTTTTACAAGCTTTGATAGTTTAGTTTTTCCGTATTACTTGATCCTTGCCTCGGGTTTCTAATATATAGATTATTGGTAATCTTATGACATGAATAAACTAGGTTGTTCATGAACACATATCATATAAACTTGTAATATATATATATATATACATATGGATAGATATGTTTAGTTTGTAAATATCACGCTTCCGCCTTAATTGTGACTAGTTAAATGGTTAACTAGGTATAAATTATCCATAGAAACCCAACAAATGGCATCAAGAGCCGGGATACGGAAAACTAAGCTTCGGGTTTTCGGTTTTATATTTTCCCCTTGAAAGATTTTATACAAAAATAAACATGCATGATTTTTTTGTATTTAATCTTGTTATATTTTTTTGGCTTTGTTCAAAAAAAAAAAAAAAAAAAAAAAATATATATATAAAACCGAGTTCATGGGCCGAAGCCCAATTCGGGTGAAATTGGGCCGAAGCCCACTTGTTTTTGGTTATTGGGCTAACCGAGAAAAAAAAAAAAGGGGAGAAAGCTATATGGGCCGAAGCCCATTTTTGGTTAAATGGGCCGAAGCCCATGAGACTTCTTATTGGGCCGAAGCCCATGTGTTTTGCACATGTGGGCCGAAGCCCATAATCAAGTTATTGGGTCAAGCCCAATTGAGTTGGGCTAGGCCCGATAAAGTCAAGGGGTTTTGGAACGGGTTCCTAAGACATAACGGGTTATGTTTGTTAAAACTAGACCGAGCCGTAGACCAATTGGATGTTTGTTGTGATTGTTATTAATTATTCAAAGTTTCGGTTTGTAATAATTAATTAGGGGCAATTTTGTAATTATTTATTCATATGGGTATGTAATAAATAGTTTATTTGCAATATCTTTATTTTATAGAAAAAAAATGTATTAGGACATTTGTTATGTAAATTTAAAGAAGATTGCAAAATTGGAAGTTTGGGCCTTATTGGGCCGGGTATGGTGATAATGGGTCTCACAAGCCCATTAAAGGGATTCAAGCCCAAATGGACCTAAGCCCACCCAATGAGCCCAAATGGAAGCTTATGGAAGCTAAGGCCCAAGTTCAAGCCCAATGGATCACAACGGGGTTGAAGAAGATGCTCGAAGCATTTGGATGCGGGATCGAGTGGGAGCTACAACATCCATGTGTCATGTGTCCCTTAGGATTGGACCTAGGACACACACTTGTTTCGGCTAACAAGTGTGGTCTAACTTAGTGGCTCGTGTCTAGTATAATTATGTATGCTTGTTAATTGATTGTTTGATTGTGTGGTTGTTAGATATTAGGATATCAACTTCGTCACATAGAATTAATTAACAAAGCATAAAACGGGTTCTAATAATTATCGGTAGTTACGTGACACATAGTTTAATAAAATGGATTTATTAACTAGCCGTCTCACGCCCATAATAAAATAGGTTTTATTATAAATTAGAATTTTGAAAATGGTTTCAAAATAATCATGTTACTAAATGCATGTTAGAACATGATTTAAAGTTTTATAACTAGAATTATTAAAACTAAAAATCCCTTTTGAAATTAAGGATAACAAGTTAAACACCATCCTTTTGTATTAACGCTTAACATATTAGTAAGCTCTTAGTGGGAAAAAGGTCACCTAACCGCGTAGAGTAAATTAATATGTTGAGGTAATATTGGCATATAAATGGGAAAAAGGTCACCTAACCGTTTGTATGTTAATATTACAAGTTGATACAAGTAGGACGACTTAAATTAGAACCATGTGAAGAGGGTCACCCAAGCATGGGGTCTAATAGGTGTTGATGGGATAAACATGCCGACACGAAATATGATTTCGAACCGGTCCCATAAACTCTAGAAGTTGCAAAAGGGTTTGCAATTGTTATGAATAACTACCTTGATAAACCGACAATGGGAAAAAGGTCACCTAACCGGAGTCGGGTTTATCGTTGGATTCTAGATTTTAATTATTAATTATATTTGGTATATATATAAAAGGGTATTAATAATTAAAATATGTAAAACACTAAAATGAACTTAATTAAAATTCTGCAGATGGCCGCACACGTCGACGATAACATAATCCCTAACGTCCAAAATGTCTCTCTCCGATCTATTCTCGCTAAAGACCGTCTTAACCACAATAACTTTTCGGATTGGTTCCGAAATTTAAGGATTGTTCTAGAACAAGAAAAATTATATCATGTTTTGGAAACACCTATCCCCGAAGAACCGGAAGAGGGAACTGAGGTCGAATACATGAATTGGGTCAAACACACGGAAGATTCCATTCAAGTGTCATGCCTCATGTTGGCGACTATGGTTCCCGAAATCCAAAAGGATTTCGAAAACCATAATGCGTACGACATGATTACTCAACTTAAGGAAATGTTCCTTAAGCAATCGAGGGTTGAAAGGTTCGAAACGGTTCGAGCCTTGCATGCATGTAGAATGGATGATAATCAACCAGTTTCAACTTATGTACTTAAGATGAAAAGTTACATTGATCGCCTCGCCAAGCTCAATTGTCCCATCTCAAAGGAGTTAGCAACGGATTTGATCCTTAACTCTTTGTCGAAAAGGTTCGACACTTTCGTGTTAAATTATAACATGAACGGGTGGGACAAAAACATTGGAGAACTTCACTCAATGCTTAAAACAGCCGAGGCGAGCATGGGTAAAAGGGTTTACCCGTGTTTGCGATCAATGAAGGTAAATCCAAGAATCGATCTCAACCCAATTCTAAGGCTAAGGTAGCAAAAAGAAAGGGTCCTCCTATGCATCTTAAGGGTAAGGGCAAATCACCGGTTATGGCAAAGAAACAAAAGGTTGTGGAACCAAGGGGTCATAAGGATGATCCTTGTTTTGGTTGTGGGGAGACCGGACATTGGAAACGCAATTGCCCGGTCTACCTAAAAGAGCTAAGAGACAAGAGGAATGCGGCGCATACCTCGGGTAATGTCTTTATGATTAATATTGAGCTAAATCTTATTTCTTCTAACACATGGGTATTGGATACCGGATGTGGAACTCATATTTGCAATTGGTTGCAGGGGTTCAAAAGGAATGAAGACTTAAAGAAGGGCGAAGTGAGTCTTTTCATGGGCAACGGTGCAAGGGTGCACGTGGTCGCTAGAGGAGACTTCACTTTATCGCTTCCAAGTGGTTTGGAAGTTGTTTTGAAAAATGTTTTGTATGCTCCTAGTTTGACTAGGAACATTATTTCTGTGCACCTTCTTAGACAATGTAACTTTGACTTTAAATTTGTAAGATCAGAAATGCATGTATCATCTAATGGTATCTTTTATTTTAAAGCTGTACCAAACAACGGTATTTATGAATTGGTTCATGATAATACCTCAAATAGCTCATTATATCAAACTTCTACTAAAAGACTCAACAAGGGTTTGAGTGATTCCTACATTTGGCATTGTCGCCTTGGACACATAAACAAGAATCGTATAAATACTCTCCAAAAGAATGGTCTTTTGAAAACGAACGAGTTAGGTTCGTTTGATGAGTGTGAATCTTGTATTCAAGGCAAGATGACCAAAGAGCCTTTCAAAGGTACAAATGAAAGGGCTAAGGACTTGTTGGGTATCATACATACGGATGTATGCGGACCCTTCAAGCCAACTAGTAGGAATAGCGAAAGGTACTTCATTACCTTTACCGACGATTTTAGTCGATATGGGTATGTATATCTAATGAAACACAAACATGAAGCCTTTGAAATGTTCAAGGAATTTCAAAATGAAGTACAAAATCAGCTCGACCGAACAATCAAGGTACTCCGCTCTGATAGAGGAGGCGAATACCTAAGTGATGCTTTTCAAAGTCATCTTAGAGATTGTGGAATTATTTCACAGCTCACTCCTCCTGGAACTCCTCAACATAACGGAGTATCCGAGAGGAGGAATAGAACACTGTTGGACATGGTTCGATCAATGATGGCACGAAGCTCACTACCGCCATCATTTTGGGGATATGCGCTACTTACAGCGGCTCGTATTTTGAATATGGCCCCGACCAAAAAAGTGGATCGAATACCCTATGAAGTGTGGCATGGAAAGGTTCCATCCTTTTCATATTTAAGGGTATGGGGATGCATAGTTTATGTTAAACGTGACACCCCAAATAAGCTTGAGGCTCGATCCATCAGGTGTATCTTCATAGGATACCCAAAGGATGATATAGGATATATATTCTATGATCCTAGTGAACAAAAGGTGTTTATTTCACGCAAAGGATACTTCTTAGAAACTAGGTTCCTTATGGAAGGACCTAGTGAAAAGAGAGTGGAACTTGAAGAGGTTCAAGAATCACTGGATGATACACAGTTGGTCGATACTAGCTTTCAACACGAGGATGTTGAAGGTGATCAAATGGTTGATCATACACACGTTGCTCGCAGATCTAATAGGATTAGTCGACCTCCCAAGAAATATGGATTTCTTGTGGATGATTGCTACTTGGTCGATTCGGATGAACCGATCTCCTACAAAGATGCTATGTCACAACCTGATTGTGACAAGTGGCTTGAAGCCATGAGCGCCGAGATGCAATCCATGCACGATAACCAAGTTTGGGAATTGGTTGATCGTCCACTTAACTCCAAAATGGTTGGATGTAAGTGGGTCTTCAAGAAGAAGACCGATATGCATGGAAATTTAGATACTTACAAAGCTCGACATGTCGCAAAAGGTTTCACGCAAACTCAAGGGATTGATTATGATGAAACCTTCTCACCGGTTGCGATGCTTAAGTCGATCAGGATATTATTTGCCATTGCAGCTCATTTTGATTATGAGATATGGCAAATGGATGTCAAGACCGCTTTTCTAAATGGATATCTTGAGGAAGATGTCCATATGGTTCAGCCTGAAGGTTTTGTCGATCCATCTAATCCTGATAAAGTATGTAAGTTAAGGAAATCAATCTACGGGTTGAAACAAGCATCACGGATGTGGAATCATCGTTTTAATGAAGAAATCAAAGCGTTTGGTTTCGTCCAAAACGGTGATGAGGCGTGTGTGTATAAATGGGCTAGTGGGAGTATAATCATGTTCCTTATTTTGTATGTCGATGATATACTTTTATTTGGAAATGATATACCAAGTATGGAAAGCGTTAAAACGTGGTTAAGTAGTCGTTTCTCAATTAAGGATCTTGGAGAAGCGACATATATCTTGGGAATAAAGGTCTATAGGGATAGAAAAAGAAAATTGATCGGACTTAATCAAAGTGCATACATTGATAAAATCCTAAAAAGGTTCAGGATGGAAAACTCTAAGAAAGGTTTGGTACCTATTCCTAGAGGAACCGTGTTAAGCTCATCCCAAAGTCCTAGCTCTAAGGAAGAGCAGGATAGGATGAAGCATGTTCCTTACGCTTCGGCAATAGGATCTATTATGTATGCAATGATGTGCACTAGACCGGACGTCTCGTATGCTTTAAGCATAACGAGTAGATACCAGCACAACCCAGGTGACAGTCATTGGATGGCTGTCAAGAATATATTAAAGTACCTTAGAAGGACTAAGGATATGTTTTTAATATATGGGTCTGGTGAGGAGGAACTCGTCGTAAAGGGTTACGTGGATGCGAGTTTCCAAACTGACCGAGATGATTCTCGATCACAGTCGGGATATGTCTTCATTTTGAATGGAGGCGCTGTCTCTTGGAAGAGTTCGAAGCAGGATGTTGTCGCGTTATCCACTACAGAATCTGAGTACATCGCCGCTTCAATGGCAGCCCAAGAGGCTGCATGGATGAAAAAGTTCATCATGGATCTAGGGATTATCTCTACCATTCAGGAGCCCCTAGAGATATTCTGTGACAATGAAGGTGCTATTGCACAGATCAAGGAGCCTCATGCTCATCAGAAAACGAGGCACATTGAGCGCAGATTCAACTACATAAGGGATGAAGTTGAAAAGAGAAAGATATGTATTCATAAAGTTCATACCGATCAAAATATTGCGGACCCACTCACGAAGCTCCTCGATAGGCCAAAGCATGAGGGTCATGTTTGTGCATTAGGACTTCGGTATTCTAGTGAGTGGATTTAATCTGTATTTAGTGTTTGTATAAGAACGAATGTAATGGGTATCTCATGAAAATTAATTATGTTTTAATTATTCAATGAGTTATGTTCTATATTTGCATGTTTAATCCATGAATGACTTATGTTGTTCTAAACGTCCGTAGTCGATCATACTTGTGGGAACAAGTATGAAGGTAAGACTATTATGAACCCGGATTGGTTGATATTCATGTGATGAATATAGGGCATAGGTTTGCCACCAAGGTTCATAGATATTTGTGGAATACAAATATTGGACATGATCCGCTCTCAAGGATCACTGCATGGAGTTAGTGCAACTGATCATAAGTAATCCTTGAGTAAAGGCGAGTATCATTGTGTCCTTTGACCTGAGATGCATATCGGATCTGATTTTTCATCAAGTCTGATATCTTGACTCTCTTCTTTGTTATTTCAGTAACACGATGACGTGTAAGAAAGAGCTCAGATATCATATGAGATGTCAACGAGGATGTATGCAGTCAAGATGGAATTTGTTCCTCTTATGTGTTGAGAGTTTAGATGTCTAAGGCCTGTTAAGTTAAATCATTGAGAGAATGATCACTCTGTGTCTCTTCGATTTGACAGGACATCTAGTAATAAAGGGATGTAATGATAAGACTTACCTATATCATATCAAGTATGGACTTGAAGGGGATGATGTTATTGAATGGCACTTAGTTAAACACACTAGGGATGGTGACCTGTTGTTAGGCGGTATTCACCATTAGCATTAACTTCCTATGAGTCTCGTGCAAGTGGGAGATTGTTGGAATATCGTATGCCCGAGACACATAATTAGGTTAATGTGACTAGTCGTGTTTGATCCAAGTCGGGTCATACCCAATAACGAGTTAGACACACACCAATTATGTATTTGTTAAGATAAGATCTATGAGACAAATACAGAACACGATACATTCAGAAAATCGGGTTTCTGAATACTTACTTGAAAGTGTTAAATAAATTAATTGGTTAATTTATTTATTCAAATAATTATTATTGGAATGATTATTTAACTATATGTTCTTTTGTAAAATGGTTTATAAAAGATGGGGTGTTTATATATTTATTTTATACTTTATAAAATAAATAAAATAAAAAAAAAATAAAAAAATAAAAAAAATAAATAATTTTATTTGGGGCCGGTTTTGGGTGGGCCCCACACCCCAAAGTTATGGTCAAATTTTTGTCAAGGATTTGGTGGATGTTGAGTGTATTCTACTTGACTAAAACCTAACACAAAGATATGATGGTTTTAAAAGGATTTGATCATTATAATATATACACTTTCAAGAAACAAAAATTGATCAAGTCTTTCTTTCCTTCTTGCTTACTACTTACGGCCAAAAGAAAAAGGAAGGCTCGGGTCTCGGTTTTTCGTGTTCAAGCTTCCTAACATAGCTCGGTGTGTGTTGGAGGCTCGGGGTATATTCCGTTTGAGGATTTTCCTTTGAAAGTCTAGCATCAACATCATCATCTTCTTCAACCATCAACTACATCTCTTAAAGGTTTAAGAATGTAAGTTTTACAAGCTTTGATAGTTTAGTTTTTCCGTATTACTTGATCCTTGCCTCGGGTTTCTAATATATAGATTATTGGTAATCTTATGACATGAATAAACTAGGTTGTTCATGAACACATATCATATAAACTTGTAATATATATATATATACATATGGATAGATATGTTTAGTTTGTAAATATCACGCTTCCGCCTTAATTGTGACTAGTTAAATGGTTAACTAGGTATAAATTATCCATAGAAACCCAACAACAAACCCCTCCACCTCCAAATCCGGATGATTGGTTACCACTTTTTGTCCATCAAACACCCATTCATGACCCTGTTCCCACCATATCCTCGTCTCAAAATACTTCCACTACTACACCTTCCCAACCTATTGACCATTCCTTCAATTATGAGCAAACCAATATTCCCCACAACCCAATACCCACTTCACTTCTTCCAACCAGCCCAAATGAAACCAATGAACCGACCTCCCTATCTTCCACCAACTCCTCTTCTTCCAGCCCAAATCCACTACAACCAAACCCTATCAACTCGTCACCCTCTTCTGGCCAATATTCCAATGAAACCTCCACCACTACTACTACCAATTATCCCTCACCATCTCGTAACCGACCCCGAAAACCTAACCCAAAATATCACAATGATAATTTTGTCCTCCATAATATTTCTCCTTCACATCCCAAAGAACCACTAACAATTACCCAGGCTCTTAAGAGTCCTCTCTGGCGCAAAGCCATGCAAGATGAGTTTGATGCCCTTCAACGCAATACCACTTGGTCTCTTGTTCCACCAGAATCTGCACCAAACCTTGTCGGTTGTAAATGGGTTTTCAGAACTAAGTTCAAACCTGACGGGACCGTCGACCGCCTAAAGGCTCGTCTCGTGGCTAAAGGTTTTAATCAACGCCCTGGTTTGGATTATGTAGAAACTTTCAGCCCCGTCATTAAACCTGCTACTCTCCGTCTCATTCTCTCCCTTGCCACCTCTCAAAACTGGTGTCTTAGCCAGATTGACATTTATATTGCGTTTCTACAAGGCACGCTAACAGAAGATGTCTTTATGGTTCAACCCCCTGATTTTACCGATCCATCTCTTCCAAATCATGTGTGTAAATTACACAAAGCCATCTATGGTCTTCGCCAAGCATCACGTGCTTGGTATGACGAACTAAAATCCTATCTTCTTTCCATGGGTTTCAAACCTACTATTTCAGATTCTTCCCTCTTTGTTAATCACAGCACCATCTCCCCAATTTTTCTCATCATCTACGTAGACGATATAATTATTACGGGTCGAAATCCCACTCTTGTAAACAGTTTTATTCCTCCCTTGCCACTCGGTTTTCTCTTAAAGACCTCGGTCCTCTCTCCTACTTTCTTGGTGTCGAGGTTCTCCCTCACACTAACGGTCTCTTTCTCTCCCAATCTAAGTACATTCTTGATTTGTTAAATCGAGCCAACATGAGTGATTGTAAGCCGGCATCCACACCAATGTCATTCTCGGATCCCCTTACACCCACTGATGGTATACCCCTTGAATCACCAACTGAATACCGCGCTTTTGTTGGTGCTCTCCATTATCTCTCTTTAACACAACCTAACGTCGCATTTACGGTCAACAAACTTTCCCCGTTTATGCATTCCCCCACTAATCTTCATTGGGCGGCCCTTAAACGTTTGCTCCGGTATCTTCATGGCACATTGCATCACGGGTTACTTTTTAAAAATAAGTCCCCCCTTCATCTTCATGCATTCTCTGATGCTGATTGGGCAAGTGATAAGGCCACTTACCGAAGCACCACAGGTTATATTGTGTATCTTGGTTCCAATCCAATTGCTTGGAACTCAAAACGCCAACCAACTTTAGCAAGATCCTCCACCGAGGCAGAATTTCGAGCTGTCATCTCCACCACCACTGAAGTTCAATGGTTAATATCTTTATTATATGAACTTGGGTACAAGTCCACTGTTACCCCTACGATTTATTGTGACAATTTGAGTGCTACACACTACTCGGCTAATCCCGTTATTCATTCGTGCATGAAACACCTGGCTTTAGATTTCAATTTTGTACGCGAAAAAGTTCAACAAGGGACGATACGTGTAACTGATATATCCGGTGATGATCAACTTGCCGATGCTCTCACTAGACCGTTATCGAGACTACGCTTCAACACTCTCCTATCCAAGATTGGTCTTCTCTGTCGATCGTTCATCTTGCGGGGGCATGTCAACATATTTCCGGCTCCAAGCAAATAAGTTTGAATTTTAAATTCACCACTATTTTTAGCTATGATTGATTGTTATTCATATTGCTTTGTTGCTGTAATCATTTCCATGTATATTGATATATCTCTTGTATATATTCTTTTGATTGTAATAGAAAAATTCACGTTTTGTGAACATAATTTCATTTGACATATTTCCGGCTCCAAGCAAATAACTTTGACAGGGCAAAGATATAACATGACTTCAAGACACGTACAAAAGTATCAAAGTTGCAAAAGTCGCTAGGCGGTCCCTAGGCGGCCGACCCCCTTGGAGGGAGTACTCGGAGTACTCGGGGAGTACTCGGAGATGATAAATATAAAGAAAATTAAT
Source organism: Bidens hawaiensis (assembly GCF_021521415.1). Classification (NCBI taxonomy): domain Eukaryota; kingdom Viridiplantae; phylum Streptophyta; class Magnoliopsida; order Asterales; family Asteraceae; genus Bidens; species Bidens hawaiensis. The sequence goes on from NW_027491042.1 coordinate 919,633, forward strand.
TTTTGGGTAATATATATATATATATATATATATATATATATATATATATATATATTTCAAATATCATATGTTTACTGATATTTATAACAAAATAAGTGAATATCAATATAAATAAGAGAATTACATTTTTAAACACTAAATTATTCTAAAAAATGTTAATCATTAATTAAAAAAATGATGTTCGTTCTTTAATATTATAGAAATACGAATTATGTTGTATTTTTAAAGTGAAAATAGACCCAAGTTAACCGACTAGATGTGATTCTGACTAATGTTGACCACCTTTGAACTATTTTTAGTAACTAGGCGGAATTAAAAAAACTCCCCTCGGCACCATACCTTGTAGCGAGTACTCGGAGGGTACTCGGCCTTGTAGATCTACTTTTAAAACATTGAAAAGTATAATTACAACCTATAATTTTTTATGTACACAAACACATTGATTTGGATTATCATTTCGTTCGTGAATTGGTTATGTCAGGCAGATTACATACTCAATTTGTTCCTACCATGCTGCAACTTGCGGACATCTTTACTAAAAGCTTACCACGACCTCAGTTTGAACATTTTCAGGAATTGCTTAGAGTTTGTCCGCCGCCGTTTCGCTTGCAGGGGGGATAAAAGATGATATGGCAACTTCAACAACCTCTCATAAATTAGTTCATGTAGTCACGTGTATTCAAGAGTAGTTATTTTTGTTATTGACTTCCTATATTATTGCTTTGTAAATCAGTATATAATATCATGTAATCTCTCAAAATCAATATAGAGAATTCCATTATCACATATATCACTCATATGAGAAAAGGTAATTAAATTTGACAATCCAACAAAATTAACCCACTTCCTATTTACCCCAAAATTCAACAGTTGTGTAGTTGCATATTCAAAATTTTCATGTTATTAATCCAACAATAAGCAAGTGTAATGGAAGAGGTAATATCAATCACCTTCCGATGTGAAATAATATGGTTTTTAATGAAATAATTTTGTTTTTGTTTACCAAATTGGTGCTTTAGGTGCATTTAGAGGGGCATTTTGGACGTTTTGCCTCTTTAAAAAGCAAAAAGCAAAAAAAAAAAAATATAAGCAACCCCAAACATACCCTAACTCCTGTTTGATTTCATAAAAATGAGTGTACTTTTGCATTCTATGTTGGTCACCATCTGCATTCCGTTTGCACTAAATAAAACAAGATATTTTACAAATTAAACCAATAAAAAAACCTTCTTATAAATTAGAATCATCAATAATGGATGTACTTTTGAATCAGGTTGGGTAGTTGATGCCAACACAAGTTCATTGATAGCACCACCTTAAACAACCCTACATGGAGCCTACATAAATTGTGATTTCTCGTTTAGCTAAGGGATGTATTATTCATACACCCTTTTATAGGGTGTATATAGAGATAACTAGGTTAAATAACCGTGTATACACGGATCGGATAAATTATATTAATAAAAGAACAACACGATGTGAAATACTTATACTAATTTGGTATTAGATGAATGAATATGAATATGTATTACAATGTTAAATAGAATATAATATATATTTTAATGAGTGCTCCACATAAACTAAAGTTGATATCATAATAAGAAACTTTATCATTAAAATTGTTTTAAAAATAAAAAATAGCCTTACTTTTTAACGAAAGGTTTGTTAGGTACGTATTTAAATACGTAGTGTGGTTATAAAAAATTAATAAAGTCGTTACATGATTGCATAATATGATCTTTTAACTAATAATAAACTAAATGATTAATATATTCACTTATTAGATCAATTGGGTATTCCTCTCTCTTCTTCATAATTGGATTTTCATTTATATAGCTACTTGTTAATTGGTACTACTCCACTATACCTTCACACTCTCTCTGAATATTCACTCCTAATCAAGATCTAAGTTATAGACTTATAGGTATGACTATGAATTCTGTTTGTCACAAAGAACAAGATGATGACAGTGGTTGGAATCCTATGGGTTCGTCGGAACCGGGTTCGGGTCCTTGGTGGAGTGAACTTGTGACTCGATCAACTCCTGAAGAATCCATCGTAGTGAAGTCTTCAATGAAGGAAATAGACACTTTCCTTGGTAATCCTTTAGCGTAATATGTATCTCTAAGTTTAGGATAGTGATTTAGCAATCTGATTTTCTATGTCAAATGTACGTACGTATGTCTTGGTTTTAAAATTTAGAAGTATGAGGTGTTGTGACTCCCAAGTGGAGTAGGTCTCAAAAACTGAAACATGAGGTGACTGCTTCATGAAAGTGAGGTAGTGTTCTTTTTACTACCGGATAGACATTACTTATTGCTTCTTCTTATGTCTTATCGCTTTACATATCCGTTTTGTCTTTCTTCTGCAAGTATTCATAATCTTCTCAACCCTTTGGTCATTTTTACCTAGGAACCTCCTTAATTCGGACCTTAAATTTGGAACATGTTTAGTTTTTAGGTAGTGGGGGTCGAACTTCGAGGAAAAGTCAAAGTTTGCTTATTGGACGAGTCTTTTTTTTTAATTTCTATAATTTCATATTTTATTTAACACAGTTTACACAGTCGTTGTTCAATGTTTTTTGTAACACGATTTACATTGTTTTATTCAACGTTTACACAACTTTGTTTTTTCTTATCCGATATTCCAGTATAAACTTTATCCAAAATTGAGTTATATTAGAAACGAACACTTTTTAAAATTTACTAGACTAGAAAATATTTTATTTTGAATATAACTTGATTTTCGATAAAAACTTACATCGGTAATGTTGACAATATAAAAACTGATTAATTAATAAAAGCAAAAGAAAGAAGTGAATTAAAGGCGATATTCGAACTTGGACTTGTTTACGATGTCTACAAACGCTTTCCAGACTCCTAGACCACCTAGAAATAAAAATAATAATAACAAAATAACTCTAAATTTGACAAATTTTGACCCGCATGTGCATCAAGTCGTTGCTTCCTGACCGTGGCGTTTTTTCGGTCACCTTGTGCTTTAGGCGCTTTTGTGGCATGCTTATTAAAACCAAGTTGCATGTTTACATCACGATAAAGATTGCATTATATTGAAACATGAAAACTTATAGGTAAAGTTGATGAAGTTGATTCTGATGAGTACAAGAATTCATCAAACAAACAAAAATCACCAAAAATTCAAGTAGCTGTTTCAATGCAGTCCAATCAAACTTATGTTGACCTTGGATTTGGTGAGCCTACCATGGTACAGCTTTTGACTTACCTTTTACACAATTTTTAACTTTTCAATCTTTATATAAACCAGTTGATGCATTATCTCTCTTTTTGTTAATGGTTATATTATATATAGGTTTGTGGCAGATACCCTTATGAGGATCAATATTATGGAGTGTTCTCAGCTTATGGACCTCAAATCAAGGTGGATAATTTTAATATAATCTTACGAAGGAAAAAAAATATATCTTTTTAAAATTGATACAACTATATATGTTTAATTTATTTGGATGAACAAGATTAGTAGGGAATCTGATTCATATTTTTAGTACTTCTGAAAAATTGTTGACACTTAAGATTGATAATTGTCTATTTCATATGATTCAGGGTCGGATTATGTTGCCTTCGAACTTGGGTAGTGATGATGGACCGTTATTTGTGAATGCAAAACAATATCATGGAATTATAAGACGGAGAAGATCGCGTGCTAAGGCGGAAATGGGAAATAAAGTTTCAAAAAGTCGTAAGGTATGTTTATAAGTGCTTCATTAAATTCTTGAAAAGGTGCATAATTCATTCATTTAAGTCTAGTTAGGGGTGTTGTTGGGATGTTCATTGATAACAAAATCAACATGATGACATATGACGTCTGTCAAACATGTTTTTGACGCAACTAAATTTATTGAAACCGGGATTGAAAACTTGAATTGTTTTAATTTTTTTTGGAACATTATTTTTCTCATTTTTTTTAGATTTATCACATGTTTATGTCCTCGTTTGACATGTTTTTGTGTTCTGTTTTATATATATTCATATTTTTTTTCTATATTAATGGAGTAAATTAGTAATTGCATATATAGTCAAAAGTCAGAAAATGCGATTTAAACATTAACTATAAAAAAAATGTTTGCAGTGGGTGTTAAATCAAAATTAAGTGCATTTAGTAAATTCATACTTTCGAAAACTAAAAATGCATTTCGATTTATTTTTGAACGGCCAAGTGTAACTGGTTGATGAAAGGACCTCGAAAGGCTTACCACTCGCATACAACCCACTTTACTCGAGTTTGAAATCCCTTACAGTGGTGTCGCTCATATTTTAAAGCGTGCACATGGGCCGAAAATCAAACTTGAGACCTCCCGGACATAAACCTCACATAAATGGGTAAACCTTAACCTTTCACACCCTTGACCAGTTGGAATAGAAATCATTGGCAATGCATTTCATAGATATTGATTGATCTTTTAGCTTCCTTTAAATTTTAGAAATTTATAACTCCGGCATAATTAGTTAGTGGATTACTATATGTTTTTGTTTTCATGTGTTAAATGTAATGGTAAGTTTTTAATGAATTTCAGTTATCATATTTTCAAGGGTTATGAGTTTTTCAGAACTTATTTGGATGCACAAACACATAAGCAATATTGTTGAAACCGGACCGGCCGGTTGACCGGGATTCGGTCGACTGATCGGTCCAGTTCTATGCAGTTCGCTCGTTTTCCAGAAAACCAGCTGGTCTGACCGGAAAGCCGGACCGGTTGAACCGGTTTCCTTGAAAAAGACATTTCTTTTTTTGGAAAACCTTTTTCCAGTAGTTTTAAGCAGTTCGACCGGTTGAACCAGTTGCCCGACCGGTTCGATGTTCGATCCGGTTATGAAAATATTCCTCATAAACCAATAAGTTTGTGTTCACCAAAACCTTTCAACTCAAAATTCCTAGTATGTTACTCATTTCATATGATTTTTTTGCTAGATTTAGTAAGAACAAAATTATTTCTTTTAATATATTGTTCTAGTTTGATAACTCAAAAACAAAATTACATGGTTTTTGTATGCAGCCATATTTGCACCTTTCACGTCATCTCCATGCAATGCGCCGACCACGAGGGAATGGGGGTCGGTTTCTAAACAACAAAAATATAAGAAACTGCAAAGATGAAAACATAGATTCGAAAAAAGACAAAAATCCACCTGAATCTCCTAAATTTACTATTTTGTTGTCGGGCCATAACATGAACTCTCCTCAACAATCAAACAATGGCGGGTCCCGCATTCCTCAATCGGAGGTGACTAGTATGTTCTCAATAGGAGACCTCAAGCATTTCCCAGTCGGAAATCTTTCGATGGTCTCTTTGTCAAATATGTTGTCTGGAAACACTATTGGACATGGTTTCGGTATGCACAGCAAATGGGTTGGAGCAGCTAGCACTGGTGGTGGTGGTAGCTGCTTCAACTTTGCAGTGTAGTGCTGACAAGGTCCAGTTTGTCGTGCCACTAACAAATTGGACCTCACATTCTGGCAGCCTAATGAAATGATCGTTTGGCAACTCATCCTTGGCTTCGTGTGTTAAGGCTGTCTCTAACCTCTTTCTAGTTGCAAGTTTTGCAAATGTTTAGAGTTATTACGAGATGCTAATAATAGCCTTAATGCATGTGAAAAATAAATAAAGAAAAAAGAAAACAAATACTGTGTTTGTTTCACCTTTACTTAAATGTTGTTTCAAATAAATCCCTGTATGTGTGTGTTTCAGGTGTTGTGTGCCTTCTAATTTCAAAGCTTTTTGATAATGTTATCTTGTTGGTGCTTTTAGAAAACTCCACTATGCACTTCTATTACAAGAAAAGAACAAACGTATGTCCTAACACTTATTTTGGAGAAACTAATAAAACCTTGTTAGAAATAATAAAACATGAATTATTTTTATCACACTTGTTCAATTATTCAAAAATCTAATAAAAATGAATGCTCAAATGACAATAATAGTAAGAGTAACTAAGAGTCCTTTTGGAATGTTATAAATTCTGAAGCAAAGTTGACAATAATTAAGTCACAAACAAATTAATTATAAACGCATTCAAACTTTAATTGAGGCTAAAAAGTGTTGGTGTATGCATTATTTTTTATGGGATAGCTACACAACAGAGAGGTAATTTGTGAATGGGCTTTGACGTATTGTCACGTTTAATGACCTTCATGTTTATATATCATTAGGAGCTTAAGAAACGAAATGGCCAACGGTTTCTTTATTCTTTCTTGTAATTGTGTGAAATTGTACAAAATATATGGGTGACCGTGACCGTGACCGAAAACGACATGTAAATCTGTAATGTTTTTTACTTGGTCATGACACCCAGCCTATCCCGAACCCAAAAGACCATTTTTAGGTGGATCCAGGCCCGTTCTATAAAAATTAAAACACGATAAATGTTAATGTTTGATTTCTGTAAAACACCATAGAATTCTTTCTGCACACGCAATGGTTGATATTTTAGTAAATGTTTCTTTTCTCCTTTATGATGATTAGACGATTGGTGCTAGCTGCTAGTTAAGATCTCACTCTTCTTTTTGTTAATGGGCATGTCAACATATTTCCGGCTCCAAGCAAATAAGTTTGAATTTTAAATTCACCACTATTTTTAGCTATGATTGATTGTTATTTATATTGTTTTATTGTTGTAATCATTTCAATGTATATTGATATATCTCTTGTATATATATTCTTTTGATTATAATAGAACAAATCACGTTTTGTGAACATAATTTCATATGGTATTATACACCAGGTTCACATAAAACCCTAAATCCCCCTTGCTTCCCTTCCAGCGACCTTTTCATCTCCGGCCACAATGTCTACCCCAAATTCCGTTGACTCCAATATTGCTGGTACCATCCCACTAAAAACTACCGCATCCCTCACCCTTGTTTCACTTCCCTCCTCGCTTAAACTAACAGACACAAATTATCTATCCTGGAAGACCCAGATTGAAGCTCTCTTATATGGCTTAGATCTATTTAAATACATTGACGGATCTTTACCTGCATCGATACCTTCTGCCGATGGTACTCCTCATGCGGATTACAACGCATGGTTCCGCCAAGATCGTCTATTGTACGGTTCTTTGGTTGGTAGCCTTTCCCCTTCACTTGTGCCACTAATCACCAACGCCAAATCTTCTCTTGAAGCATGGAAAATCCTTTCCGATACCTATGCTTCTAAATCCCGCGGCCATATAAAACAACTACAACACCGCCTTAAACAATGTTCCAAAGGTACAAACCAAACAATCACCGAATACATGCAATCTGTAAAAACAATTGCAGATGAACTTGCTATACTCGGTAAAAAGATAGATGATGAAGATGTTACCGACACGGTTCTTAACGGTCTAGATCCATCATCTTATAAGACCATCATTGAAGGGGTTCATGCAAGAGATAACCCTATCTCTTTCCATGAATTGCATGAAAAACTTATCAATCACGAGCTCACTTTGGCTCAAAAATCACCCACTGCTTCCACCCTTCATCACCCCACCACCGCTTTCGCCGCCTATACCCGAAACACCCGCAAACCTTGGCACAACAGGAGCCCATCTCCAGCCGCAGGCATTCTGGCCACTCCTCAACAGCCCTCAGCCACTGCTAATACCCCTAAGTTTCTTGGTAAATGTCAGTTTTGTTTCACAAAAGGCCATTCCCTCACATCTTGCTATGCCTTTAAAAAGATGTATCTAAATATTAATCTTCCACCTTTGCCTCAAGCCACACAGAATAACCCCCAAGCACATATGATGGCTACTGTTGCTAATAATACTTTAGGCAAACCTTGGTTATTCGACAGTGGAGCTTCCCACCACATCACTAATGACCTAAGTGCATTGTCCCTTCATGCTCCATATGACGGTACTCAAGAACTCATTATCGGTGATGGTTCGTCCCTAACTATTACTCATGTTGGCTCTTTAACTCTTCATTATGATAATACTTCTTTTATCCTACATAATGTCTTATGTGTTCCCTTTATCTCTCGTAATATTAACTCTATCTCACGTTTATGTATTGACAACAATATTCTAATCCAATTTTTTTCTCTTAATTTTGTCATCAAGGACTGCCACTCCCACCGCCCTCTTCTTCTGGGTCAAGCTGAAAAAGGGAGCTATGAGCTACGACCCAAATCACCGTCGTTTTCTTTTCATGTTCAACAAAATAATACACACTTGTGGCATCATCGTCTTGGGCACCCACATTTACAGGTGTTAAAACATTTATCTTTTATTGTTCCGTCTATTTCTCTTTTAAACGAGCCATGTAATTCGTGTTGCATTAATAAGAGCCACAAGCTCCCTTTTCATACTTCTTCTATCACATCACATGCACCGTTACAAGTTTTATTTTCTGATGTTTGGTCATCTCCAGTTACATCTTATGACGGCTTTAAATATTACATCATCTTTGTTGATCATTTTACCAAATACACTTGGATCTATCCGATCAAAAAGAAATCTGATTCCCTTAGTATATTTATTACCTTTCAAAAACTTGTTGAAAATTTTTTTCAATGCAAAATTAAGCAACTATTTTCCGACAATGGCGGTGAATATTTAAAACTTGCTTCTCATCTTGCTTCTTGTGGCATCACTCACCTCACATCACCGCCACACACACTCGAACAAAACGGCTACGCCGAACGCCGACACCGTCATATCGTTGAAACGGGTCTCACCCTCCTATCACATGCCAAAATGCCATTAAAATTTTGGCCTTTCGCCTTAACTACCGCAACTTATTTAATCAACCGCCTACCCACATCAACCCTCCAAAATGACTCCCCATTCTTTCGCCTATTTAAAAAATTACCAAACTACCATAAGCTTCGTAGGTTTGGCTGTCTTTCCTATCCTTGGCTTCGACCTTACACTTCTCACAAACTTCAACCAAAATCCAAGCCTTGCATTTTCGTGGGATACTCGTCCACTCAAAGTTCTTATTATCTTTGTGATCCCACAACCGAGAAAGTGTACATATCCCGACATGTTCACTTTATGAAAATAAATTTCCCTATGAACTCATAACCAACTTACAAACCCCTCCACCTCCAAATCCGGATGATTGGTTACCACTTTTCGTCCATCAAACACCCATTCATGACCCTGTTCCCACCATATCCTCGTCTCAAAATACTTCCACTACTACACCTTCCCAACCTATTGACCATTCCTTCAATTATGAGCAAACCAATATTCCCCACAACCCAATACCCACTTCACTTCTTCCAACCAGCCCAAATGAAACCAATGAACCGACCTCCCTATCTTCCACCAACTCCTCTTCTTCCAGCCCAAATCCACTACAACCAAACCCTATCAACTCGTCACCCTCTTCTGGCCAATATTCCAATGAAACCTCCACCACTACTACTACTACCAATTATCCCTCACCATCTCGTAACAGAACCCGAAAACCTAACCCAAAATATCACAATGATAATTTTGTCCTCTATAATATTTCTCCTTCACATCCCAAAGAACCACTAACAATTACCCAGGCTCTTAAGAGTCCTCTCTGGCGCAAAGCCATGCAAGATGAGTTTGATGCCCTTCAACGCAATACCACTTGGTCTCTTGTTCCACCAGAATCTGCACCAAACCTTGTCGGTTGTAAATGGGTTTTCAGAACTAAGTTCAAACCTGACGGGACCGTCGACCGCCTAAAGGCTCGTCTCGTGGCTAAAGGTTTTAATCAACGCCCTGGTTTGGATTATGTAGAAACTTTCAGCCCCGTCATTAAACCTGCTACTCTCCGTCTCATTCTCTCCCTTGCCACCTCTCAAAACTGGTGTCTTAGCCAGATTGACATTTATAATGCGTTTCTACAAGGCACGCTAACAGAAGATGTCTTTATGGTTCAACCCCCTGATTTTACCGATCCATCTCTTCCAAATCATGTGTGTAAATTACACAAAGCCATCTATGGTCTTCGCCAAGCATCACGTGCTTGGTATGACGAACTAAAATCCTATCTTCTTTCCATGGGTTTCAAACCTACTATTTCAGATTCTTCCCTCTTTGTTAATCACAGCACCACCTCCCCAATTTTTCTCATCATCTACGTGGACGATATAATTATTACAGGTCCGAATCCCACTCTTGTACACAGTTTTATTCCTCCCTTGCCACTCGGTTTTCTCTTAAAGACCTCGGTCCTCTCTCCTACTTTCTTGGTGTCGAGGTTCTCCCTCACACTAACGGTCTCTTTCTCTCCCAATCTAAGTACATTCTTGATTTTTTAAATCGAGCCAACATGAGTGATTGTAAGCCGGCATCCACACCAATGTCATTCTCGGATCCCCTTACACCCACTGATGGTATACCCCTTGAATCACCAACTGAATACCGCGCTTTTGTTGGTGCTCTCCATTATCTCTCTTTAACACAACCTAACGTCGCATTTACGGTCAACAAACTTTCCCCGTTTATGCATTCCCCCACTAATCTTCATTGGGCGGCCCTTAAACGTTTGCTCCGGTATCTTCATGGCACATTGCATCACGGGTTACTTTTTAAAAATAAGTCCCCCCTTCATCTTCATGCATTCTCTGATGCTGATTGGGCAAGTGATAAGGCCACTTACCGAAGCACCACAGGTTATATTGTGTATCTTGGTTCCAATCCAATTGCTTGGAACTCAAAACGCCAACCAACTTTAGCAAGATCCTCCACCGAGGCAGAATTTCGAGCTGTCATCTCCACCACCACTGAAGTTCAATGGTTAATATCTTTATTATATGAACTTGGGTACAAGTCCACTGTTACCCCTACGATTTATTGTGACAATTTGAGTGCTACACACTACTCGGCTAATCCCGTTATTCATTCGTGCATGAAACACCTGGCTTTAGATTTCAATTTTGTACGCGAAAAAGTTCAACAAGGGACGATACGTGTAACTGATATATCCGGTGATGATCAACTTGCCGATGCTCTCACTAGACCGTTATCGAGACTACGCTTCAACACTCTCCTATCCAAGATTGGTCTTCTCTGTCGATCGTTCATCTTGCGGGGGCATGTCAACATATTTCCGGCTCCAAGCAAATAAGTTTGAATTTTAAATTCACCACTATTTTTAGCTATGATTGATTGTTATTCATATTGCTTTATTGCTGTAATCATTTCCATGTATATTGATATATCTCTTGTATATATTCTTTTGATTGTAATAGAACAAATCACGTTTTGTGAACATAATTTCATTTGACATATTTCCGGCTCCAAGCAAATAACTTTGACAGGGCAAAGATATAACATGACTTCAAGACACGTACAAAAGTATCAAAGTTGCAAAAGTCGTTAGGCGGTCCCTAGGCGGCCGACCCCCTTGGAGGGAGTACTCGGAGTACTCGGGGAGTACTCGGAGATGATAAATATAAAAAAATATAATTTTTGGGTAATATATATATATATATATATATATATATTTCAAATATCATAAGTTTACTGATATTTATAACAAAATAAGTGAATATCAATATAAATAAGAGAATTACATTTTTAAACACTAAATTATTCTAAAAAATGTTAATCATTAATTAAAAAAATGATGTTCGTTCTTTAATATTATAGAAATACGAATTATGTTGTATTTTTAAAGTGAAAATAGACCCAAGTTAACCGACTAGATGTGATTCTGACTAATGTTGACCACCTTTGAACTATTTTAGTAACTAGGCGGAATTTAAAAAACTCCCCTCGGCACCATACCTTGTAGCGAGTACTCGGAGGGTACTCGGCCTTGTAGATCTACTTTTAAAACATTGAAAAGTATAATTACAACCTATAATTTTTATGTACACATAAATATAATTTTATAATTTTTTTGTATATCGTTTATATTTATAATCATTACATAATATATTTGTTTCAGTTAATTTATCATCATTGTATATATCAACTGTTCATATTTCTGGCAAGATTAGAACAACCAAACAAAGTCGTAACTCGATATAATAAACTACAAATGCATTAATAAATTTATCATTACTTAATCAAGTTGCACAAAGCATAATTTGCAACGATAATTATCACTACTTAAGTCACATGCCTAGTTAATTTAAAACTAAACCGAAGTGATCTTGCGGTTAGTTTTTTACAGAAAATATAGAAGAAAACCCAACCCGTACCACTTTATAAACCACCAACCTGTAGCCGTAGGGTGTGCAGTACTTGAGGTGTCCAGCCGGTCAGAGCCACAACAAGTGCATAGGGTTGTGTTACAACCGGATGCTTCAATTGTTTCATTTAGAGGAACGATCTTGACACATTTTCTTGCACACGACAGCTCGGTGCAAGGATTTGGTTGGAAATCATGGACAAACGGTGTAAATCCCGAAACTGCATTGTTTCAAAACCACAAAACAAAAAAAAAACAAAAAAAAAAATCAGATTAAACATGACTAAAGCAAGATAATATAACTAAATAAAAATGATCATCACCGTTGCAGTATTCCAGTCGGAAGTGTCTAGCTATGCCGGTTATTAAAGAGCATCAAAACCAACACCAAAAAATTGGTTTTGGACTCCATTATTACAAGTGATGTGTAGTGTTGAAGTTGTAGATGTGAGAAGTAAGGATGTTTTATGTTTAGTTCACTTTATATATAGGAATGTTGTCACTCTGTAGTTACTGCATTAAAATGTTTATTTTTGTTTTTTTTCATTAGCCAAGTGAATTATCAACAGTTCACGAGACGGCAATACTCCATTAGTCCATTATACTACTTCTTAATAAGAAACAAAAACTGATTCTCTTTTAATGTCTATATTAAAAGATGATATGGCAACTTCAACAACCTCTCTTAAAATAGTTCATGTAGTCACGTGTATTCAAGAGTAGTTATTTTTGTTATTGACTTCCTATTTTATTGCTTTGTAAATCAGTATATAATATCATGTAATCTCTCAAAATCAATATAGAGAATTCCATTATCACATGGTATCAGCCTAATTGATCCTTTCCACCCTTCCATTTTTTTTAATGACGACTGCTTCATCATCCTCATCCACCTCTTCCAAAACCTCCCTTCCCATGGCCACCATCCTTCATATGCTCACCATTAAACTCTCCTTCACCAACTATCTTATCTGGCTCAATCAAATCACTCCCCTCCTCGGAAATCAGCGGCTTCTAGGTTATGTTGATGGCTCTATCCCTCAACCATCGAAAACCATTACCCTAAACTCCAATGAACAGCCGAATCCGATGTATGCCGAATGGATACTTCGTGACCAACAGGCTGTCCTTATTCTCAATTCTTCTTTAACTGAAGAAGCCATCTCCGAGATTCTGGGCCTTTCCACGTCTCGTCAGATCTGGACTGCTCTTGTGGCAGCCTATAGTAACGCTTCTTTGGAGCGAATGCATCTTTTGCGTGATAATCTCCGACAATTATCCCGCGGCTCTTCTATCGTCGCTGTGTTTGGTCGGAAATTTAAAGCTATTTGTGACCAGCTCTCTGCCATCGGTCATCTGGTAACTGACACGGACAAAACACACTGGTTCCTGTGTGGTCTCGGTCCTACGTTTGAGAGTTGGTCTACGGCTATTCGTACCACTCGGGATCCTCTCTCATTCCGGGATCTTCTTACCAAAGCTGAAAGTCAGGAGCAATTTCTCAACACTTTGCACCCCACCACTCCTGCTTATGTCGCGTTTGTTGCCCACCAGGACTCTCGTTCTCGTGGTTCCAACTCCAACCGATCCCGTCCTGCTTCCGGTGCTTCTACTCGTTCCAACAACCACTCCCCCGGTACTCCAATGGGTCGCGCAGACCACCTCACTGCCAACTGTGCCGAACCAACGGCCATTATGCCAACAAGTGCTCGAAACTCTCTTCTTTTGTGGCAGCTGCTTCTGGCGATGTGGGTCTCGCTCGTGCTTTTCACGCTCAATGTCATGTCTCCAGTGAAGGACCCGACTGGACTGCGGATACCGGGGCTGATCGTCACATGACGGACGACACTGGTAAACTTCATTCTTTTTTTCCTTACACAGGTTCGTCTTCTGTTTTATTTGGAAATGGACACTCCCTTCCCATAACTCATAAAGGACATGTTTCACTCAATAAAAATGTGTCTCTGAATGATGTTCTTGTGGTCTCGTCCATCACCAAAAATTTACTTTCAATTAGCAAGTTGACTAAGGATTATCCCATTGATGTTCTTTTCTCAGACATGTTTTTTATTATTCAGGACCGGAAGACAAGCCAGCCTCTCGCTCAAGGTCGGTGTGATAACGGTCTTTACGTGCTTCGGGATAAATCTTTTGCTTTTGTTGCTTCTATTTCTTCGAATAAAGCCTCATTTGAGTTGTGGCACAATCGTTTAGGGCCTGTTTCCTATGACATTATTTCTGTTTTGAAGAAACATGGTTGTTTGTCTTTTACTTCTATTTTGCTAAAACCAAATATTTGCTCACCTTGTCAACCTGCTAAGGCCCGTAAATTACCATTTAATTTAAATGACAAACGTGCATCTCATCCTCTTGATCTCGTTCATTGTGATCTATGGGGGCCGTCACCTATCACTAGTAAAGATGGCTACAAGTATTATGTTGTGTTTGTGGATGATTATTCACGTTTTTGGTGCTTATATCCGCTTAAATCAAAAACAGAATTTTATACCATATTGCAATCTTTTTTGCGTCTCGTACAAACACAATTCTCGCAAAAGTAAAAGTTTTTCAAAGTGATGGCGGCTCGGAGTTTTTTAACCAATATGTACGCAAGATCTTTGACGAAAATGGCACATTTCATCGCTTATCTGTCCGTACACAGCACCGCAAAACGGACGAGCCGAACGAAAACATCGCCATATAGTCGAAACGGGTTTAGCTATGCTCTTTCATGCTCGAATTCCAGCATCTCATTGGGTCGATGCGTTTAGTACAGCCACATATATCATCAATCGCTTACCTACCAAGGTTCTAAACGATAAATCTCCCTTTGAGATGCATTTTTCTACTAAACCCGTCTACACCAATCTTCGAGTTTTTGGATGTTGTGTCTACCCGTACCTACGTGACTATGCCCCACATAAACTCGCACCTCGTAGTCTCCCTTGTATATTCATGGGCTATGCTCCACAATACAAAGGCTACAAGTGTTTTGATCCTACATCTTCTCGTATGTACGTCACTCGTCATGCTCGCTTTGACGAGTCATTTTTTCCTTACAACAGTGACTCCTCTCCAACTAATTTGGCTACTCTCTTTCTGTCAACTTTTCATGAGCCTTCACCATTTTCTTTTACTAACCCATCACCCACCCCTCCTACTACTACACTCCCAAACACCCCTACACCTGTTCCACCATGCTCCCTATGCAAAAATAACCCTCCTGCCCACCCGCTACCCACTGTTGAAACGCCCCCTGTTGACCCGCCTTCACCGCCTACACCATCCCCTTCACTCGATAACCCACCATCACCATTCACAGCCTCTCCCTCGCCTGTTGCAGCCCCTCTTGCTGCTGACACACTGCACTCCCCTCCGCCTACTGCTGCTCAACCCAAAGCAGCCTCCTCACACCCAATGATGACTCGGTCTAAGGTCGGTCTCTTTAAACCAAATCCAAAGCACACCTCCTACCTTGTCAAGCTATGCACTCAAACCTTCATGCCGCTCTCTTAACTGCTATTGAACCTAGAGGTTTTAAAAGTGCTTCCAAACATGCTCATTGGATGGATGCCATGCACTCCGAGCTTCAAGCTCTTCGTCGAAATAATACGTGGTCTCTTGTTCCACGTCCTCCATCCACCAATGTTGTCGGCTCAAAATGGGTCTACCGAACCAAATATCATTCCGATGGGTCGTTGGATCGTCACAAGGCTCGACTGGTAGCTCAAGGATTTACACAAATCCCGGGTCTTGATTTCACACATACTTTAGCCCCGTTTTAAAGGCCTCCACCATTCGCATCAACCTTTCGTTAGCCGTCATTAACGGTTGGTCTCTCCACCAACTCGATGTAAGCAACGCCTTCCTCAACGGGTCTCTCTCCGAAACCGTCTACATGGAGCAACCACCGGGTCTCGTTCACCCAAAACTTCCATCTCATGTTTGCAAACTTAATAAGGCTCTCTATGGTCTCAAACAAGCCCCTCGGGCTTGGTTCCATCGTCTAAGCTCACTCCTCTTATCCTTCGGCTTCTCTTGCAGCCGTGCCGATCCATCTCTTTTTGTCTTTCATCAAGGAGACCCTCTTATGTATCTGCTTGTTTATGTAGACGATCTCATTCTTACAGGAAACAAACCATCCCTTCTGTCTATGTTCACGAGTCGTCTTCATAACGTGTTTGCCATCAAAGACCTTGGTTCCCTAAACTATTTCCTTAGTCTTGAGGTTGTCCGATCCGACTCAACTCTTTTTCTCACTCAATCCAAATATGCCAACGACGTTGTCACACGTACCGGGTTGTGTCATGCTAAACCTGCTCATACTCCGTTATCAACCTCAGACACCTTCTCTACGGATGGAACACCATATTCTGATCCAACCTTTTACCGTTCCATTGTAGGTGCCCTTCAATATTTAACAATCACCCGACCCGACTTAGCCTATGCCGTCAACCAAGCGTGCCAAAACCTGCATGCTCCCACAGAAAAGCATTTTCAATTGGTTAAACGGATTCTCAGGTATGTTAAAAGTACTATATCCTATGGTCTCGTGTTTAGTCGTCCCACGGCTTCATCTATTTTGGGTATTCGGATGCGGACTAGGCGAGATGTATTGAGACTCAGAGGTCCACGTATGGTTATTCGATTTTTCTAGGAGGTAACTTAGTGTCTTGGAGAGCCAAGAAACAACCAACTGTGGCCCGGTCTAGTTGTGAGTCGGAGTATCGGGCCATGGCAAATGCAGCAGCTGAGATCGTCTGGATCACTCATCTTTTAATGGAACTTCATGCTCTTCCTCCTTCACGTCCGACTCTTTTGTGTGACAACCGCAGTGCACTATTCATGAGCCAAAATCCGGTGTCTCACAAACGAGCCAAACACATTGATTTGGATTATCATTTCGTTCGTGAATTGGTTATGTCAGGCAGATTACATACTCAATTTGTTCCTACCACGCTGCAACTTGCGGACATCTTTACTAAAAGCTTACCACGACCTCAGTTTGAACATTTTCAGGAATTGCATAGAGTTTGTCCGCCGCCGTTTCGCTTGCAGGGGGGATAAAAGATGATATGGCAACTTCAACAACCTCTCATAAATTAGTTCATGTAGTCACGTGTATTCAAGAGTAGTTATTTTTGTTATTGACTTCCTATTTTATTGCTTTGTAAATCAGTATATAATATCATGTAATCTCTCAAAATCAATATAGAGAATTCCATTATCACATATATCACTCATATGAGAAAAGGTAATTAAATTTGACAATCCAGCAAAATTAACCCACTTCCTATTTACCCCAAAATTCAACAGTTGTGTAATTGCATATTCAAAATTTTCATGTTATTAATCCAACAATAAGCAAGTGTAATGGAAGAGGTAATATCAATCACCTTCCGATGTGAAATAATATGGTTTTTAATGAAATAATTTTGTTTTTGTTTACCAAATTGGTGCTTTAGGTGCATTTAGAGGGGCATTTTGGACATTTTGCCTCTTCAAAAAGCAAAAAGCAAAAAAAAAAAAATATAAGCAACCCCAAACATGCCCTAACTCCTATTTGATTTCATAAAAATGAGTGTACTTTTGCATTCTATGTTGGTCACCATCTGCATTCCGTTTGCACTAAATAAAACAAGATATTTTACAAATTAAACCAATAAAAAAACCTTCTTATAAATTAGAATCATCAATAATGGATGTACTTTTGAATCAGGTTGGGTAGTTGATGCCAACACAAGTTCATTGATAGCACCACCTTAAACAACCCTACATGGAGCCTACATAAATTGTGATTTCTCATTTAGCTAAGGGATGTATTATTCATACACCCTTTTATAGGGTGTATATAGAGATAACTAGGTTAAATAACCGTGTATACACGGGTCGGATAAATTATATTAATAAAAGAACAACACGACGTGAAATACTTATACTAATTTGGTATTAGATGAATGAATATGAATATGTATTACAATGTTAAATAGAATATAATATATATTTTAATGAGTGCTCCACATAAACTAAAGTTGATATCACAATAAGAAACTTTATCATTAAAATTGTTTTTAAAAATAAAATATAGCCTTACTTTTTAACGAAAGGTTTGTTAGGTACGTATTTAAATACGTAGTGTGGTTATAAAAAATTAATAAAGTCGTTACATGATTGCATAATATGATCTTTTAACTAATAAAAAACTAAATGATTAATATATTCACTTATTAGATCAATTGGGTATTCCTCTCTCTTCTTCATAATTGGATTTTCATTTATATAGCTACTTGTTAATTGGTACTACTCCACTATACCTTCACACTCTCTCTGAATATTCACTCCTAATCAAGATCTAAGTTATAGACTTATAGGTATGACTATGAATTCTGTTTGTCACAAAGAACAAGATGATGACAGTGGTTGGAATCCTATGGGTTCGTCGGCACCGGGTTCGGGTCCTTGGTGGAGTGAACTTGTGACTCGATCAACTCCTGAAGAATCCATCGTAGTGAAGTCTTCAATGAAGGAAATAGACACTTTCCTTGGTAATCCTTTAGCGTAATATGTATCTCTAAGTTTAGGATAGTGATTTAGCAATCTGATTTTCTATGTCAAATGTACGTACGTATGTCTTGGTTTTAAAATTTAGAAGTATGAGGTGTTGTGACTCCCAAGTGGAGTAGGTCTCAAAAACTGAAACATGAGGTGACTGCTTCATGAAAGTGAGGTAGTGTTCTTTTTACTACCGGATAGACATTACTTATTGCTTCTTCTTATGTCTTTTCGCTTTACATATCCGTTTTGTCTTTCTTCTGCAAGTATTCATAATCTTCTCAACCCTTTGGTCATTTTTACCGAGGAACCTCCTTAATTCGGACCTTAAATTTGGAACATGTTTAGTTTTTAGGTAGTGGGGGTCGAACTTCGAGGAAAAGTCAAAGTTTGCTTATTGGACGAGTCTTTTTTTTTAATTTCTATAATTTCATATTTTATTTAACACAGTTTACACAGTCGTTGTTCAATGTTTTTTGTAACACGATTTACATTGTTTTATTCAACGTTTACACAGCTTTGTTTTTTTCTTATCCGATATTCTAGTATAAACTTTATCCAAAATTGAGTTATATTAGAAACGAACACTTTTTAAAATTTACTAAACTAGAAAATATTTTATTTTGAATATAACTTGATTTTCGATAAAAACTTACGTCGGTAATGTTGACGATATAAAAACTGATTAATTAATAAAAGCAAAAGAAAGAAGTGAATTAAAGGCGATATTCGAACTTGGACTTATTTACGATGTCTACAAACGCTTTCCAGACTCCTAGACCACCTAGAAATAAAAATAATAATAACAAAATAACTCTAAATTTGACAAATTTTGACCCGCATGTGCATCAAGTCGTTGCTTCCTGACCGTGGCGTTTTTTCGGTCACCTTGTGCTTTAGGCGCTTTTGTGGCATGCTTATTAAAACCAAGTTGCATGTTTACATCACGATAAAGATTGCATTATATTGAAACATGAAAACTTATAGGTAAAGTTGATGAAGTTGATTCTGATGAGTACAAGAATTCATCAAACAAACAAAAATCACCAAAAATTCAAGTAGCTGTTTCAATGCAGTCCAATCAAACTTATGTTGACCTTGGATTTGGTCAGCCTACCATGGTACAGCTTTTAACTTACCTTTTACACAATTTTTAACTTTTCAATCTTTATATAAACCAGTTGATGCATTATCTCTCTTTTTGTTAATGGTTATATTATATATAGGTTTGTGGCAGATGCCCTTATGAGGATCAATATTATGGAGTGTTCTCAGCTTATGGACCTCAAATCAAGGTGGATAATTTTAATATAATCTTACGAAGGAAAAAAAAATATATCTTTTTAAAATTGATACAACTAAATATGTTTAATTTATTTGGATGAACAAGATTAGTAGGGAATCTGATTCATGTTTTTAGTACTTCTGAAAAATTGTTGACACTTAAGATTGATAATTGTCTATTTCTTATGATTCAGGGTCGGATTATGTTGCCTTTGAACTTGGGTAGTGATGATGGACCGTTATTTGTGAATGCAAAACAATATCATGGAATTATAAGACGGAGAAGATCGCGTGCTAAGGCGGAAATGGGAAATAAAGTTTCAAAAAGTCGTAAGGTATGTTTATAAGTGCTTCCTTAAATTCTTGAAAAGGTGCATAATTCATTCATTTAAGTCTAGTTAGGGGTGTTGTTGGGATGTTCATTGATAACAAAATCAACATGATGACATATGACGTCTATCAAACATGTTTTTGACGCAACTAAATTTATTGAAACCAGGATTGAAAACATGAATTGTTTTAATTTTTTTTTGGAACATTATTTTTCTCATTTTTTTTAGATTTATCACATGTTTATGTCCTCGTTTGACATGTTTTTGTGTTCTGTTTTATATATATTCATATTTTTTTTCTATATTAATGGAGTAAATTTGTAATTGCATATATAGTCAAAAGTCAGAAAATGCGATTTAAACATTAATTATAAAAAAAATGTTTGCAGTGGGTGTTAAATCATAAATTAAGTGCATTTAGTAAATTCATACTTTCGAAAACTAAAAATGCATTTCGATTTATTTTTGAACGGCCAAGTGTAACTGGTTGATGAAAGGACATCGAAAGGCTTACCACTCGCATACAACCCACTTTACTCGAGTTTGAAATCCCTTACAGTGGTGTCGCTCATATTTTAAAACGTGCACATGGGCCGAAAATCAAACTTGAGACCTCCCGGACATAAACCTCACATAAATGGGTAAACCTTAACCTTTCACACCCTTGACCAGTTGGAATAGAAATCATTGGCAATGCATTTCATAGATATTGATTGATCTTTTAGCTTCCTTTAAATTTTAGAAATTTATAACTCCGGCATAATTAGTTAGTGGATTACTATATGTTTTTGTTTTCATGTGTTAAATGTAATGGTAAGTTTTTAATGAATTTCAGTTATCATATTTTCAAGGGTTATGAGTTTTTCAGAACTTATTTGGATGCACAAACACATAAGCAATACTGTTGAAACCGGACCGGCCGGTTGACCGCGATTCGGTCGACTGATCGGTCCAGTTCTATGCAGTTCGCTCGTTTCCCAGAAAACCAGCTGGTCTGACCGGAAAGCGGGACCGGTTGAACCGGTTTCCTTTAAAAAGACATTTCTTTTTTTTGGAAAACCTTTTTCCAGTAGTTTTAAGCAGTTCGACCGGTTGAACCAGTTGCCCGACCGGTTCGATGTTCGATCCGGTTATGAAAATATTCCTCATAAACCAATAAGTTTGTGTTCACCAAAACCTTTCAACTCAAAATTCCTAGTATGTTACTCATTTCATATGATTTTTTTGCTAGATTTAGTAAGAACAAAATTATTTCTTTTAATATATTGTTCTAGTTTGATAACTCAAAAACAAAATTACATGGTTTTTGTATGCAGCCATATTTGCACCTTTCACGTCATCTCCATGCAATGCGCCGACCACGAGGGAATGGGGGTCGGTTTCTAAACAGCAAAAATATAAGAAACTGCAAAGATGAAAACATAGATTCGAAAAAAGACAAAAATCCACCTGAATCTCCTAAATTTACTATTTTGTTGTCGGGCCATAACATGAACTCTCCTCAACAATCAAACAATGGCGGGTCCCGCGTTCCTCAATCGGAGGTGACTAGTATGTTCTCAATAGGAGACCTCAAGCATTTCCCAGTCGAAAATCTTTCGATGGTCTCTTTGTCAAATATGATGTCTGGAAACACTACTGGACATGGTTTCGGTATGCACAGCAAATGGGTTGGAGCAGCTAGCACTGGTGGTGGTGGTAGCTGCTTCAACTTTGCAGTGTAGTGCTGACAAGGTCCAGTTTGTCGTGCCACTAACAAATTGGACCTCACATTCTGGCAGCCTAATGAAATGATCGTTTGGCAACTCATCCTTGGCTTCGTGTGTTAAGGCTGTCTCTAACCTCTTTCTAGTTGCAAGTTTTGCAAATGTTTAGAGTTATTACGAGATGCTAATAATAGCCTTAATGCATGTGAAAAATAAATAAAGAAAAAAGAAAACAAATACTGTGTTTGTTTCACCTTTACTTAAATGTTGTTTCAAATAAATCCCTGTATGTGTGTGTTTCAGGTGTTGTGTGCCTTCTAATTTCAAAGCTTTTTGATAATGTTATCTTGTTGGTGCTTTTAGAAAACTCCACTATGCACTTCTATTACAAGAAAAGAACAAACGTATGTCCTAACACTTATTTTGGAGAAACTAATAAAACCTTGTTAGAAATAATAAAACATGAATTATTTTTATCACACTTGTTCAATTATTCAAAAATCTAATAAAAATGAATGCTCAAATGACAATAATAGTAAGAGTAACTAAGAGTCCTTTTGGAATGTTATAAATTCTGAAGCAAAGTTGACAATAATTAAGTCACAAACAAATTAATTATAAACGCATTCAAACTTTAATTGAGGCTAAAAAGTGTTGGTGTATGCATTATTTTTTATGGGATAGCTACACAACAGAGAGGTAATTTGTGAATGGGCTTTGACGTATTGTCACGTTTAATGACCTTCATGTTTATATATCATTAGGAGCTTAAGAAACGAAATGGCCAACGGTTTCTTTATTCTTTCTTGTAATTGTGTGAAATTGTACAAAATATATGGGTGACCGTGACCGTGACCGAAAACGACATGTAAATCTGTAATGTTTTTTACTTGGTCATGACACCCAGCCTATCCCGAACCCAAAAGACCATTTTTAGGTGGATCCAGGCCCGTTCTATAAAAATTAAAACACGATAAATGTTAATGTTTGATTTCTGTAAAACACCATAGAATTCTTTCTGCACACGCAATGGTTGATATTTTAGTAAATGTTTCTTTTCTCCTTTATGATGATTAGACGATTGGTGCTAGCTGCTAGTTAAGATCTCACTCTTCTTTTTGTTAATGGGCATGTCAACATATTTCCGGCTCCAAGCAAATAAGTTTGAATTTTAAATTCACCACTATTTTTAGCTATGATTGATTGTTATTTATATTGTTTTATTGTTGTAATCATTTCAATGTATATTGATATATCTCTTGTATATATATTCTTTTGATTATAATAGAACAAATCACGTTTTGTGAACATAATTTCATATGGTATTATACACCAGGTTCACATAAAACCCTAAATCCCCCTTGCTTCCCTTCCAGCGACCTTTTCATCTCCGGCCACAATGTCTACCCCAAATTCCGTTGACTCCAATATTGCTGGTACCATCCCACTAAAAACTACCGCATCCCTCACCCTTGTTTCACTTCCCTCCTCGCTTAAACTAACAGACACAAATTATCTATCCTGGAAGACCCAGATTGAAGCTCTCTTATATGGCTTAGATCTATTTAAATACATTGACGGATCTTTACCTGCATCGATACCTTCTGCCGATGGTACTCCTCATGCGGATTACAACGCATGGTTCCGCCAAGATCGTCTATTGTACGGTTCTTTGGTTGGTAGCCTTTCCCCTTCACTTGTGCCACTAATCACCAACGCCAAATCTTCTCTTGAAGCATGGAAAATCCTTTCCGATACCTATGCTTCTAAATCCCGCGGCCATATAAAACAACTACAACACCGCCTTAAACAATGTTCCAAAGGTACAAACCAAACAATCACCGAATACATGCAATCTGTAAAAACAATTGCAGATGAACTTGCTATACTCGGTAAAAAGATAGATGATGAAGATGTTACCGACACGGTTCTTAACGGTCTAGATCCATCATCTTATAAGACCATCATTGAAGGGGTTCATGCAAGAGATAACCCTATCTCTTTCCATGAATTGCATGAAAAACTTATCAATCACGAGCTCACTTTGGCTCAAAAATCACCCACTGCTTCCACCCTTCATCACCCCACCACCGCTTTCGCCGCCTATACCCGAAACACCCGCAAACCTTGGCACAACAGGAGCCCATCTCCAGCCGCAGGCATTCTGGCCACTCCTCAACAGCCCTCAGCAACTGCTAATACCCCTAAGTTTCTTGGTAAATGTCAGTTTTGTTTCACAAAAGGCCATTCCCTCACATCTTGCTATGCCTTTAAAAAGATGTATCTAAATATTAATCTTCCACCTTTGCCTCAAGCCACACAGAATAACCCCCAAGCACATATGATGGCTACTGTTGCTAATAATACTTTAGGCAAACCTTGGTTATTCGACAGTGGAGCTTCCCACCACATCACTAATGACCTAAGTGCATTGTCCCTTCATGCTCCATATGACGGTACTCAAGAACTCATTATCGGTGATGGTTCGTCCCTAACTATTACTCATGTTGGCTCTTTAACTCTTCATTATGATAATACTTCTTTTATCCTACATAATGTCTTATGTGTTCCCTTTATCTCTCGTAATATTAACTCTATCTCACGTTTATGTATTGACAACAATATTCTAATCCAATTTTTTTCTCTTAATTTTGTCATCAAGGACTGCCACTCCCACCGCCCTCTTCTTCTGGGTCAAGCTGAAAAGGGAGCTATGAGCTACGACCCAAATCACCGTCGTTTTCTTTTCATGTTCAACAAAATAATACACACTTGTGGCATCATCGTCTTGGGCACCCACATTTACAAGTGTTAAAACATTTATCTTTTATTGTTCCGTCTATTTCTCTTTTAAACGAGCCATGTAATTCGTGTTGCATTAATAAGAGCCACAAGCTCCCTTTTCATACTTCTTCTATCACATCACATGCACCGTTACAAGTTTTATTTTCTGATGTTTGGTCATCTCCAGTTACATCTTATGACGGCTTTAAATATTACATCATCTTTGTTGATCATTTTACCAAATACACTTGGATCTATCCGATCAAAAAGAAATCTGATTCCCTTAGTATATTTATTACCTTTCAAAAACTTGTTGAAAATTTTTTTCAATGCAAAATTAAGCAACTATTTTCCGACAATGGCGGTGAATATTTAAAACTTGCTTCTCATCTTGCTTCTTGTGGCATCACTCACCTCACATCACCGCCACACACACTCGAACAAAACGGCTACGCCGAACGCCGACACCGTCATATCGTTGAAACGGGTCTCACCCTCCTATCACATGCCAAAATGTCATTAAAATTTTGGCCTTTCGCCTTAACTACCGCAACTTATTTAATCAACCGCCTACCCACATCAACCCTCCAAAATGACTCCCCATTCTTTCGCCTATTTAAAAGATTACCAAACTACCATAAGCTTCGTAGGTTTGGCTGTCTTTCCTATCCTTGGCTTCGACCTTACACTTCTCACAAACTTCAACCAAAATCCAAGCCTTGCATTTTCGTGGGATACTCGTCCACTCAAAGTTCTTATTATCTTTGTGATCCCACAACCGAGAAAGTGTACATATCCCGACATGTTCACTTTATTGAAAATAAATTTCCCTACGAACTCATAACCAACTTACAAACCCCTCCACCTCCAAATCCGGATGATTGGTTACCACTTTTCGTCCATCAATCACCCATTCATGACCCTGTTCCCACCATATCCTCATCTCAAAATACTTCCACTACTACACCTTCCCAACCTATTGACCATTCCTTCAATTATGAGCAAACCAATATTCCCCACAACCCAATACCCACTTCACTTCTTCCAACCAGCCCAAATGAAACCAATGAACCGACCTCCCTATCTTCCACCAACTCCTCTTCTTCCAGCCCAAATCCACTACAACCAAACCCTATCAACTCGTCACCCTCTTCTGGCCAATATTCCAATGAAACCTCCACCACTACTACTACCAATTATCCCTCACCATCTCGTAACCGAACCCGAAAACCTAACCCAAAATATCACAATGATAATTTTGTCCTCTATAATATTTCTCCTTCACATCCCAAAGAACCACTAACAATTACCCAGGCTCTTAAGAGTCCTCTCTGGCGCAAAGCCATGCAAGATGAGTTTGATGCCCTTCAACGCAATACCACTTGGTCTCTTGTTCCACCAGAATCTGCACCAAACCTTGTCGGTTGTAAATGGGTTTTCAGAACTAAGTTCAAACCTGACGGGACCGTCGACCGCCTAAAGGCTCGTCTCGTGGCTAAAGGTTTTAATCAACGCCCTGGTTTGGATTATGTAGAAACTTTCAGCCCCGTCATTAAACCTGCTACTCTCCGTCTCATTCTCTCCCTTGCCACCTCTCAAAACTGGTGTCTTCGCCAGATTGACATTAATAATGCGTTTCTACAAGGCACGCTAACAGAAGATGTCTTTATGGTTCAACCCCCTGATTTTACCGATCCATCTCTTCCAAATCATGTGTGTAAATTACACAAAGCCATCTATGGTCTTCGCCAAGCATCACGTGCTTGGTATGACGAACTAAAATCCTATCTTCTTTCCATGGGTTTCAAACCTACTATTTCAGATTCTTCCCTCTGTGTTAATCACAGCACCACCTCCCCAATTTTTCTCATCATCTACGTAGACGATATAATTATTACGGGTCCGAATCCCACTCTTGTAAATAGTTTTATTCCTCCCTTGCCACTCGGTTTTCTCTTAAAGACCTCGGTCCTCTCTCCTACTTTCTTGGTGTCGAGGTTCTCCCTCACACTAACGGTCTCTTTCTCTCCCAATCTAAGTACATTCTTGATTTGTTAAATCGAGCCAACATGAGTGATTGTAAGCCGGCATCCACACCAATGTCATTCTCGGATCCCCTTACACCCACTGATGGTATACCCCTTGAATCACCAACTGAATACCGCGCTTTTGTTGGTGCTCTCCATTATCTCTCTTTAACACAACCTAACGTCGCATTTACGGTCAACAAACTTTCCCAGTTTATGCATTCCCCCACTAATCTTCATTGGGCGGCCCTTAAACGTTTGCTCCGGTATCTTCATGGCACATTGCATCACGGGTTACTTTTTAAAAATAAGTCCCCCCTTCATCTTCATGCATTCTCTGATGCTGATTGGGCAAGTGATAAGGCCACTTACCGAAGCACCACAGGTTATATTGTGTATCTTGGTTCCAATCCAATTGCTTGGAACTCAAAACGCCAACCAACTTTAGCAAGATCCTCCACCGAGGCAGAATTTCAAGCTGTCATCTCCACCACCACTGAAGTTCAATGGTTAATATCTTTATTATATGAACTTGGGTACAAGTCCACTGTTACCCCTACGATTTATTGTGACAATTTGAGTGCTACACACTACTCGGCTAATCCCGTTATTCATTCGTCCATGAAACACCTGGCTTTAGATTTCAATTTTGTACGCGAAAAAGTTCAACAAGGGACGATACGTGTAACTGATATATCCGGTGATGATCAACTTGCCGATGCTCTCACTAGACCGTTATCGAGACTACGCTTCAACACTCTCCTATCCAAGATTGGTCTTCTATGTCGATCGTTCATCTTGCGGGGGCATGTCAACATATTTCCGGCTCCAAGCAAATAAGTTTGAATTTTAAATTCACCACTATTTTTAGCTATGATTGATTGTTATTCATGTTGCTTTATTGCTGTAATCATTTCCATGTATATTGATATATCTCTTGTATATATTCTTTTGATTGTAATAGAACAAATCACGTTTTGTGAACATAATTTCATTTGACATATTTCCGGCTCCAAGCAAATAACTTTGACAGGGCAAAGATATAACATGACTTCAAGACACGTACAAAAGTATCAAAGTTGCAAAAGTCGCTAGGCGGTCCCTAGGCGGCCGACCCCCTTGGAGGGAATACTCGGAGTACTCGGGGAGTACTCGGAGATGATAAATATAAAGAAAATTAATTTTTGGGTAATATATATATATATATATATATATTTCAAATATCATAAGTTTACTGATATTTATAACAAAATAAGTGAATATCAATATAAATAAGAGAATTACATTTTTAAACACTAAATTATTCTAAAAAATGTTAATCATTAATTAAGAAAATGATGTTCGTTCTTTAATATTATAGAAATACGAATTATGTTGTATTTTTAAAGTGAAAATAGACCCAAGTTAACCGACTAGATGTGATTCTGATTAATGTTGACCACCTTTGAACTATTTTTAGTAACTAGGCGGAATTAAAAAAACTCCACTCGGCACCATACCTTGTAGCGAGTACTCGGAGGGTACTCGGCCTTGTAGATCTACTTTTAAAACATTGAAAAGTATAATTACAACCTATAATTTTTTATGTACACATAAACACATTGATTTGGATTATCATTTCGTTCGTGAATTGGTTATGTCAGGCAGATTACATACTCAATTTGTTCCTACAAAGCTGCAACTTGCGGACATCTTTACTAAAAGCTTACCACGACCTCAGTTTGAACATTTTCAGGAATTGCTTAGAGTTTGTCCGCCGCCGTTTCGCTTGCAGGGGGGATAAAAGATGATATGGCAACTTCAACAACCTCTCATAAATTAGTTCATGTAGTCACGTGTATTCAAGAGTAGTTATTTTTGTTATTGACTTCCTATTTTATTGCTTTGTAAATCAGTATATAATATCATGTAATCTCTCAAAATCAATATAGAGAATTCCATTATCACATATATCACTCATATGAGAAAAGGTAATTAAATTTGACAATCCAGCAAAATTAACCCACTTCCTGTTTACCCCAAAATTCAACAGTTGTGTAATTGCATATTCAAAATTTTCATGTTATTAATCCAACAATAAGCAAGTGTAATGGAAGAGGTAATATCAATCACCTTCCGATGTGAAATAATATGGTTTTTAATGAAATAATTTTGTTTTTGTTTATCAAATTGGTGCTTTAGGTGCATTTAGAGGGGCATTTTGAACATTTTGCCTATTCAAAAAGCAAAAAGCAAAAAAAAAAAATATAAGCAACCCCAAACATGCCCTAACTCCTGTTTGATTTCATAAAAATGAGTGTACTTTTGCATTCTATGTTGGTCACCATCTGCATTCCGTTTGCACTAAATAAAACAAGATATTTTACAAATTAAACCAATAAAAAAACCTTCTTATAAATTAGAATCATCAATAATGGATGTACTTTTGAATCAGGTTGGGTAGTTGATGCCAACACAAGTTCATTGATAGCACCACCTTAAACAACCCTACATGGAGCCTACATAAATTGTGATTTCTCATTTAGCTAAGGGATGTATTATTCATACACCCTTTTATAGGGTGTATATAGAGATAACTAGGTTAAATAACCGTGTATACGCGGGTCGGATAAATTATATTAATAAAAGAACAACACGATGTGAAATACTTATACTAATTTGGTATTAGATGAATGAATATGAATATGTATTACAATGTTAAATAGAATATAATATATATTTTAATGAGTGCTCCACATAAACTAAAGTTGATATCATAATAAGAAACTTTATCATTAAAATTGTTTTTAAAAATAAAAAATAGCCTTACTTTTTAACGAAAGGTTTGTTAGGTACGTATTTAAATACATAGTGTGGTTATAAAAAATTAATAAAGTCGTTACATGATTGCATAGTATGATCTTTTAACTAATAATAAACTAAATGATTAATATATTCACTTATTAGATCAATTGGGTATTCCTCTCTCTTCTTCATAATTGGATTTTCATTTATATAGCTACTTGTTAATTGGTACTACTCCACTATACCTTCACACTCTCTCTGAATATTCACTCCTAATCAAGATCTAAGTTATAGACTTATAGGTATGACTATGAATTCTGTTTGTCACAAAGAACAAGACGATGACAGTGGTTGGAATCCTATGGGTTCGTCGGCACCGGGTTCGGGTCCTTGGTGGAGTGAACTTGTGACTCGATCAACTCCTGAAGAATCCATCGTAGTGAAGTCTTCAATGAAGGAAATAGACACTTTCCTTGGTAATCCTTTAGCGTAATATGTATCTCTAAGTTTAGGATAGTGATTTAGCAATCTGATTTTCTATGTCAAATGTACGTACGTATGTCTTGGTTTTAAAATTTAGAAGTAT
Source organism: Bidens hawaiensis (assembly GCF_021521415.1). Classification (NCBI taxonomy): domain Eukaryota; kingdom Viridiplantae; phylum Streptophyta; class Magnoliopsida; order Asterales; family Asteraceae; genus Bidens; species Bidens hawaiensis. Next base: position 949,835 of record NW_027491042.1, read on the forward strand.
GAGGTGTTGTGACTCCCAAGTGGAGTAGGTCTCAAAAACTGAAACATGAGGTGACTGCTTCATGAAAGTGAGGTAGTGTTCTTTTTACTACCGGATAGACATTACTTATTGCTTCTTCTTATGTCTTTTCGCTTTACATATCCGTTTTGTCTTTCTTCTACAAGTATTCATAATCTTCTCAACCCTTTGGTCATTTTTACCGAGGAACCTCCTTAATTCGGACCTTAAATTTGGAACATGTTTAGTTTTTAGGTAGTGGGGGTCGAACTTCGAGGAAAAGTCAAAGTTTGCTTATTGGACGAGTCTTTTTTTTTAATTTCTATAATTTCATATTTTATTTAACACAGTTTACACAGTCGTTGTTCAATGTTTTTTGTAACACGATTTACATTGTTTTATTCAACGTTTACACAGCTTTGTTTTTTTCTTATCCGATATTCTAGTATAAACTTTATCCAAAATTGAGTTATATTAGAAACGAACACTTTTTAAAATTTACTAAACTAGAAAATATTTTATTTTGAATATAACTTGATTTTCGATAAAAACTTACGTCGGTAATGTTGACAATATAAAAACTGATTAATTACTAAAAGCAAAAGAAAGAAGTGAATTAAAGGCGATATTCGAACTTGGACTTATTTACGATGTCTACAAACGCTTTCCAGACTCCTAGACCACCTAGAAATAAAAATAATAATAACAAAATAACTCTAAATTTGACAAATTTTGACCCGCATGTGCATCAAGTCGTGCTTCCTGACCGTGGCGTTTTTTCGGTCACCTTGTGCTTTAGGCGCTTTTGTGGCATGCTTATTAAAACCAAGTTGCATGTTTACATCACGATAAAGATTGCATTATATTGAAACATGAAAACTTATAGGTAAAGTTGATGAAGTTGATTCTGATGAGTACAAGAATTCATCAAACAAACAAAAATCACCAAAAATTCAAGTAGCTGTTTCAATACAGTCCAATCAAACTTATGTTGACCTTGGATTTGGTGAGCCTACCATGGTACAGCTTTTAACTTACCTTTTACACAATTTTTAACTTTTCAATCTTTATATAAACCAGTTGATGCATTATCTCTCTTTTTGTTAATGGTTATATTATATATAGGTTTGTGGCAGATGCCCTTATGAGGATCAATATTATGGAGTGTTCTCAGCTTATGGACCTCAAATCAAGGTGGATAATTTTAATATAATCTTACGAAGGAAAAAAAAATATATCTTTTTAAAATTGATACAACTAAATATGTTTAATTTATTTGGATGAACAAGATTAGTAGGGAATCTGATTCATGTTTTTAGTACTTCTGAAAAATTGTTGACACTTAAGATTGATAATTGTCTATTTCATATGATTCAGGGTCGGATTATGTTGCCTTTGAACTTGGGTAGTGATGATGGACCGTTATTTGTGAATGCAAAACAATATCATGGAATTATAAGACGGAGAAGATCGCGTGCTAAGGCGGAAATGGGAAATAAAGTTTCAAAAAGTCGTAAGGTATGTTTATAAGTGCTTCATTAAATTCTTGAAAAGGTGTATAATTCATTCATTTAAGTCTAGTTAGGGGTGTTGTTGGGATGTTCATTGATAACAAAATCAACATGATGACATATGACGTCTGTCAAACATGTTTTTGACGCAACTAAATTTATTGAAACCAGGATTGAAAACATGAATTGTTTTAATTTTTTTTTGGAACATTATTTTTCTCATTTTTTTTAGATTTATCACATGTTTATGTCCTCGTTTGACATGTTTTTGTGTTCTGTTTTATATATATTCATATTTTTTTTCTATATTAATGGAGTAAATTTGTAATTGCATATATAGTCAAAAGTCAGAAAATGCGATTTAAACATTAATTATAAAAAAAATGTTTGCAGTGGGTGTTAAATCATAAATTAAGTGCATTTAGTAAATTCATACTTTCGAAAACTAAAAATGCATTTCGATTTATTTTTGAACGGCCAAGTGTAACTGGTTGATGAAAGGACATCGAAAGGCTTACCACTCGCATACAACCCACTTTACTCGAGTTTGAAATCCCTTACAGTGGTGTCGCTCATATTTTAAAACGTGCACATGGGCCGAAAATCAAACTTGAGACCTCCCGGACATAAACCTCACATAAATGGGTAAACCTTAACCTTTCACACCCTTGACCAGTTGGAATAGAAATCATTGGCAATGCATTTCATAGATATTGATTGATCTTTTAGCTTCCTTTAAATTTTAGAAATTTATAACTCCGGCATAATTAGTTAGTGGATTACTATATGTTTTTGTTTTCATGTGTTAAATGTAATGGTAAGTTTTTAATGAATTTCAGTTATCATATTTTCAAGGGTTATGAGTTTTTCAGAACTTATTTGGATGCACAAACACATAAGCAATACTGTTGAAACCGGACCGGCCGGTTGACCGGGATTTCTTTTTTTTGGAAAACCTTTTTCCAGTAGTTTTAAGCAGTTCGACCGGTTGAACCAGTTGCCCGACCGGTTCGATGTTCGATCCGGTTATGAAAATATTCCTCATAAACCAATAAGTTTGTGTTCACCAAAACCTTTCAACTCAAAATTCCTAGTATGTTACTCATTTCATATGATTTTTTTGCTAGATTTAGTAAGAACAAAATTATTTTTTTTAATATATTGTTCTAGTTTGATAACTCAAAAACAAAATTACATGGTTTTTGTATGCAGCCATATTTGCACCTTTCACGTCATCTCCATGCAATGCGCCGACCACGAGGGAATGGGGGTCGGTTTCTAAACAACAAAAATATAAGAAACTACAAAGATGAAAACATAGATTCGAAAAAAGACAAAAATCCACCTGAATCTCCTAAATTTACTATTTTGTTGTCGGGCCATAACATGAACTCTCCTCAACAATCAAACAATGGCGGGTCCCGCATTCCTCAATCGGAGGTGACTAGTATGTTCTCAATAGGAGACCTCAAGCATTTCCCAGTCGGAAATCTTTCGATGGTCTCTTTGTCAAATATGATGTCTGGAAACACTACTGGACATGGTTTCGGTATGCACAGCAAATGGGTTGGAGCAGCTAGCACTGGTGGTGGTGGTAGCTGCTTCAACTTTGCAGTGTAGTGCTGACAAGGTCCAGTTTGTCGTGCCACTAACAAATTGGACCTCACATTCTGGCAGCCTAATGAAATGATCGTTTGGCAACTCATCCTTGGCTTCGTGTGTTAAGGCTGTCTCTAACCTCTTTCTAGTTGCAAGTTTTGCAAATGTTTAGAGTTATTACGAGATGCTAATAATAGCCTTAATGCATGTGAAAAATAAATAAAGAAAAAAGAAAACAAATACTGTGTTTGTTTCACCTTTACTTAAATGTTGTTTCAAATAAATCCCTGTATGTGTGTGTTTCAGGTGTTGTGTGCCTTCTAATTTCAAAGCTTTTTGATAATGTTATCTTGTTGGTGCTTTTAGAAAACTCCACTATGCACTTCTATTACAAGAAAAGAACAAACGTATGTCCTAACACTTATTTTGGAGAAACTAATAAAACCTTGTTAGAAATAATAAAACATGAATTATTTTTATCACACTTGTTCAATTATTCAAAAATCTAATAAAAATGAATGCTCAAATGACAATAATAGTAAGAGTAACTAAGAGTCCTTTTGGAATGTTATAAATTCTGAAGCAAAGTTGACAATAATTAAGTCACAAACAAATTAATTATAAACGCATTCAAACTTTAATTGAGGCTAAAAAGTGTTGGTGTATGCATTATTTTTTATGGGATAGCTACACAACAGAGAGGTAATTTGTGAATGGGCTTTGACGTATTGTCACGTTTAATGACCATGTTTATATATCATTAGGAGCTTAAGAAACGAAATGGCCAACGGTTTCTTTATTCTTTCTTGTAATTGTGTGAAAGTGTACAAAATATATGGGTGACCGTGACCGTGACCGAAAACGACATGTAAATCTGTAATGTTTTTTACTTGGTCATGACACCCAGCCTATCCCGAACCCAAAAGACCATTTTTAGGTGGATCCAGGCCCGTTCTATAAAAATTAAAACACGATAAATGTTAATGTTTGATTTCTGTAAAACACCATAGAATTCTTTCTGCACACGCAATGGTTGATATTTTAGTAAATGTTTCTTTTCTCCTTTATGATGATTAGACGATTGGTGCTAGCTGCTAGTTAAGATCTCACTCTTCTTTTTGTTAATGGGCATGTCAACATATTTCCGGCTCCAAGCAAATAAGTTTGAATTTTAAATTCACCACTATTTTTAGCTATGATTGATTGTTATTTATATTGTTTTATTGTTGTAATCATTTCAATGTATATTGATATATCTCTTGTATATATATTCTTTTGATTATAATAGAACAAATCACGTTTTGTGAACATAATTTCATATGGTATTATACACCAGGTTCACATAAAACCCTAAATCCCCCTTGCTTCCCTTCCAGCGACCTTTTATCTCCGGCCACAATGTCTACCCCAAATTCCGTTGACTCCAATATTGCTGGTACCATCCCACTAAAAACTACCGCATCCCTCACCCTTGTTTCACTTCCCTCCTCGCTTAAACTAACAGACACAATCTTCACTTGTGCGGTTCTTTGGTTGGTAGCCTTTCCCCTTCACTTGTGCCACTAATCACCAACGCCAAATCTTCTCTTGAAGCATGGAAAATCCTTTCCGATACCTATGCTTCTAAATCCCGCGGTCATATAAAACAACTACAACACCGCCTTAAACAATGTTCCAAAGGTACAAACCAAACAATCACCGAATACATGCAATCTGTAAAAACAATTGCAGATGAACTTGCTATACTCGGTAAAAAGATAGATGATGAAGATGTTACCGACACGGTTCTTAACGGTCTAGATCCATCATCTTATAAGACCATCATTGAAGGGGTTCATGCAAGAGATAACCCTATCTCTTTCCATGAATTGCATGAAAAACTTATCAATCACGAGCTCACTTTGGCTCAAAAATCACCCACTGCTTCCACCCTTCATCACCCCACCACCGCTTTCGCCGCCTATACCCGAAACACCCGCAAACCTTGGCACAACAGGAGCCCATCTCCAGCCGCAGGCATTCTGGCCACTCCTCAACAACCCTCAGCAACTGCTAATACCCCTAAGTTTCTTGGTAAATGTCAGTTTTGTTTCACAAAAGGCCATTCCCTCACATCTTGCTATGCCTTTAAAAAGATGTATCTAAATATTAATCTTCCACCTTTGCCTCAAGCCACACAGAATAACCCCCAAGCACATATGATGGCTACTGTTGCTAATAATACTTTAGGCAAACCTTGGTTATTCGACAGTGGAGCTTCCCACCACATCACTAATGACCTAAGTGCATTGTCCCTTCATGCTCCATATGACGGTACTCAAGAACTCATTATCGGTGATGGTTCGTCCCTAACTATTACTCATGTTGGCTCTTTAACTCTTCATTATGATAATACTTCTTTTATCCTACATAATGTCTTATGTGTTCCCTTTATCTCTCGTAATATTAACTCTATCTCACGTTTATGTATTGACAACAATATTCTAATCCAATTTTTTTCTCTTAATTTTGTCATCAAGGACTGCCACTCCCACCGCCCTCTTCTTCTGGGTCAAGCTGAAAAGGGAGCTATGAGCTACGACCCAAATCACCGTCGTTTTCTTTTCATGTTCAACAAAATAATACACACTTGTGGCATCATCGTCTTGGGCACCCACATTTACAAGTGTTAAAACATTTATCTTTTATTGTTCCGTCTATTTCTCTTTTAAACGAGCCATGTAATTCGTGTTGCATTAATAAGAGCCACAAGCTCCCTTTTCATACTTCTTCTATCACATCACATGCACCGTTACAAGTTTTATTTTCTGATGTTTGGTCATCTCCAGTTACATCTTATGACGGCTTTAAATATTACATCATCTTTGTTGATCATTTTACCAAATACACTTGGATCTATCCGATCAAAAAGAAATCTGATTCCCTTAGTATATTTATTACCTTTCAAAAACTTGTTGAAAATTTTTTTCAATGCAAAATTAAGCAACTATTTTCCGACAATGGCGGTGAATATTTAAAACTTGCTTCTCATCTTGCTTCTTGTGGCATCACTCACCTCACATCACCGCCACACACACTCGAACAAAACGGCTACGCCGAACGCCGACACCGTCATATCGTTGAAACGGGTCTCACCCTCCTATCACATGCCAAAATGCCATTAAAATTTTGGCCTTTCGCCTTAACTACCGCAACTTATTTAATCAACCGCCTACCCACATCAACCCTCCAAAATGACTCCCCATTCTTTCGCGTATTTAAAAGATTACCAAACTACCATAAGCTTCGTAGGTTTGGCTGTCTTTCCTATCGTTGGCTTCGACCTTACACTTCTCACAAACTTCAACCAAAATCCAAGCCTTGCATTTTCGTGGGATACTCGTCCACTCAAAGTTCTTATTATCTTTGTGATCCCACAACCGAGAAAGTGTACATATCCCGACATGTTCACTTTATTGAAAATAAATTTCCCTATGAACTCATAACCAACTTACAAACCCCTCCACAAACAATTGATATACATATATACTGATAATATATAAACACATACAACACTGAATCTAAGGTAAGTATGAGATAGATCTATATAAACGTATTAGTCGATTATCCACAGATATGAGATCTGTTAGTGTTATAGTTATTAGATTGATACGATTGATTAATCGGGTTCCAACAAGTAATGTTAGAACGTCCCTTATCTTTTCATAGTACTGGATCCCTTCTCCCATTTGATTATACATACTTTCAGCTTAGAATCATAAAGCCATGAGACAATATCACTATGTACATTGGAAACAGTCTTGAAGGAGTTCACTTGGTTTTCTTTGACCCAAGCTTCAGCTGTGTCTTTACGTTCCTGATCTACGTAACGATGTGCCTGAATAATCTTACCCACAGCTTTAAATCTGAACCAACTCAGAATCTCTTCAACAGACGGATCAAACGGTTCACCAGTATAAAAACCCTTTGCTTTGGACTTTTCTTCAAGATGGTCTTCTGCTTCTTTGATTGTTTCTTCATTGAATACCGGAGCACCTTGATCAACGTTTGTGTGTTGATACAAGTTTGGATACTCCTCAGCAGTTACATCTTCCATCTCAATATCCTCATTCTCATAAATAAAATCCGTATTCATCTGAATAGACGGATCATCTTCTAAACCTTCTTCATTCACCACCTCAACATCTAGCTCAGTTTCTAACACGGTTAATTGTTCGTCATTAAGCCCAAGCAGTATGGAAATCTGCTCCCGTGTCAGAGACCTCTCCACAAATTCCCCAACCTCTATCTCATCCCTGTTCACCACACATTTAACTACTCCCGATCCATCCACAAATATCACAGTATTAGCGGCAATCAACTCAATTGGTTTAGCAGCAGTTGGATCTTGATATATGATAATCTGTTTACCCGAGTCTTCACCGCCACTTTTACCAGCACCGGAAGATGAACCATGCGATTGTTTAGGCTCACCTCCTGCACCAGACTCATCAGGGTCTTTATTATCATCTTTGATTTTCTTCAGGGCATCTTCTTTGCATGTCAGTTGAAGGATTAACTCCTTTTGTTCCTTTAATTTCACCCCCTGAGACTCAACAATCGTACGTAACGACTTAGTCTCTTTCTGAAAAAATGAGATATAAATCATCATCCGTCGTTGATTCTCCATTTGATTTTCATAAAGGTGGAGAATATTCAACAGCATCTCAGTCTGACGGTTTGATGGCAAGTTGAATAGTGATGGATAAACAGGTTGGATTGGTCCCTGAGGCCGCGTGATTTTAATAAATGAGACATCACTTGGAGGTGGTGGAGTAGGAGGACGAGGAGGAGGAGGCCTCATCGTGGGTGGTGAAGGGACAGTAGATAATGTAGCAGGAGGCCTTGGTATCTCAGATAACTCCATTTGAGGGATTAAACCAAGCCTTTCATGGGACACCAACGTCGTCGTCAATGTAAGCATCAGAGTGCTAGTAGTAGGCGGCACTCCCGAGCGTTGAGGCGTTGACTGACGTGGTGGTGGCACACCTATAATTACCCCAGCCCCCGCTGAAACGCGTCTTTTCTTCGATGGCTCCCCAGTTGCCACCGCTTTCCCTTTCCGTTTCCTTTCTTGTTGAACTACAATGGTGGCAGCTAAAGCAACATTGACTGCCTCTTGTTGCTCTTGAAAAGCAGCATCACCAGCTCCACCATCACCATCATTCCCATCATCATTCCCGTCATCATCGTTCCCACCTTCTCCCCCTTCACGCTCAGAATCCGAGTCATCGTGGATCCAGCATTCATTAGGAGGACAGACATAATTAGGATTGATTATATGACCAATCATCCGTTTATCTCTTGGCTTCTCCTTTCTATAAGTTAACATTCGATGCACAGTTTCAGATGTCATGTGTTCTAAATGAAGTACATCGTTCACCAACGTCTGATCAATAACCAAATTCGGAATTAAAGCTTGAATAATCAGCTGTAGAAAGCGAGGATACATTAAGAACTTCTTTGACTGAAGTGTTTTCTGAACTTGTTTTGTCAAATGGTCGAAGACTAACTCTGAGAAATTAAATGGCTTGTACAGAATCAAAGCAACAAAAGCTGACTGCAAGTTGAGTCTATATTCGTCAAACCCACCACGACGACCACTCATACAATGAAGTAGAACATGTAGAAGATACTTGTATGGTGGACATAGTCCGTTCTTGTTCAACATAGATTTATTAATGTCGCCACCATAACGCAAGCGTGTGAATAAACCCTTGATCAATGGTTTGTCAAATTCACTCGGGTTGTTATCATTATCACCAATTTGAAGTACACGGCGAATGACCTCAACATCAATTGTAATCAGATTTTGATTGATTGTGGCTCGAATGTGTTTCTCCGCTTCAACATACTCAGCTGTGTTCCAAAATTGCCTGATACTACTCAGATACACCTTAGGTCTAGCAGTTATAGCATAGTGTATCACTGAGCGTCTTAAGAAAGTTAACATGTCCCCAAACACATCCAAATCTGCAACATCTTGATTCACGTATCCACAAATATTATGTTTCTTGTCAAATGGTAGTAAAATAACATCGTCTTGTTGTTCTTGTTGTGGTGGTTGATCTTGTGGAGGTTGTTCTGGTGGTGGTTGCTCGGGTTGCCCTTGATTGGCAATTGGTGGAACTTGATTTACTTGATCAGCCATTTATACTATACAAATGTAGACGAATATGAGAAATGTGAAGGTGTAATATACATTTTAGCTCCCAGATATATCTAGTTATTTATAAATGATGTATTCAATGTCGTAAGATGTGTAAAAGTAAGGTATTTACGCGTTTAGACGGTTGAAATACTTTATTTAATTAACAATGATGTATAAATTTAATTAAATAATTAAAATTGAATGTCATTCGTTAAATATCATTCTGATTCGTTACAATCAGTAACGAATCGAGCGATTCGCTATCTGGTAAATTAGCTAACAAATTAGACGTAGCGGATTACTATTCAAAATGACGAACTAAGGGTCTAGTTCGTTAAACTTGTAACGAATCCAAATCTGATTGGTGAACTAAATTATTCGCTGAGCTAATTCGTAGCGAATTATTCGTGAACTAATTCATGTCTTGATTCGTTAAATATGTATAACGAAGAAGGGATGATTCGTTACAGAGTGCGGAAGCGAATTAGGTGAGCGAACAAGAAATCAGTTCGATAAAGAATCACCTAGTTCGTTATCCATAATTAGCGAAGTAGCTTTTAACGAATTACTAACTTTATTTAGTTTTAAATTAAATAATTAAATGAATTAAATAATGAATTAATTAAATAAAATTTTAACTTAAAAGAATTAACGAGAACCGTTTTATCTTGATAACTAAGTACCTTAAATACGTTTCATTTTTACGAAACATAACTTAAAACCATTAAAAAATATGTAATGTACGAAAAATAAAATATTTTTGGTATTTTGTAAAAAATTAAAGAATGTATTTACAAAAAAATATCCGAATTAGAAAATAGACAATCTTTTTGTGTTTTTCAATGATTTATCAAAAACAATACATATTTTTGTGTTTTTGTTGAGTTTAAGCAGAGAATCATATTGACCAAAATGTCCTTCCATCACAGTTTTATATTTCAGCGATATTACAACTGGCGTTAAGTCGGTCATTGATATTGCTGTCCACTTAAATCTTATAACAGACCTTCGAGCATTTATGTGATATGATTTATGGTTCAATTAGCGCACAGAATATCAGAAACTATCAACCCCTAACTCGGTTCAAGCTTAATTTGATTTTTGCCAAATCACCCCAACTTGACTTAAAACATTATAATGTTGATCAAAATTTGAAACCTTTTGAATATTTGAGTAATGCATCAAGTTTCCTTTACTGTGAGTGAGTATGCACGAGTCTATCTGTCGGCTTACATACATTGTATCCCCTGGGGTCCGTTTCTTATTGGTATTGAGACGCACGCAAGGGAGGAACAGTTGTATGACTAACACCGGATTTTGATCAAGTCAGTAATTTAGATTATACAGAGTACAGCAGTGATCAAGTTTAATGACTTTGGGTTTGCTCTAAGAAACGAGTGAAATATTCATGCTTATGAATACCCAGATGATTAAGCCGCATAAAGACTCACAGTGCCCAGAATCCTAACGCTTGTTATTTGCTTTATTATATTTTTGGGTGATCAACAATGATAAGGCTTGAGTATGATCGGTTATTACATTTCTGCCATCTTCACTGAGACTTTTGCTAGAGACTAACACCTCTTTCAATTTGGCTTTTCTTTAAGTTTATATCACTTACTTTCTCTAGCAGCTTGTTTAAGACCTATCAAGCACCAATGATTAAGCACACAGTCTTTTAAGCTTATTTCTTTATGAATTTGGGGTCAAATAATCAATGTACTATCATTTTCTCTTTTTGCTTCAAAAACTCAAGATTTTGAGGAGCATAAAACAAAATGATTTAAATTGCCCCAGTTAATTTAAGTTCATAAATTAATGGCTATCCTAGTCATCTACAAGTAGAGAATAGGACCAAAACATGCAAGCACGCTTCACAAACTTAAATAACTGACTAAATTCTCAGCTAAAAAAATAAAGTAGAGTGCTTAACAAACGCCCCAAATACTTTCCATTTGTCAGGTAAATGGCTAACCCGAATACTTACAAGAAATTATCAGGACCAAACATATACAGGTATATGTTCTTCGAAATAGAAGTAAATGACATAATTTTCAGCAATCATAAGCAAAAATCTTTTTGATTTTTCTCTTTACAAACTAAAAACACAATCTTTTTGTCTTTTTCGGATTTTTCTTTACAAAGACAAGAAAATTCACATTCTTTTTGACTTTTTCAGAAATTTTTCTGTACAAACAGAAATCACAATCTTTTTGGAATTTTCTAATTTTAAAATGTTTTTGGTTTTTCAGATATTAAAATAAAACAAGAAAGAACAATATTTTTGATTTTTCTATGTTTTCTAATGTTTTTGGGTTTTATCTATACAAACTCAAAGCACAATATTTTTGTATTTTCTAGAATTCACCCCCTAAAACCTAAAAACAAAAATTATAAACTAGAACAAAACTAAAAATAAAGATAATCATCCTAACTTTAGGATCTCAGCAAGGGTCTTCAATCCATTTAAACCAAGCAAAAAGTTAAAACATGTTTTATCAAACGCTTTGATAAATAGATCGGCTTTTTAAAAATCAGCGTGCACTTTCTCAAGATCAATTAATTTCTTTTCATAACAATCCCGTATAAAATGATATCGAATTTCGATATGTTTCGCTTTAGAATGTTGTACGGGATTCTTGGTGATACTAATAGCAGCAGAATTATCAATCAAGATGGGAGTAGTAAGAAATTTCAAACCGTAGTCGCGAAGATGTTGTTGTATCCACAAAACCTGGGAACAGCAACTCGAGGCTGCAACATACTCAGCTTCAGCGGTTGAAGTGGAGACCGTTGTCTGCTTCTTACACTGCCAGGAAACAAGCCGGCTTCCTAAGAATTGACATCCCGCTGTAGTAGACTTCAAATTGATCTTGCATCCTCCATAATCTGAGTCTGAGTAAGCGGTAAGATCGAAAGTATTATCTTTGGGGTACCATAACCCAATGTCAGGATTTCCCAGTAGATATTGCAGAATACGCTTGACCGCTGCCAGGTGATTCACTCGAGGACTAGCTTGGTACCTAGCACATAAACAAACAGCAAACATTATGTCGGGTCGAGAAGCAGTTAAATACATTAAAGAACCAATCATAGCACGATAGAGGGTCGGATCAACGGATCCTCCAATTCATCCTGTGATAAATTGTGACCCACGGGAAGAGGAGTAGAAGGGATTTTTCCGGCAGTAATCTTGAATCGGCTCAAGACATCGTTCGCATATTTTGTCTGATGAATGACGATTCCCTTCGCAGACTGATGAACCTGCAACCCTAAAAAGAAATTCATCTCTCCCATCGAACTCATCTCGAACTTGATCTGCATAGATTTCTTGAACTCCTTACAAAATTAATCGTTTGTAGACCCAAAGATTATGTCATCAACATAAATCTGAACGAGCAGAAGATCATCACCAATATTCTTATAAAATAGAGTGCAGTCAACAGTTCCACGTTTGAAGCCGTTATCCGTCAAATGATCGGCGAGCGTGCCATACCAAGCTCTCGGGGCTTGATGTAGACCATATAATGCCTTGTTTAATCTGTAAACATGGTCAGGATAATCAGGATCCTCAAAACCTGGAGGCTGTAGAACAAACACTTCCTCGTGAATTTCACCATTGAGAAAAGCACTTTTAACATCCATTTGATACACTTTGATATTCTTGTAAGCAGCATAAGCCAGGAAGATTCGAATTGACTCTAATCTTGCAACTGGAGCATAAACCTCAGTGTAATCAATACCCTCTTGCTGATGAAAACCTTGCACCACCAAACGTGCTTTGTTTCTCACAATTACTCCACGATCATATTTCTTACACTTATATACCCACTTAGTCGGAATTGCCTTCTTGACTCTAGCAGGTTTGTCAATAAGATCCCAAACACCTAAACGTGCAAATTGTTGTAATTATTCTTGCATAGCTTCTACCCAAGAAGGATCTTTCAGAGCCACACGAGGAGTTGTAGGCTCAACTTGAGATAGAAAACAAGTAAATTTAGCAACAGTTTCAATTTCAGATGCGTGTAAGTCAGAATGAGCACATAGAGCATTATTGTCACTTGAAGAGGCAATTTGATGTCGTGTCTGAACCCCTACATCAAGATCTCCAATAATGTTTTCTTGTGGATGGTAATTATGAATCCTAAGAGTAGGATTTTCAGAAACAGCAACGTGTTCAAATAAGTTAGTATAATGTTCACCCAATTCATGAGACGAAACATTATCATCATTCACAATTGCATTATCATCAGATGAAGACGAAGCAGTATCATAATGAACAGGAGATTCATGATCAGGTTCTTCAGTTGGAGCAACAAATGGAGCTTCAACATCATTGGAACTTGCAAATCTTGGAATTTCCAAATGTTCTTCAAAATAAGCACGGACTAAATCTTCATCTGGATGATCGATTGATGGAGTAAATGTATTAAATAAGCTATCATAATCAAACATCCAATCGGGACCTTTGCCTTGAGGAGGAGTAGTGTACCGTTGACAGTCCACATGGAACCATTCCTCAACACAACCAGATGTAAAATTATATACCCTTTTCTTTGGAGATGCATACCCCAAGAAATAACCTTCGATCGCTTTTTCCTCAAATTTACCCGCATCTTTTTTCAAAATTGTACAAGGACACCCAAAGGGTTCCAGGTACTTTAAGTTAGGCTTTCGATTGTTCAAGAGCTCATAACTTGTCTTCTTGAGTGGTTTAACAGTCAAAACCCGATTAAGCGTGTAACAAGCTGTGTTCACCGCCTCATTCCAGAATTGGACAGGAAGCTTAGAATCAGCGAGCATAGTTCTTGCAGCTTCAATCAAAGTTATATTTTTTCGTTCTGCAACACCATTTTTTTGAGGTATATAAGGTGCACTATATTCACGGTGAATTCCTTTTTGAACACAAAAGAAATCCAATATAGTGTTTTTGAATTCAGTTCCATTATCACGTCGAATTCTCCTCACCTTTTGTTTGTATAGTGATTCGATTTTAGTGATATGATTTTGTACCAAAACTGGCGTTTGATCTTTTGAACTCATAAATAAGACCCATGAGTATCGCGAATAATCATCAGTCACGACTAAACAATACCAGTCTCCAGAAATACTAGCCCGATTCACTGGACCGAACAAATCCATATGAAGTCGTTCAAGCGGAGTATCAATGGAATTCAATACCTTAGATGGGTGCGATTTCTTCTTATGTTTGCCTTTCTTACAAGCAACACAATGATCGGATAACTTAAAATTCTTCAACAACACCCCCTCTACCAAATCGTTTACATTAAATAATTCATCTTTCGAACATGTATGTGACCCATTCTTCGATGCCAAAGTATGGAGTATTTCTTGATTACTTTCGAGACAAAACATATTTCGATCGATGTTGATACTTTAGTATTCATATTCAAGACATAAATATCATTTGATCGAGGTGATCGCATGACAACCATGTCCTCGGGAATCACATAACCCGGTTTCAGAATAAGACACTCTTTATCTGTAAATACCGTTGTGTATTGCTTATCACAAATTTGCGACACACTCAATAAGTTATGATCCACCTTATCACAATAATTAACCTTTTCAAAGGTAATCTTTCCATTCGACACATCACCTTCCTGTGTAATCATACCCCCAGAATCCCAGCAAACGCCACATAACCCCCTTGAATATTTTTCACGTTTGATAAGAGGTTGAGATTTCCAGTAATATGACGAGAACATCCACTGTCCATGATCCAGTTTTCACCAGAAATGGTCTTGGTGAACCCTACACAAAAAAAATGATTAGTTCAAAAAGGCAGCCCAAGCCTCAGTCTTGGGCACCTTTTGGTTTCCTTGAGAAAAATTAACTTTAGTTGCATTCAATTGTTGTCAGCAACTTGGGAGTAAGTTACAGGCTTTCTAGACTTTTGTCTTAAGTAAGCGGCTTGAACTGCATTTGAATTTTCATTTTTGCATAGTGGTTCAGTAGGAATAAACTTAGGTTTGACTGAGCCATGAGTTTCATTCATACGAACCACTTTTCGAGGATGTACATCTGAAAACATGATATGAGTATCATCAGCATACGACACTGGTCGTTTTAGAATCTCCTTTACTACAGGAACCAGCTTAGAGTGGTCCTTGATAAAAGGATGAAGATTCTGATGGATATTCTGGCTACAATTTCTTACAACATGACCATGTTGACCACAAAGAAAGCAACTTCGCATGTCTACACGATGATGTTGAAAAGTAGTTGGAACGAATGAAGCAGAATTTTGATGATGACTCACATTTTTTGGTCATGCTCTTAGCGAACTCATAAGATAATTCAGATTTCTTTTTCAAGTAAATATCTAAATTAGAACAGTTCGAAAAACTTTTCAACGTGTCAGTTCCGGTAGATTTTACAAATTTAACTTGTTTAGCTTGTTTTATAACTTGCTTTGCTCTTGTCATCGGATCTGATGAAACTGATGTTTTTGCATGAGCATATTGACGTTCAAGTTCACGAACCTTGGAAGTTTCATTGTAAAACACACTCTCAATCAGTTCAGGTTTAATGATACTAAGAGGAATGTCTTTTTCAGTGAACATCGTATCCATCCCCTTTAACTTAAAAACACGAGCAGATGACGGCTTAAGTGCATTAGGAATTATAAAACACAACAAATCCTCATCAGAAATTTTGGGTTTTTCTGGTTTCTTAACCTTCACCGGTTTGACAAAAAAATCTTGTTTCATTTTAGTTGTGTGCGAACCATACACAGCCTCCTCAAATTCATGAGGTTCACACAGTATGTGATTAGAACTTGGAATGTTCTTGTTCTTGTGTATAATTTCAGGTTCAAACACATCCTCAATGATAACTTTATCAACATTTTCAACAAAAACTTTGTTACTTTGAACATGAGGTTTCTGAGAAACAGACTGGGTTTTAACAGTTTCAGACTTCCTTGGTTTAGAATTTTCTGAAATCACAGGCTCTTTAAGAATAACATCTTCTTCAGTTGGATCAAAAGGATTAATTTTATAATTATTGTGAAATGGTGGTGGAATTTCAACAAAACCTATACCTTTATTTGAATCCTTTTGTTTTCCAGAAACTTCAATAATTTCATTCAACAAAAACGAGGAGTTTCGAAATTTACCCAATTTGTTCTTCAACTCAAGAACCTCATTTTCAAGTTCGGTTATTTTCGAACGATGTTTCAAAATTTCTTGAAACTTTTGGTCATTGGTTGTCATTTTCACAGATAACTCGGCTTTAAGATCATGATTGCTTATAGTTAATGCCTCAATTTTCACTCTCGAGTTGAATTGAGAGGTCAAGGATTGCCTATAAGTATCTTTTAAAGACACAATCTCTTTTAGCAGATTATCATTTTGAAGTTTTAATGAGTCTATCTTTGACTTATTATACTCACAATGAACACATGATAATTTAGAATTAGAATTACTAACCTCGTTTTGTTTGGACGTGCAAGCTGATGTAGCAGAATCACTGATTTTAGCCATACAAGCAAAGCTAGTTGAAAGCTTTTCACTTTGATTATCTGATTCAGACTCAGTTTCAGCGTCAGAAGAAACTTCACTTCCACTTATATCTTGTGTGTATTCAGGAAACCCAAACATAGCTAGATTAGCTTGATTATCATTGCACAATAGTCGTTGTGACCAATCACCTCCATTAGCTAACACTGCATGTGACCCAGAAGTAGACGGTTTCTTTTCAGTATCATTGACTCGTGGTGTAAAAGATTTTTTATTTTGACCACGAGGACCAGTATACTCCTTCTTTGGATTGTCACATTCTTTCGCAAAGTGTCCGAATTCTTGACAATTATAACATTTAACCTTCAACTTGTCAAAACCCAACTTCTTATTCAGAGCAGGAAGATCTTTTTCGGTCCTTTGCATAAATATTTTTATCTTACGAACAATCATTGCCATGTTCCACTTTAAATCCATGAGTTCAAGATCATCGGGATCAATTTGATCATAGTCTTCATCGGTTAAATCACTTGTTGCAATCTTGCTACTCACCAAATTCTCGTAAGAAGAATAAAGGCAGACAAAAATGCAAAGTTTTGTCAGCTTCCTTTATGTTTACATTAGTTTGAGATGAGAATTGACTTGTAGATGATGAAGTTCCCGATCCTCCAGATGAACCAGAGATACCAGAAGATCTAGTATTTTCAGCTGTGTAGAAATAGGCTCGTGGATCACTATACATTGTAGTAGCATTCTCACTTGCAGCTTGAGTAATGAAAGCAGTTAGTGGAGAAATAGTTGAACTTAGAGGCATACTACCACCATAGAAAGAAGGATCTTGACTTTCCTTAGAAGATTTCTGGCAATTAAGATCATATTCCCTAGCTTCAATCTTTTGTAAGAATTCAATAGCAGTCAAATCTTCATTCAAGAAATAATTATTCTCCTTGAGAACCATTAAGAATGTGGAATAAGAACTTGGGAGTACACTCTTAATAGTGTCAATTTTATCCCTCTCAGAGACGTCTAATCTCATCTTGTCCATTTCAGCAATTAAGTGATTAAATCTAGTTTTCATTTCTTCAACTGTCTCACCTTTGAGTAAATTAAAGTTTCTGAATTGAAACTTAAGCATCACCTTCTTGCTTTCAGCTGTGTTACTCATACTTCTCATTCGAATGTGTTGAAACAAAGAAGCACATATTTTTATGCTACCCACTTGATGAAAAATATTCTCAGGCAAAGCCATGGTTAGAGTAGAATAAGCTTTTGTTTCTATCTCTAATGCTTTCTTTTCTTCAACTGAGTATTGTGAAATGGCCTTTGGTGTATAACCAATAGTCTCATCTCCAATCATAGGAACTGTATAGACTTCATCTAAACAATAAGAACAGTCCGGATGAACCGATCCTAGATGAGCACGAAACCTAGGTTCCCAATTGGCAAAGTCACTGAACTTCATCAATCTTGGACATTTCGAATGTGAACCTATCTCGGTATCAAGTTGCAACATTTGTTGCATCAACATATTTTGAGACGCCAATGCATACATACCGGCCATCTTTGACAAGTTTGAAAATTTAAGGGTGTAACTAATCAAACAATGAATAAGATTAACGAACTATGAAAAGTTATAGCGAATTGTGAACAGGAAAATAACGAATCAAATCTTAACGAAGTTAAGATTGATCAGACAACGAATCACAATTATATTTAACGAATCAATCAATGAATCAGATTAACGAATCAAAAGGTTAACGAATCAGAAATTCAAACTAATGAATTGACTAAGCGAATTACAAAGTATCAGCTTAGCGAATTAAATGATAATCAGTAACGAATCACCAAGGAAAACTTAGCGAAATGAGTTAACGAATCAGCTACAGTTGATAGCGAATCAACTATAACGAATCAGGTTGTTACAACTGTTTGTAACAAACTCTGACACCTTATGCCATGTGGCAAAGGTTGATATTAACCGTGAACAGTGTTCACTATATATAGAAGATAGGTCCGGTTCGCTAACATCCCCTAGCGAACCAGACGCTAAACTTCGTTACATACATTAATTAGACTAAACACCCCCTAACGAATCAGGAGGGAATACACTTAATGTCTTAGTTCTCTAACATCCCCTAGCGAACTGGACTTTACACATAACGAACTAGATATTAATTAATCTAATTATTACATTAAATAATAAACAAAGCGTTAACGACAATTACAAAAACTCAAGACACAAAACCGTGCACTAACAGTTTTGTAACATCCTACTTTTGGTTTCAATAATAAAATAAATTTCGTTTATTTTATAGTGGGTCGTTACCGGTTTAGATAAATACATTACAAGTTGAGCTAGTGTTGGGTAAATGGATATGGGTTATGGACTTGGTTTAGGAAAGAAAGAAGGAAAGACCATAGGCTTAAGCCCATGATCCATAAATATATAAACCCTTAATCACCATTTAATTTCATTTCACACATATTCCATACACCACCCAAAACACACACTTAAGCTTCTCTCTAGTTCTCTCTTTTCTCTCTAGCCGAAACCAAGAAGGAAACCGAGCACCAACCCGAGGTAATACTAGTATGATGTTATTCACTTAAACCCGTTAGATATAATCGCGAAACTACGAGCCGACACCGCTAAACCGTTTAAGTCACGAGATCTGGATGAAATCGGGTATAAACCGAACCTAAGATGAGCTTTGGGATCACCCTAGCTCAGATCTGGATCGAACGGGACGAAAAAAGATGAAAAACGAGTTAAAACACGTTTTTCCGACATGTTCGTGGTTTTCCGTTCCGGCGTCGCCGGAAAAGTTAATACGAGGTAGAGAATGTCAGGGAATGTTCTGACATTCCCTGACCTAACCCTAGTTCGCTATGGGAACTTAGCGAATCGGAGGGTGATTCTTTAGCTGATTCGCATATGGAAGCCTAACGAACTAGACTTGATTCGTATCCGATTCGTTAAGGGAAAAGGGTAACGAATTACCCTTGATTCGTATTAGCCAGTTCGTTAAAGGAGATAACGAATTAGATTATCCTATTAGCTACAGGAACTGATTCGTTTAAACAACCAGTTCGTTAAGGAGTTCAATTCGTTACAAGAACCAGTTCGTATGATAACCTGATTCGGTAAGAATAATGTAACGAATTAGAAGTTTAACATACTGACAGAATGGTCCCTGAATTTAGAAAAAGAATGAGTTAATTACAATTAAGCCCTTGAACTTTGGAATTAGCGAATTAAGTAATAATTCAAAATCTTAATGGAAAATGTGTTACGACAGCTCGACCCCAGCTAGGGGCTCTGCCCCTTGGACCCTGCTAGGGGCTGCCGCCCCTAACCCTGCTGCCAGGGGCGCTGCCCCCGGACCCCCGTTCGTTAAGGGTTATAATTAGACTAGAAACATGAGATGAGTAGTGATAGTAAATTGATGCATGTAATTACTATACAGTTAGCCGTGCCCAACTGAAGAAAGGAATAACTGTTAACGGTGAACGTAACCGACTTCAGGTGTGCATACTCGGTGTGATTAGTTAATACACTTATCCTAAGTGATAAGTGTATGCCATATATGTATTATGTGATATGTATGAATAATTTCTTGTCGGTACATGAACGATCTTCGGAATTGCATGTACTACCAGGAAATGGTTTAATGTTATATGTATGTTGTAAGATGAAGAATGAATGATGTATGTACGTGCGAAACTTTACGATTATGTATATAGAAAGTATGGTATGTAGGTATGGAAGAAAGGGTACCGGACCCTAATAATATCCGAGGATGGAGGGTACCGGACCCGAATAATATCCGAGGATGGAGGGTGACCGGACCCTAATAATATCCGAGGATGGAGGGTACCGGACCCTAATAATATCTAAGGTATGTAGGGCGAATGCTCTTTATAATGTAAGGTTAGTTATGTACGTGTATAAAAGAATGATGGACAGGTTAAGTATGTAATGCGTACCTTCGGGCACGTATATGTGTATGTAAAGTAAGTTATGTGATTAACTAGAACTCACTCAGCGTTGCTGACTTTTAGTATGCACGCAGGCAAATAGGTTGAGGCAGCTCGCGTGATTGAAGACACATGGCATGGAATCGAAGAGACTGGCATCTCGAAGAAATGTTGTGATGTTTTAAAGACTATGTTTTATTTAATTGACCATGAATGTTTTATAAGACAAGATTTGAAGGTTATGTAACGTATTATGGTTGAAGTTTTAATGTTCCGCGAATGCTTTAATTAACTTTGATATTTAGAACTGCGTTTATGAGTAAATCCAACACCAAATGTAGGGCTTCCGGTAACGGGGCCTTACATGTTTTGTTAAAACTTCACTAACGGTCCGGTTTTGGTTTTGCATGTAAAAAAAATCCGATTTTTTTATATTTTATATTAGGTAATTTATTAAAATTTAATAAATATGTAACTCCAGTATTTTTTATCAAATGCATAATAGTCTATTATTTTACAATTAACAAAATTATTTATGCCTATCATTATTTTTTGCCAACTCTTTTTAGCCTAAAATTTTTAGGCTTAAATGGCAAAAACCGAAACCGAATCGAAACCAAAACCGAACGGTTTCTAAAACTCCAAAAACCAAATTTTTGTTTTACGGTTTGGTTTTAGCCAAAAACCACACGCCCCCCTAATATTAATCTAGAAAAGTACGACATAAATCTCTAAAAGCATTCCTTGTATATAATGTTTAAAAATTATTTAATTAACTTTTCTTACTAATAACACAAGACTGTTACTAAAAACATAAAATCTTTACTACTGATATTAATTTGATATAAGGATTTCTATTTTTAAGAATAAAAGCATTTAAAAGAAAAATGATTGATACAACTTATACAAAAATAAACAATATTCAAAGTTTAAATAAGGGTGTGTTTGGGTTTGCTTATTAATTAAGTGGAAAAAGACTTTTTGTAAAAAAAGAACTTATGAATCTTTTAAAAGAAGTTTTTAAAAAAATGTTTGGATTAGCTTATGTGTTAGGGAAAACCAAAATGAATAAAAATGACACTCTTTTGTAAAAGGAGTGTAATGGGTTTTGAGGTTTAAAGGTGTGTAACAGGTAAATCAAACCCATTAAGTTAATAAGTTACATATTCTTAACTTTTCAAAATCCTTTATTTTGCCTTCTCCATATGTTAAAATTAATAATGCCATATGGTTTGCCAAATACCTTATACACCTTATTAACTTTTCAAAAAGTTTACAAGTTATAAGTTGATAAAATTAAGGAATCCCAAACATCCCCTAAATATATTATATTATCTTATAAAGCAATATAAACTAATATTTGTGTTTAACATTCAAAAAAATATATAATCAAAACACCGGATACTAAGACTTTAAAACAATACTAAACAACAAAAACTGAAAAAGTATGCAAATGATCATCCCAACTTTCTCCAAAGTCTAACACACAAGTACGTAGCATATCCTTAAGGGTTTGATAGTCCTTTCAGACTGCCCGTCTGTATGAGGATGATACGCCGTACTGATGTTCAGTCTTGTTCCCATAGCTTCATGATTTCCAGAATCTGGAAGTAAAGCGAGTATCTATATCATACACGATCGACAATGGCACTCCATTGTTAGCCACAACATCTTTTATGAATATGTTTGCTAACGTTTCTGACGAGATAGCCTCTCGTATAGGCGGAAAGTGAGCACTTCTAGTCAAACGGTCCACTATCACCAAAATGGTATCATGATGTTTAGCTGTAAGCGGTAGCTTAGTTATGAAATCCATGGTGATGTGTTCTCATTTCCATTCAGGTATCTCTAAAGGCTGCATCTTCCCATAAGGTTTCTAGTGTTCTACTTTGACTTGCAAAAAAATTAAGCACTTACTGACATAATCTAGTACATCATTATTCATACCAGCCACCAATTGTCTCTCTTTAGGTCTTGATACATCTTGGTGGATCCTGGATGGATCGAGTATCTTGATTTATGAGCTACATCTAGGTTTTGGCCTCTAAGATCTCCATGGCGTGGAATCTACATGCGGTCAAACCTAGTCTTCACACCATGACTGTTTTCCATCAGCTCGTCTTTTTGTCCGAATATTCTTTCCTTTTTCACTAGCCCTTCATTTATAAGCACCTCAGACTGTACCTTGATGATCTCTTCAAAGAGATCTAAGTTATTGAACAACTTATAAGACTTCACTGTTGCAATGACTTCTTCATTCTTACGGCTTAGTGAGTCAACAACCACATTAGCCTTACCAGGATAGTATTTGATGTCACAGTCGTAGTCCTTTATCAACTCCAACCATCTCCTCTGTCTCATATTTAGCTCATTATGCTTGAAGAAACACTTCAAACTCTTATAATCGGTGTAGATGGTACACTTAGTACCATATAAATAGTGTCTCAAAATCTTGAGAGCATGTACAACTGCTGCTAGCTCTAAGTCATGTGTCAGGTACGAACTCACATGAACTATCAACTATCTGGACGCGTAATCTATCACCTTTCCTTGTTGCATTATCACGCAACCTAACCCACGATGCGAGCCATCAATACAAACAACCAAATCCTCGCCACCATCAGGTAGAGCAAGGATTGGAGCTTGTGAGAGTCTTTTCTTCAATTCCTTAAAAGCTTCTTCCTGTAACTTATCCCAATTAAATACTACAGGCTTCCGGGTCATTCCGGTCAACGGTGCGGCTATCTTGGAGAAGCCTTCAATGAATCTTCAGTAATAGCCGGCCAACCCTAAGAATTTGCGTATATTAGTCGGGTTTTGCGGAGTCTTCCAATTCATTATTGTCTCAATCTTAGCTGGGTTCACGGTAATCCCTTCAGGATTGATGTGACCTAGAAATTGCACTTCACGCAACCAAAATGCGCATTTCGATAACTTGGCATACAACTTCTCTTCCTTCAAGGTCTCCAATACTTCTCTTAGATTCTCAGTGTGGTCAGATTTGCTCTTGGAGGAAATCAATATATCGTCAGTGAAAACGATAACTGACTTGTCTAACATCTCCCGACATACCCTATTCATCATGTCCATAAAGGCTACTGGAGCATTCGTTAGACCAAACGACATCACGAGGAACTCGTAGTGTCCATACCGCATCCGAAACGCTGACTTAGGGATGTCTGCCTCTTTCACCTTCAGCTGATGATAGCCTAATCTAAGGTATATTCGTGAGAACCAACTCGACTTTGTTGTTGATCAAACAAATCATCAATCCGTGGCAACGGATATCTGTTCTTCACTGTAAGCTTGTTCAACCCACGATAGTCAATACACATTCTTATACTTCCATCCTTCTTCTTAACAAACAACACAGGTGCGCCCCATGGGGAAACACTCGGCCTTATAAAACATTTGTCGAGGGGTGTTTGCAGTTGGGACATAAATTCTTTCATATCATATGGTGCCAGGCGATCAGGTGCTTTCATGACGGGTTGTGCTCCTAGTATTAAGTCTATCTGGAATTCTACCTCTCGCTCCGGTAGCAACCCCGGATGGTCCTCAAGGAAAACCTCTGGATAGTCGCGCACAACAGGAACAACTTTCACTTCTTTTGTCTCGGCCGTAGCTTTGACAACATACGCCTGGTAGGCACCGCACCCTCGTCGTAACAAACATTCGGCTTTTATAATCGAGATGACATTAAGCCCTGAACATTCTTTATCGCCATAAACCGCCACCGTACCACATCGAACTCTCCTAAGGTTATAACATACGGGGTAACATGGAACTCACGTCCCTCTAAGTATATCTTACAATCCTTAACCATTCTCATTATCCTTGAAACAACTCGGGTTTTCCAAATCTAAACTACCCGACCCATTTTATGTTCGAGAACTTTTATCGGTAAAAATTATCACCTCTAACTCTATCTATTATTTTATTCGTTTATTATATTTATTTAATATGTAATAAATAACTATGGTTTATATACATTTTAAACCCTAACCTAAACTTTAATCTCAATTTGTTTCCACTTCTATAGTACAAGGACTGTTTTGCAAAATTTGCATATTATAACCCAATAACCCGTTAACCCATGTTCAAACCCGACCCATATAGAAACCGGATACCCAATTAGGATTTCATGTTGCTTATTTCTCGCCATAAACTAGGAAATTGATTCTTGCAGTTTGTTAATCTTACCTTAACCAGCCAACCGACCCTTTAATTTTGTAAAATCGATATAATTGATACGAATTTCCTTTATTCACTTAGCCGACCTTAAATCTTAAATCGTTATACAATCAGTCGTTATTGTTAATGCCATTAAATGGGCATACACAACCTATGATCCAGCGCGAACAATACCCCCTTATTTAATTTAGTTATTAACGTCTGCATCAGTTCGTTCTTCATCATGTTTATGCTGCCTATTTCATCTCTCCGTTCATCGTCAATACATTGTTTAAACAGGTAATTATTATATGCTTTGATTTCGTCTCAGATCAGCAAACATTAGCCCTAAGCTAATTGGGACATTTGTGGATCTGTTAGACTGATTGTAAAACCTAGGGTTATGGAGTTAGAGACGATTGGGCAGGTGTATTCATATTTAATCTTTTCTGCTCCAACTCTGAATGTGAAACCAGCTCAGTGGGTTGTGTGCATCATGTTAAGTCAGTGGACGAGCTGGGGGCGCGGGTTCGATTTGAACACATAAAGGTAAACAGA
Source organism: Bidens hawaiensis (assembly GCF_021521415.1). Taxonomy (NCBI): domain Eukaryota; kingdom Viridiplantae; phylum Streptophyta; class Magnoliopsida; order Asterales; family Asteraceae; genus Bidens; species Bidens hawaiensis. The sequence continues at coordinate 975,325 of NW_027491042.1, forward strand.
TAGGCACGTATGGGGCTCCTAAACATGTGTCTAAGGCAATTTCTAACGACCTATCTTAAACCTTCGGCTCTGATACCAATCTGTCTCACCCCAACCTACGGCGGAAATGTCGGGGCACGAACTGATTGTCACAACTCTCAAGGTTACTATCATGCATTATTAAAAGTTTCGATATCTATTAAATATATTCAAATAAATACTAGTATTAATACAACATCCAAACAAAACGAAAGTACATCAACAATCAAAAGTCATAAATAATATTTTCTCGTTAATTTTCTTCTAGCATAAAACCCTTAAGTGATCTTGTACTTCACATCAAAAAAATACCTGCATATGCGTTGAAAATAATATAGTTTTGTCAACACAAGGTTGAGTGAGCAACACACCAGTTCAAAGTATAAATAAAAATATGTATTTGCAACAAGTTATATGCGAATAACAAAATAACCAAATGAGCAAGTATAACTGAGATGTCAAGAAGCACAGAGCTATAACGACTGGCGTATGATCATACTAGACTGAGATTACGTTAGACCTCTCCGAATGCGGAAGCATACAAAGCAAATACGCACATAGACAAGTAAAGTATAAGTTGTTAACACATAAGACAAAGTTGCAGTTTTAATTATAAGTATATAATGAGAAATATATTTACGCATATGTCCCCAAAAAGTGGAAAACAAGTAAAATAGGGGAATGTGGTACTCACCTCGATAGACGAACAAAAGATGATTAGGATAATGAGAAGATAAGAAAGGTCACGCGCGAACGTTAAGGCCTAAAAGAGCGAGAGTAACAGATACGCTTAAGTAAAGATTAATATTGATTACAACAACTCGATAATATAAAATAAAATATTATACAATTATACATGAGGATTTATTATAAAAAAATAGTTAATTAAATTTATAAAAATCTAACTTAATAAAATTACTTGTAGTTTTATTTATTTGATATATATATATATATATATATATATATATATATATATATATATATATGATCCAAGGTTTAAGTTCAAGAGAGAAATGATTTTATTGCAAGAAATGTAAGAAGTCATTTCAACCAATTAAAAATTTTCTTTTAATTTTTTCTTTTAATTAATTACAAGGATATAATGGTAAAACTTAAAAATATATATTTGGCAAGTATTTAAGTTTGTAAGTTTCAAATATTTCTTTACCTTTTATTTTCAATATGTTTTAAATAAATTTAAAAAGTCCAGATTCTTTGTATATATATACGATTCATATATGTATTTGTTGGAATGTTGTGTACCATCATGGCATCATTTTTATTTGGTAATTATAAAAATATTGAGTATTTTATTGTGTATGTCATGGGCTTATAAAAAAATTATTTGGGTTCCCATAAATCAGACCCAATAACTAACCCGAATTACTTTGTTTCGGGTTCAGGTTAAAAAATTTATTCGGGTTCGGGTGTCGGGTTTGGGGTTTTCAGGTCGGGGTCGGTTAAAATTTTCTCGGGTCGGGTTTCGGGTAAAAGTGACAACAACATCATTGTGAATTTATGTTATGTATAATGCACACGAACTCGTTAACTATTTGAATTTCATGGTAGAAGCTTCCCTAGCTACACACAGGTTAAGTTGTTACCTACATAAACATTGGAATTCTCCCTACACAGGTTAAATTATTATCTACATAAGTATTGAAAATCTTCCAACACAGGTTAAGTTTTTACCTACATAAGCATTAAAATTCTCCCTATACATGCAAGTTACCTAAATATTATAACTATATATATACAACCACAAAAGATACTAACAAATGTGAACTCAATATTCAAACCTACACAACAAAATCGATAAGCTTTCAACTACGTGCTTTAACTTTGTAAAACAACAAAAGTTGTTACATTGTATTAGCTAGTCATGCACTTTAAAACAAAACACAACGATAATATAAGCAAGCGTAATTTTTTATAGTTTAGGTTTTTATAACATAACGTAACTTAGTTGATCCTACACCGTAACAATTATATTCCTACATTTCGTATATATTGTAGTGTCTAGTTTACTAAATAATCACGCTATATACAAGCACAATATATTGTAATGTCTACTAAAATACCATATACCAATAGCTAATTTAAACAAACGTAACTACACAAGCAATTTTTTTTTATTTTTCCAACACAATGTAACCTAGTTAATTCTACAATTTTACACTATCATTCCTACGTTTACTAAAATTAATTTCATAAAAATGCAATATTGTATTACCAAATATATGATATTATTCATGCATTTCAAATTTCTATCCGAGTTCTTTTGGAATGATCAATATTGACATATATATATATATATATATATATATATATATACTAGGAAATTAGGGGGATGTCTTTATTACACACATGTTTAATATTCTGATTGTATATTAAGAAAAAAATACTAAAATACCCTTTTTGTATTAAAGTCCATTGAAATAGGAAACTAATAATTACAAGAATGCCACTTTTATTACTAACCATTGATCAAAGCTAATCAAAGATCAAGATTTACTTCTCGCACTTCTTGCATTAAAATGACTCTCTTGAACCATCCCCTATGATCCAATACCTATATATATATATATATATATATATATAGGTTTCGGTTCATTTCAGAAGTGATCCTTAAAGCGAGAAGTGCGAGAAATGATTCTAACAAATCATGTAATTTGTTTTTGTTTTCTGAATTAATAATTAGAAGGTTATAATAGTCAAATGTGTATTTTTTTTTCATTTTGGTAACTATCAGATATCAAAAGCAAATTAATTACAATCAAACAAAAACAATAATTTGTTTACACCCCATTTTCGATTCAAACTTGAAAGCTCAAAAGATTAAATTCAATATCCAATTGAATTATATAATTCTTTTATAGCCTAATCCCCAATTGTTTATGCATTTTTTAAGCTCCATGTCCCCAATCTGATAATTCAACCCAAGGTGATTACAAAGAAGATACAACCGTTGGTCAATTTCAATTACGTTACTTTTATACAAATTAACAATAGAAAACTAAATAGAGAAGATACAATCGTGGTTCAAAAAACACTCGCTATCAAATACGTTCATAACAAGACTTCAAACCCATTACATTAATACTTCAAATTATTACCAAATACATAATAGAGTCAATAACATGTTACCTACATTTAGGTAGACACGCCAAAACAAAAGAGTATATCAACACAAAATAACCTTTAGAAAGATCAGAACAGATAAAAAAAAAAGAGTTTTATTCTTAAAAAAACTTAATTCTCATTACAAACTTAGAGCAACCATAACGTCGGATCCTTTTGTGTTTGTCATATAGTATAATGTTAGCAACATATTTAGTCATCAAACTGATGAGTACTTTTTTCTGCTTCTTTGACTCCTCTCCCAGACCACAATCCCAAGCCTGTTTAATGTGAAATCTTTGAATGCCGGTCTTTCATTCTGTCAACAAAAATTTAAAGCATCAAAAATTTGAATAATAGAAAACTAACTTTTTATTGTTCAATATCAAAGCATTATAATGCGTATGCAATTCTAATGTATCCTACACATATAGCATATATACTTACACACCAAACATGATACATCATCCAAATGCGACAAAAAGCTAACGTATTCTACACACTTAGCACATGTACTTACACACCAAAGATCATGTACATCATAACTTGCACATTCAACAAAAAAATCCAAAAACAAACAATATATCCTACATAGAAACTAAGTAAACCTAAAAGGTAACCTGACATCATACACAATAACAAAAGTTCACAGTCAAATGGGATCATACACAACATACAATAATTTCATAGCAACCTACATTGTAACCTATCTTCACATTAACATACCATAACATAACATCACAATTACCTACACTACAACAAATTCTTCTTACACTTAATAGTATAGCTATTCGCACCCAGAAATGTTATCCCTACACTTTGACATGGTGATTCCTACACATAATCAATTTCAACATAACGTCTAAAATTATTATAAAATTACTACTATGACTATTAAATGACGTAAACTATATACAACTGCAGGAATAACTAGCAAACACAAAATTATTATCCAAACCTATGCAGTAACAAATTCTTCTTAGTGTAGATATATACAACCCAAAATGTTATCCCTACACTTTAGCATAGTGACTCTTACACATAATCTATTTAATCATAACAACCAAAACTGTTTATAATATTATTTTTATGACTATTAAATGATGTAAACTATATACCACCGTGGAAATAACTAAAAAATGTGAAGTTATTATCAAAGCCTACACAACAAAAAAAATCTTCTTAGTGTAGTTATCCACAACCACAAATGTTATCCCTACACTTTAACATGATGATTACTACACATAATAATTTCAGCATAACATCCAAATTGATAATAAAATTATTTTTATGACTATTAAATGACATAAACTATATAAAACCTCATAAATAACTAACAAATATAAAATTATTATTCAAACCTACATAACAACAAATTTTTCTTACACTTAATAGTGTAGTTATATACAACCTAAAATTTTATCCCTACGCTTTAACATAGTGATTCCTTCACTGGAAATATTGTGTTGCTTCAAACACTTTATACGTCATACCAACACATAATAAATAACAATGACCACCTATATATGTATGCCTTTACAAATGACATGTAATGACACATTTAGCACACATACAAATATCTTCACATATATAATGAGCATAGTACTAGACATTGTGAAGGAATTGATTAGTAGTTATGACATGTGAATAGATTTAAAAGATCAGGTGTAAAAGAACATCCTACCAAAAACAATATACCATACAAAATGACTTCTAGTGTCTAACGCAGCATACTATATTACAAGTTGTTAAACTGTTAATTAAAAAAAGTTTATACGCAACACAACAAATATACCATATAAAATTACTATCAACATACATGTAACACCTACAGTATTACATATCAATAAACAAGACAACACAAATGTCTTCCTACACAAAAGCTTCATGTACTACCCAAAAACAATAATATAACTCTTAGAAAACCATAACTACACGAGTACGCAATAACATCACATCCAAACAACCTTTTCATAAATCAAAATATGAGATCCTACACAACAAACCAGCCATAAAACCTGCATCCTACACAACATTAATTACAAAACTAGATGGTTGTTTTACATGTATGCATCCTAATTCACCATGATATTAGTGCATGTCAAGTTATTAAAATAACACTTACACAAATTAAATAGTATAGTAAAATGTCGAACCATATGAACTCATATATTAATGTAAATATAAATTCGTTTTACCAAAAAAAAAGTGCTTGTTGAACCTTATCCATCTTCATGATCAACACAATAAAAAAAGGTCAAACGTAGGTACATAAGTGTAATAATCGTGATGATGTTACAAATTAATTCTAAAAGAAGGCTCAAAGAAGGCAATTCACCTTGATTCAATTGAAAGCTTGTGAGACACTAACCTAGAAAACCCCCAATTTTGCTCGACAAAAAACGACGGTGATTAGTGTTTTCCGGATCCTTCCTTGTAACCTAGTGCACTGAATAATCTTTTAAAGATGGAAGATTATGTGAATCACATATTCTGAGAAGATGATTCAGTGGATGTTTCCATGAGATTCAGGAGTGAAAAGGGGAAACTGATGAGGACATGTACGTTTGAATTAGTTGGGTTACCACACACAAATGACAAATCTATCCTTTTTACTAAATACAATCTTCTTACTAATTACAATTATGACAATTTCATTATATACCATTGATTACATGTAAACAACGGTCTAGATCTACTTCTCGCACTTCTCGCTATAATATTACTTCTCGCATGAACCATCCCCTATATATATATATATATGTATAGGGGAAGGTTATAGTACGAATGAAATTAACGTGCTTAACGTGAGAATCAAGTAGAGTAATTATATATACAAGTAGAGTAATTATGTAATTACATTATAGAGTAATTATCATAGAGTAATTACATAATTACTCTACTTGTATATATAATTACTCTACTTGATTCTCACGTTTAGCATGTTAATTTCATTTGTATTTGATCCAAACCCTATATATTAAAATATTTGTTTCTAAGTATACTTTATATATATATATATATATATATATATATACCTTTAACCATATACGAGAACGTAAATGAGAGTTAAACGGTATTTACAAAGTCGGTTTTTCTTAAAATAATCTTTATTACTTATTATTATTGTTAATATAAGGATTAAATAATTTAAAAATAATTAAAACAAAGAAAAATAAAAAAACGGGGTGCAGGGGAATTGAACCCGCGACCCCTGCCCCCAAACCTTAACGAGTTACCCAACTGACCAAAAGGTAATATGCAACAAAGGATCAGTCCGTTTATCAATAAACTAACACAGGTTCTGAACCCAATTGATCAAGAACCCTAGGAAATCAAATTGATAAAACCGTTTACAATTAATCAAAACTAATTTAGGGCTTTTAATCCTTGCATAAACGTGATCTAAATGAATTATGTAATTACCTTTATCGAAGATCGGACGGGGAAGAACGGGATCAAACAGGGCCGGCGTTAATGATATGAAGAACGAGATATAAACGAGTTTGTTAATCAAATTAAATAAGGGGGTTATGTCGGCGACCCTATAAGGAGTATATATAATAAATTAATTGAAATATAATCGACGATTTCGTGTTCATCAAGAGTTAGGGTTGACGGTTCGATAAATATGGAAATTGGATCAAGTTTTGATAATGTTAGCTTATATAAATCGTCGGTGAGGACGAAATTGATATTAACAAAAGATATGCAAGATCAATTTTTATAAATAAACGAAAATTATTGTCCAAGTATTTGTTAATTGGATTCGGGTTCAAGAAAAGCAAATTGGGTACGGGTTTGGGGTTTGGATATCCAAAGAAAGAAAATGGGTAATAATACAATTTTACAATTTAGCCCTTGCAGTTGAGAATGGATACAAAAGAGCTGAACGTTATATTTTGGGGTTTAATTCGCCAAAAAGTGAAAGTTACAAATATTGAGTTAATTAATAATATTATAATAATAGGTTACACTCGATAAACGCATTAATATTAATAACATAATCCGAACATTGAACCGAGTCGGACAAAACTAACAGTTGAAACCCGAGTTGTTACACGTTAGCTAGTCTTTTTGAGAAACCCTTGTTAAAACATATATTATACATAGATATATAAATAAGTATATATAATAAGTTATCGTTAAAGAGTTTTAATATAAAGTCTATATTTAAATTTAATCTTGTTAATTAATATATTAAGATTTAATTACAAGTATTTTATAAAAATCATATTTTATACAAGTCGTATTATTTATTATTTATTAACTATTATTTACATTATTTACTTAAAAAGAAATATTTATTAATAATATAAATTTAAATACATTAAAACATATTTTTAGTTAAAATAATCATTTAAAAACAAATCTTTCTTTATAATCTATAAAGTTTTATAAATATTTGTTTAAGTATTTTTTTAAGTATTTTATGTAATTAAATCATGATTATTACTATAAAACCTTGCTAACAAAATTGACAATTAATTTACGAAATAAATAGGTTTTGTAAGATTTCACCCGATCATCAAATCCCGAACCTCCATCTAGTTTAGCTTTGTTACACAATCCATATTTTTATTCTCAACTATTGTTACTTAGGTTTCTCATCGATAACTTCTGAAGAGCGTAACGCTTGTTTACTACCGTTCTTACCGCATTCGTTTATCTTTTGCTTATTGCTAAGGTGAGTACTACATTCCCCTATTTTACTTGTTTTCTCACGTTTTGGGGACACATGCGTAAATATATTTTTCATTTATATTTATACTCAAAACTGCAACTATTGTCTTATGTGTTAACAACTTATACCTTACTTGTTTATGTGCTTATTTGCTTTGTATGCTTCCGCATTTGGAGAGGTCCAACATAATCTCAGTCTAGTATAATCATACGTCAGTCGTTAGCCTTTGTGCTTCTTGACATCTCAGATATACTTTCTCATTTGGTTAATTTGTTATTCTCATATGACTTGTTGCAGCTACATATTTTGTTATATATACTATTTGTACAACTAAACTGGTGTGTTGCTCACTCAATATGTGTTGTTGATAAAATTCTATTTTATACGCATATGCAGGTTATCGTAGAAAGTTAATGCAGGTTGGTGAAGACTTAGTGAAGAATTTAAGTTAGGAATGATACAATCAAGAATTTAATTTGTAATTGTTGTTTGTTTAATAAGTTGTATTTTGTACTTGAGTCATTTGAATTATTAAATCGAATTAAATAGATATTGTCATTTAAATAACGTTGTATGATAGTAACCTTTGAAAAGCTGTGAGCAATCAGTTCGCCCCGGCATTTCCGCCGTAGGTTGGGGTGTGACAATCCTAACCGAGGTTTCACTAGCGGTTTCTACGGTAAAAGTTTCAGGTACACGACAACATTTCATTTTGGCTGACTTACTAAATGTCGTAGCTACAAAACTTCTATTTGCAACTGAAACAAACAATAGAAAAGCAAAAATACCGTTTACTAGAAACGTACCTGCCACAACATCTGGAATCTGCTTGGCTTGCTCCTGAGTCAGCATGTAGGCTCTGGTCCTTTGCCTAGTCTGGTCAGCATCCTTCTTTCCACTTCCTCCAGCTTCCACATCAGTGCACTCCCTTGCCATATGACCCGTTTTCCCACTTTTCCATTTCTAATCGAATGGCAGTTCAAATCGAATGGCGTTTCTAATCGAATGGCATTTCTAATCGAATGTCATTTCTAATCGTATGTCATTTCTAATCGAATGCATTTCTAATCGAATGACTTGATCTAATCGAATGAACCTTTCTAATCGAATGGACATTCGATTCGATCATTTTTTCCTGCTGATTCGATTTCTTTCTACATTCGATTCGATTACGATATCCATTCGAATCGAATACACCTCTATTCGTTTACATTTTCCATTCGAATGATTTTCTATTAGATTAGATAACTTTGCTGAATCATGTTTCTTAAGAACCTGATTCATATGTTTCCATTCATATCACCTTTTATTCGAATATTTTTCCATTCGAATACCTTTTCATTCCTTTACTTTCCATTCGAACACTACTGTAGCATATTAACACTATTATTATTATTATTACTTCATATTTTGTCATCCGTTATTATATTCTACCATTGCCTCATTTTTTTAACCATTTCCATTTATATCCTTGACCAAGATCTAGCTCGTTTAGCAATAAAGTTTAAACCTTTATTGATTTCAATACCCGATTTGGCTAGATCTATACTAACGGGTTTAATAAGTCCACGTTTTATCATCGAGTTTATATTTTTGTTGTGTAAAAATGCCCGATTTGCCTAAATCTCAAATCTCAGGGCAAACCGTCCTTAAAACACACTCTTTAAGCTTATACGTACATTTTAGGATCACTTCGAGCTACGGTTAGCTTCAATACGTGACCTTGGTCTTTTTTTTGCTTGTATAATCAAAGATCTAATACAACTATGCTCGGTTTTGGGTTTTAGATCTGAGCCGTAAGGTTTGAGGGTGTTTGTGTGTGTTTTTGAGTGTGTAGGGAGACTATAGGATAAGAATGAGGGTTTTTAGGGTTTTAGGGAGGTCTAAGGGGTTTATATACCCTGAAGCCCATGGACCTAAGGCCCATAACCATCCCTTATTCCATCTTTCTTTGTTAAAGCCCACACTTTATTATTTTATTTAACTTAACTAAATATAAACACACCCTTAAGTAAACGAAATTTCTTTATTTATTACTATCAAAACAAGGATTTGAAAAGTCTTCCCTCCTTAAAGACATTTCGTCCCCGAAACCTAACTATTACTTAAACAGCTATGCGTAAAACTTGCTCATCTCTTCTTCAACTTCCCAAGTAGCATCCGATCCTTTACGATGTTTCCATATCACTTTCAACAAAGTGATAACTTTATGACGAAGTTACTTTTCCTTACGATCAACGATCTCTACAGGTTGTTCAATATAGTTTTACTGTTTGTCAACCTCAATGTCCACTAATGGCACGTGGGCAGTGTCATCAGTTAAGCATTTTCTCAAGTGAGAAACATGAAAAGTAGAGTGAATTCCTTCTAACTCTTTAGTCAAATCTAATTTGCAAGCCACTTCACCCACACGAGCTACAATCTTGAATGGTCCAAAACCAAAGTTCATATATTTTTATTCCGGTTTCATAAAAAAAACTTCGTATTATACACATGTGTATAATTTCATCTAATCTCTAGTTACGTAATGTGCACATATGTGCATTATCATTTAACTTAAACTGTACATATGTGTATACTAAAAAAACTAAGTATGTACATATATGTACATATTATACATATATGTATAATTTAGCTAAACCGAAATTTTTTTATGAAACCGGTATGATAAATAAGAATTTTGGTTTTTTTTTTTTTTGTTTTATGATTTTTTTTAATTTTGGGTTGTTTGCGATCCAAAATGGTTTCAAAGTTCTCAATTTCAAAATAGTTCTCACATGATCCCAATACTATATATATATATATATATATATATATATATATATATATATATATATTCTAAGAAAACTACTAAGTAACAGAAATATATATATTTAGCAATATATACATATATTTTTTAGTAAAGTGCTATTGTCGTCCTTGTGGTTTGGCAAATAATGCGGATTTAGTCCAAAAAGTTTATTTTTTGCATTGTACCCTCCACATTTTTCAGTTCTTGCCAATTACATACAAATCACTAACCCCGTTAAATTTAATCGTTAAGTCAGGGGTAGACATGTCTTTTCACTATTTATTTATTATAATACTTATTTCAGCTAACTACGGTATTTGTTATTGTGGTTTATCCAAATTTGCGGTTTTAGTTCAATAGTTTCAAGTTTGCAATTTTCGTCCTTGTAGTTTCATTTAACTTGCAAACTAACCCGAATTTATTAACCTCGTCAAGTCTGGTCGTTAACCCATTTGTGTGCCTCTCACATGACGGCCAGTTTTGTTGTTTTTCACCTCAAATATACCTTAGTCCTAATTCGCAAGCCCCTCTCACGTTAGGGGCTAGGGTGTATTTGGGGAAAAGGGAAAAAAATGAACAAAATTGCCCCTCACGTGAAGGGTACACTGATGGGTTTAACGACCACACTTAATGTAACATCCTACTTTTGGTTATAATAATAAAATAAATTTCGTTTACTTTATAGTGTGTCGTTATCGGTTTAACTAAATAAACTAATAGAAGGTGGGCTTGGATTTAAAGGATAGAATAAAAGATGGAATGGGCCTTAGGTCCATGGGCTTAAGGGAGTATAAATACCCTTAAACCCTAAACCTTTCCATTTCTATCCATCTCTACACCTTAGCCTACACCTTGGAAAACACACACACAAATTCGAACCAAGATCCGAAGGCGAAAACCCGAGCTTGTTGGTGCTGGAACGTCGTGACGGACCAAAACAACATCAAAGACCAGCTCGTGTTCGTAGTTCGACTCGTTAAGGTACGTTTATAGCTAAAAATCGTTCATTAGGGTTCGGATCTGTTTGGGTAATCTCATACCTGTATGAGAATGATAAAACGAATCTAATGAAACAAACCTTACTGAAATTGATTAGCATTTGATAGGTTAATTGTTAACCTAAAATGACCCGTAACATAGATGCACAAATCGCACCCCTTAAACATGGATGTTTGGCCGATTTGATGGTTAGGGTTTATAGGCGCTTGGATTGCGAGTTCAATGGTACCAATTTCATGTTGTTTCGTTAAGAATCGAGGGTTTAATTGCAGAACTGGTGCCTGTTGACTGTTCATGTTCAAATCGATTTTGACTTTGACCCCGAGTCAAAGTCAGGATAAGAATATAGGCTAATTCATCAAGGTTTGGATAAGACGGAGCCAATTCGTTACGCTAAAATAACGAATCAGGTGATTCGTTACTCACCCAATTCGTTATGATTACAACAGTGAATTAGGTCATTCATTACTGGTCAATTCGTTATAATAAGACAACGAACCAGACAACGAATTAGGAGATTCTTTAATAACCAATTCGTTATATTTAGATAACGAATCAGTTGATTCGTTACTCACCATTCGCGATGTTAAACTAACGAACTAGAATGACGAATCAACTAACGAATCAGGCAAGTAAGATGACGAATCAGTAATGAATTAGGCTTAATTCGTTATAGCGAAGGAGTTAACCGAATTAGAAAATAATTTAAAATCCTAATGGAAAATGTGTTAAGACAGCTTAACCCCAGCCAGGGGCTCTGCCCCTTGGACCCCACTAGGGGCTGCCGCCCCTAGAACCCCGATGCCAAGGGCGCTGCCCCCGGACCCCCGTTCGTTGTGGGGTATTATTGAACTAGAAACACAATATAGATAGCGATAGTTGATTGATACGTGTAATTGTTATACAGTTAGCCATGCACAGCTCAAGAAGGGAATAACAATTAACTGTGAACGTAACCGTGTTCAGGTGAGTTTCTAGCCCCACTTCCTTGTTATGTTTTCGGGGATGTGTGCATACTCGATGTGATAGTTAATACACTTACCTTAAGTGGTAAGTGTATGCCTTGTGCGATTTATGTATGATGATTGATGTGTATATATGATATGTGAAAGATGTATGTATGTTAAGATGTTAGCACATGAACGATCTTCGGATGGTGCATGTACTAATAAGAAAGGTACGTAAAGGCAGGTAGGGTACAATGTACTAAACAAAGGGAACTGACCCTAATAATGTCGGCGAATGTAGGGAACCGACCCTAATAATGTCGGCGATTGTAGGGAACCGACCCTAATAATGTCGGGGAATGTAGGGAACCGACCCTAATAATGTCGGCGAATGTGGGGAACCGACCCTAATAATATCGGCGAAGGGTATAGGGCGGAAGGCTCTTTAAAATGTATGTGTATGAATGAAAGTACGTATGTTAATATGAAAGAAAGAATGAAAGTACGTAAGTATGTAAGAATGTAAGATAATAGGAAGGTACGTACCTTCGGGTGCATAGGTAAATATGTGAATGTATTGTACGTTGCCTGATTAACTAGAACTCATTCAGCATAGCTAACTTTTAGTATGCACGCAGGCTAATCGACTAAGATAGCTGGCTTGAGGGAGACACATGGCAATACTGAAGAGGCTGGCATCTGAAGATTTGTCGTGATGTTTTGATATTATGTTTTATGTTATGTTTTTAAAAGACGAGTTATGGATGTTTGTAATGGATGGTTGACAGTTTATATTATTTCGCAAAAGTTTTAATTAACTCTGATATTTAGAACTGTGTTTATGAGTAAATCCAATGTCCAAAGTATGGCACCGGTAACGGGGCCACTTACACTTAAATATATTAGGGAATTCGAGTTTAATTGCAACAGAAATTAAACCATATGGAAGAAAATTGCAAATTTGAAACTACTTGATTAAAACTGCAGATTTGACAAACCAGATGGACGAAAACCGCAGTTCACTGAAATAAGTATTATAATAAAGAAAAAATGAAAAAAACATGTCTACCCCTGACTTAATTATTAAATTTAACGGGGTTAATGATTTGGATGTAATTGGCAAGAACTGGGAAACGTGAAGGGTCTATATGCAAAAAATAAACTTTTTGAGCTAAATTGCATTATTTGTCAAACCACAATAACGAAAATGACACTTTACTCTATATTTTTATAAGTCGATGCTTAAGAAATTACTTATCACATATTGTCTACTTTTAAGATATTACATATTTTTATGACAGTTTAAGTAAATTACTTTATATATTCTAAGGGCTTCTTACAACTGGGTTGGACCTGTTGACGGTGATCTTTTGTTATTGGATCACCCTGTACGAAGTACTTAGCCATTTTATGTTTGTTGGCAGTTAAAAAAACGTTACATATTCAATATGACTGCACATGTTGGTCACATTTACGAAACTAGGTGATAATAAATTTTAAATAAGTATATATATTATATATATCATCACATGTTAACTGGTTATGTGGCTAAATGGTTATGTGGCTAAATGGTTATGTGTGTAGTTGTGTACCGAATTTTGAAGGTGACAAAGGTGGTCACGTATTGGGTTGGGAGAGAAGTGGAGAGAATTGAGCTACCTTTCTATGATAAATCTCTTGGTCAAATGGATGAAGAGTCACTTATAAGTTATAACTTTATTGCTTTATCTAATTTGGTGAATCTCTTAGCATGCGTATACGGTATACATGCCAGTTTTGAGATGCGACCAGAGGCTTCACCGGTGGGCATGTGGGTGGTAAAAGATAAATAAGTGTCCACTATCTGACATCTGCTTTCTATTCGTTGATCTATTATTCCATCTTTGTATAACATTTATTAAATATGCTAAGGCTTTTTGGCCAAGATAAAATGGTGTATTATGCATGTATCCATGTGAGGGTACACAATAGAGTATTATATAATGGATGAAGGATAAGTCGATTTCATGGCTAGGGTAGGTTAGTAGGTTTGAATGAGTTTATGCTCTCCGTTAAGAATTCTTCATTTTTTTTGAACGAAGAGCCGGTCACGAGTCCGGACGGAGTCCATAGCGGTCCACCTATTGAGGGATTCCACGGATAAAACATGACCTCCACGCCCGCCAAACGGCAGAACGACGAGGAGCCGGTAAAACCGGGTGAGATCAGGACTCGAACCCTGGCAAGTCAGGGTCATCCCTCACATCTTCCCTATAAATCGGTGATAGTGAGGTTTGAACCCCCATCTCTCACTAATAAAGTGAATGTTTTACCATTGAGCAACATCTGATTTATGTTTAGAATTCTTCATATTTAGTTTCGTTTGTATTTGAAACAATTGAATGTCAGTATTCTTAGAACTAAATTATGTGTCCAAAATGTCGCATAATTTAATAAGGTTATCTGAAGACTATTCCTTTTAAGTATAGGTTCACGCTCGTATTTAGTTGTATATCATGTTCGTGTACACAGACCGAATAATAAAGTATCGTCACGCTTCGACATGGTTAGTCGTTATTTTACACACATACATATATATAATATTAGTTTTATTATTCAAAATATAGCATCGCCAATCATCGTGCCGGGTGTTTGTGCGCGTACACGATAATTCCTATAATTACCAAAGGTATATGTTATGCACACATGGAGTTTTTACTAAACTAGGAATGACATAATGAACATATGCATGCATTTTTAGACGAGTATGACTGATAATAATCTTTAGTTATCATTAACAAATGGTACGGAGATTGAGGGTTATCATATACCGTCGCTGCCTCGCTGCCAGCATCGTCCCGCTGTTTTCGTCGCTACCGCCACCACCACCACAGCCATCGCCGCCACCATCACCCCGCCACCACCGCCACCACCACTATATATTAATTAATAATAATATAAAATTTCAAACTCTCCCTTCGTAAACCTATAATCGGCATATTGGTAGTCTGCAAAGTGGTGGTGGCGGTGACGTTGGCTGGATGATGGTGGCGACGGAGATGGTGGTGGGTGTTGAAAATTGCATTTTTATTATGAAATTCAAATATGTTAAATGTTGTGATAACTGCTTTCCCAACCCTAATATCGCTCATCTTGATCATACGACAATTTACTCTGGTTCATCATATTCACTCACAAAAACATACTTGATTCTTTCTTTAAATTCTGAGTTTTACCCGATCAAATCATTTGTGAACCACAAATTGTTTTGATTTGAAAGTGTGATCACGATTCTCAAATTTACAAGATAATTCGTTTGTAGAAAATTCCCCAACAAAAGGGGCATTTGTGCTTGGATGAAAAGATATTAATCATTTAAAATACAAATGTAGACAAAAATAAAAAGTGTAAGGAAGATTTTTGATCATACAAAAAAACTCTTTAAAAATCTCAAAAGGGGCATTTGTGCTTGGATGAAAAGATATTAATCATTTAAAATACAAATGTAGACAAAAATAAAAAGTGTAAGGAAGATTTTTGATCATACAAAAAAACTCTTTAAAAATCTCACGTGCACTTTCAATTTATTTAATATATTTAAAATATCTCACCTTAACTTAGCTTTAGTCAATTTCTATTAAATTAAAGAATACTTACTTGCCCCCTCATTTTTAATAATATATTGTTTTTTATTTTAATTTTAAGCCAACTTCTTTCACTATTTTAAATGGCAAAATAGTTTTTCATATGTTAATAAGTCTTTTTTGTAAGTTGAATTATAAAAATGAGCATTTTATTCTCTTTATTTGAGTATGATATTACTGTGGTTTTTTTAATTAAAAAATATAACATGGAACATATGAATATTCACGGCCGGTTTTGACAGTTTTTAAGCTAAAAGTGTAGTTAAACAGTTAGTATCAATTTTTTTGTCGTCTAAAATCAAAGCTGAGCCATTGAAAATTGAAATACAAAATTAAAGAAAAAAACCAGCCTTGAAACCTATCTGATGCCTGGTTTAAACGGTTTTAAAGTTTTAAACCAAACCATAACACCCATAATTGTCACGTGATTACCAATGTTCTTGTCAAACACCAGCCGCATCTTACGAGCACCCGTCAAGGTAAATATAGAAGAAAAGAGGGAAGGGCCACGCATTTGGTGTCTATATTCACGAACGTTGTAACATTCGTAAAATTTTAAACCCGAAAACTAGACCCCATTTTAAATTTTTGTTTTTGTTCTATTTAAATTTATATATCATTGTAATATTATTAATTAATCTCAATTTTTGTTTCATGTATTTTATGTGATCATTTATATGCAAATATACTTTTTACCATCCTTGTGTTATTTCATACTCATTTAAAACTTTCATAATCAAAATAATATATTCATGAACTTTTCTCATGCAAATCACTAGAATAAATCTTGGATTATTATTATTACCATCTTTTTCATATATTTTTTTTTTCAACTAATAAAAATAAACCAATGAATGTTTTAATTAAATAAAATTTATTGAAAGAGTTAAACACTTCGAAAACCTTTTAAACCATTATAATTTTTGTTTTTAATTATATTAAATATGATTAATTTTCATAAATTCCATAAGACATAACAACTCTATATTTTCACTATAAAAGGAGGACAAATCCTCAATTATTTTCACACCTCAATCCACTATTTTTTTAAGACTGAAAGCGCTAACAAGTAAGTTTTATGATTTCATGCACGTTATAGTTTTTGTTTTGATTTACTGTTGAATGTTCATAATTTGTTTTTCATGATCATGATACTTTTATAATAAAAATATAATATTTTGGTTATAAGAAATCATTATGATTATGAATATCCAAGATAAACACTTAGATTTTCTAAATATTATGTCAAAACTAGTTATTTTGCAAGAACAAATTTAAATATTATCTAGATGTTATTATCCGTTGATCATCATAAACTAATAAACATTTTTATTTTAAATAAGATGATGTATACAAAATGGTTTTAATTAAAGATTTCTTATAATAGAACTAGTATACTTGATTTCTCTAAATAATTAATTATTATTTATATTATTACAACATAAACTAATATCTATAATTTCTTTAAAATAATTCTTGCAAAACATTTAAGTTAATTAATTAGTAAATTAATTAATCATGTTACTAGAATAAAAATAAAACGTTTAATCACAAACTGTTGTTAATATTGTTATTTAATCTTATATTAATAAGTTATAATTATTCATCTACAAATCATTTTTTAACTAATAAATATCAAATGATTTATATAAACTTTAATTCATTTTTGTTAAACTCATTTTAAATAAAAAAAAATCCCTAACTCCTCATTTGCCATAGGTTAATTAACTTTATAATTCCGGTAGTTGGTCCTTGATTTTGTATCTTCGTTATTATTTATAGTTTCGTGAGATTCGATTTCTTCGTTTGTTAACTCGCTTTCGGTTATTATTTCAAGTTGTCTCAATATCAAATGTGAGTTTCTCACACCCCCTTTTTACCCTTTTTAACTATTTTGGGGTAGCATATATATCATATCAACATTACAATTTCGTTTATTTATTATTTATAAACTACAATTCGTTATATGGATTTGTGTGTTTATTTGCTTACTTGCTCAAAGACTACTTGCTCATGGTTTCCTCAATAACTATGATCATACGCCCCCTATGCACTCGGGACCTCAATCTGAGTACATTGGTTGTTACCAACGGAAAAGACACTTACTTGCGCTATTATCCGAGTACGTTGATTTTTACCAACTGAAAAGGACCTTACTTGCTCATTTACACTTGTTCATGGAATTGTAGATTTTTATGTACTTATATCAAGCTGTGGAAGCTCACCAACTATTCATATAGTTGACCATTATTTTATATATATGCTACATGTACCTTTATTAGAGGATAATGTCGTGACGAAGACACTAGACTTAGGGTATCTTAAATAAGTATTTGAAATGTTTCATTTCCTTATAATTTCTTTATTTGCAACAACTTGTATACTTGACTTATTTAAATGAATTAATGATAAAATTGTCACTTAATAATGTCACATGTGTTTTGAGCAATATGTACGTCACACTCAGGTGTTTTCACTTTAACCTGGATGTTACAAACGTGTTGCAATCAGCAATAACCAACTCAATGCATAGAGGTGCATGTGCAATTCTGCATTCATTGGAATAAAGGACGGTGTAAAATGTGTTTTATGTAATGAAATTAGACAAAAAAAATTGTAAAAGAAAATGGAAGAACATAAATTAAATAAAACCAAAGGGAGTAAAAAGGAAGAGGGTGAGCCACCATTAAGAACCATTTTGAATACAAGACATGAAAAGCTAAACATTTGTAATAATTGAGTTTCAAATATGGTAAAAGTGGGATGGGGTGGGTGCCTAAAATAGCACAAGACCTTTTATTCGTATATTTATAGGCTGTGTAGACCAAAGTAAGAACCACAAAACAAGCAAAGCATTAAAAACGTAATTTCTATTTCTACTAAACATATTATTTTCACATGTTTTTTTTTTGTTATTTAGACTGTAGGGGGGGGGGGGGGTTATTACTCATCACACACCCCCACTCAATTATATGGTGTCACATCACCAACCCAAAATCTATCACATGTGATGGTTTTTTACTAAGGGAGTGGTGTGGTTTGATGGTGTGTGATGGAATTTTTTTAATTTTTTTTTGTAACTTAAAAAATTAAAACAATATTTAATAGAACTTAAAAATAAAAACAATAGTTACTAGAACATAATTCAACTTAAAAATTAGAATTAAAAAATTAAAAGTTACAATAAACGTCTAATCCTCGTCTGAATCTGGGAATTCCAACACTAAAGAACCTGTAAGCTCAACTAGATCCCATCTCAACCGAAAGTGAATCTTCATCCCGCAAGTCTAATTGGACATCATCGGGAACGGGAACTTGAGTCGGAGGATCCGGTACCCAATCTGGAAAAATTGCATTTCCATCTTCTTTTATTAACATATTGTGTAATATGATGCATGCATACACGTAGCTAGAGATCATGGCTTTTTTCATTGCACGAACCGGTCGACTAAGTATGCACCATCTACCCTTTAAAACACCGAAAGCTCTCTCGACATCTTTTCTTGCCGATTCTTGCAAATTCTTGAACGCCTTTTCATTGGTCTCGACAGGAAACGAAAAGGCTTGCACAAAAACAGACCAGTGCGGGTAGATACCATCGACGAGATAGTAGCCATGTCTGTAATATCTCCTGTTGACAAAATACGGACAGAAAGGTGCGGTGCCATCTGTTATGCTCTGAAACAACGGTGATGTGTACATAACAGTGATGTCGTTGTTTGAGCCGGGAACACCAAAATAAGAATGCCAAATCCATAAATCATTTGACGCAACCGCTTCTAGTGATATGGTCGGTCGCTTGATATCACCCCTAACATACGCCCCTCGCAACTCCCGTGGACAATTCCTCCATTCGATATGTGTACATTCGATGCTACCGAGCATCCCTGGAAAATGCCATCTAGCCTCGTGTGCAGCGTAAAGACGTGTAATGTCGTGTCTTGTTGGTTTTCGTAGAAACTCTTTGGCATACATACGATCACGCACCACCACTTTTTTCTTTGGACAGCTCGGGCCTTCAAGTTCTTTATATAGCAACGGGAACCATTCGAGAATGTCATCGTCCGAAGACGAAGAGCTATCGGTGTCTAAGGGCATCGAGTGTTTCGGAAATTCCATATTTTTTTGTTGTGAATGAAGGGGAAGTTTGAGAGTGTTTTTGAGTTGTATTTGGTTTTGATTTGGATTTGGTTTATGTTTTTGTTTTGGTTTTATATTGTTTTTTTTTTTATTTATTTAACCCCCCCTCCTAGCCAACGGCTACATCCCAACGGCTACATTCCTTGGAAATACCCATTCACCAAGCGTGACACCCATCACGCAAAACACTTCTTTTCCGCGTGACAAGGGGGCGGCGGCGGTGTGGAGATGGTCACCACGCGTGATGGGAGCTCAATCACGTGATGCCCCGTCCCTCCTAAGAGACGCTAAAATGATGACCTGGATGTAAAATTCTAGCTAAAGCCACTACGCACTATGTGATTTTGAGTGATGTAGTATTTTTCCGCCATGCCGGGGCGCGGGGCAAATCCATTGATGTTAATTTATTAATTAGAAAATGCATTCCCCGCAAAAAGTTCATTTGTCCGTTGGTGTTTAAATTCATATAATAACCATTTTTAAAACAAATAAAAAACCAAAGGAAAAAACATTTTAAACGCAAAAAAATCAAATAAAGTATTATTAAAAATTATTTGTGGCACTAGCCTCAAATTTGTCTAAAAGTATAATTGATTAACAATTGATTTAACAAAAAATTCTTATGTGAATACAAAAATAATTAAGTAATAGCTGTCTAAAAGTATTATTAAAAAATATTTTTTTTATAAATTGGATGTGCCTTGATGGTAGAGCACTTACTTTACTAGTGAGAGGTAGGGAGGTTAAACCTCAATATCACCAATTTATATGGGAGATATGAGGGATGACCCTGGCTTGCCAGGGTTCGAGTCCTGATCTCACCCGGTTTTACCGGCTCCTTGCTGTCGTGCCGTTTGGCGGGCGTGGGGGTCGGGTTTTATCCGGTGAATCCCTCAACAGGTGGACCGCTGGGGCTCCGTCCGTCCGGACTAGTGGTCGGCTCGGGCTATCTTTAACCAATGGGGACCGCGTACGAAGTATGCAGTGTTACTTAGCTGGCCGTTCAAAAAAAAAATAATAACTTCATTTTCATTTAGTTAAATCATTACACTTTATTTAAAAGAGACTTTAATGGATTTATTTTTGTATGTATGGTGATGCGTGTCATTTTAACTAAATATTTAGTTAAAACCATTACATGCAGTCTTATAATTAGGATATTAATTTTTAATACTATGAACTTTTACTCGTTGGCTAATATCACTCCCAACTTTCAATTTGTTACCCACTACTCTCAACCTATATATTTCTGACACTCTTGAACTTAACGAACACTAATTCATTAATTTTCTTCTTGACATGGCTTTTTAACACATTTCCTTCATTGACATGGCATTTGTTTATGCTGACTGAAACTAACCACCCATCATCATCATCAACATTTTGAATGGGATACGAAATTAGAGCTTCTTCCATCTGAGCATTTCCAGTGTTGATGAAATTAGGGCTTCAAATTAAATGGTATACGAAATTAGAGCTTGAACTTATGTGTAACAGGAGGTGGTTGGTGGAGGTAGGTGGTAGCCGACCATAGGTGGTGGTATATTATTTTGACTTAGTTTTTTTAAAGATATTTTCGCATAAGCATGCTACGAGTGTTTAAAATGTCACGTATGTAAGAAAACTAACATGGTTAGCGTCAGTTAAGTTCGGGAGTGTCACAAACAAATAGGGTGAAAGTTGGGAGCGGTTGGTAACATATCGAATATTGGGAGTGGTATCAGGCAACATGTGAAAGTTGAGAGTATTAAAAATCAATATCTCTTTATTATTGGTATATAAATCTATTTATAGTCGCGTATCACTAATTAAAATTTGTTTATAAGGCTTTAACTTTATTTATTTATTTCATGTATGACATATATGATAAACAAAAGGATCCGACAAAGAGCCAAAAACAAAACTAGCAAATTATATCAAGAGGAGAGGGTTTCTACCTATTTGTCCCAAAAAATCACTTTACAGTTCCTATAAACGAGTAAAGTTAAAATATAAAGAGAGACAAAAATGAGAAGTGTGAGAAGGATTTGTGACCACATAAAATACCTCTTCAAATTAAATAAATTCAAAAAGAATAATAATAAAATTATAAATCAAAATATAAATAAAAACAAAAAAAATTAAAAAAACTAAAATGTTTCTGCCATCATTGCCGTTCAAAAATAAAAATACAAAAAAATTGACCAAAAGACACAATGACGAAAATGAATAAAAGACATAATATAACTAAAAAAGACACAATAGATCGTAAAATAAAGAACAATTTCGAACAAAATATAGCAAAATGTTATGTAATATAACACAATATAAAGAAAAAAAACAAAATGTCAAAGAAAAAAGACACAATCAATGACGAAATAAACACAAAACACAATGATAAAAAAAAGACACAAAGGCTTTTTTCACTCACTATTATGTTTTTTTATGAGAACGAGAAAGACGATCGAAACGTTTTTGTGTTTTTACTTTTTTGGTTTTTTTAATAAATTTTGAGTTGTGATTCTTTAATTTATATTTTTTTAATTTTTTTATAGAGGTTTTTTTGTGTGGCTAAAAATTTTTCTCAACATTTTTGTTTCTGTTCACATTTATAAAATAACTTGAGCGTACTCATTAATGATTTAAAAAACTCGGGTGGTCATGTATAAATGTTTCACTTTGATTTAAGAGATAACGAGAAGCAATTAATAGAAGAGGCTTACGAGCAGTATATAACCAAGAAAGAAGTACAAAGCTGATAAAACGAATGAAGCAAAAGCACTCTGAAGATGGGAACTCTCTTGAGGTGTGTTATTTGCATTTTTACTTGTATTGGTTTATTGTTTTTTACTTTTTTTTGGTGACAAAAGATTAACCTGTACGGCTGTACCTATTTGGTTGATGAAGACTATGAAAGTGATCAAGAAACCAATCCTCTGACAATGGTCCCACTTTGCACGTTGAACTCTTAAAGGACCGTACAATACGTAAAAGTGATACACAATAAATATTTGGTGAAAATTCTCAAACTAACCCAAAATAAGAGAGAGAAAAAAAAATGATTTTAAATTTGTCCGCATTTCCAAACTAATTCATCAAATATGTACTGAAAAGACGCTTTGGTAAAATAAACGACGAGATTTTTAAACCAATCAAATTTTGACACTTGGAATGTTTCTGACATTTCCGACGAGATTTTTAAAAATCTCGGGGTTTCCGTCCATATTTTAAAGTTAAATATTTTTGTAAAAAGCAGTCTCTCAAGACGGTTTTTTTATGTTTCTTGTCTGGTCCGTTCAAATTATTATTATCCCTAAGTTCTCCCACATCTTCATCTTCTTCATCCAAATCCTCATCTTCATCTACACCAAAAAATGGTGTTCCCAAATCCCGCTTCTCATCATCCGGTCTTCTCTCGCTTCTTCGTATTGGTTACATTATCGAAGAATAGTCCCTAATTTGTTCATTTCTCGTGTACCAAAAGAGGTGCCCAAATCATAAAATAATATGTGAATGCATTCTACTATTCTGTAACTATAAATATCATAAAAATAATAATTTTTATAAACATGTTTCTTTTTAATTACTGTAATAAGAAATGATTAATATAAACATAATGAGAGTTAAACAGGTAAGTGTAAGGTATGTTTGTTTTTACCCACAACAGGACATCTCCCATATTGTTTTACACAGAACCAGACATCATCCACCGTCCCCACCATCTGCTGCTATTCCCTTTTTATTTTTGGAGCATCCACAACAACAAACACATACAAACCAGCCATCACCACTTTGGTGGGATAGTAAAGGCTTTGGCCTTTGGGTGAGAGGTCCAGGGTTCGATTCCTGGCATTGACGGTATAATGTAAATAGTAGGAGGAAAGCTTGAACATTCAAAAAAAGAAAAAAAAAACCAACACGTTATCGCCACATCAAATTCCAAACTTTTCTAAAAAACCTCACTCTCTTCCATAACAACAAACCTATTAAAAACATATTAAATATGTATATATATGTATATGTACATATAGTATGTGTGAATAAAACATGTGGGGCCCACACTACATGTTTCTTGCAAGTTTGAAGAAATAAACTTGTGCCACGAACTTCAAAGCTCTACAATGGTTAATTTTAAGTCTTCTCAAGTTTGCTTGATGCCATATAGACTCAAACTTTGAGACATGTAGCCCACTGTAGATGCTCTTATACCACACTAGTACTCTCCCCCATAGGTGTTAGTTTCTGACTTCTTTTTATTTTATTTTAACTTTTTCTATATGTATTAAATACTTATAGAAAAATATAATAGAAGCTCTGCGTGGTGAGAAAAATCAATTGATTACTTTGTGTAAAATACGTCATCTTTAAATAACGAAAAGCCAATTTTGTTATGGAAACATTATTTTAAAATGAGAAAAAAATTAATAGCTTTTGTTTTCTATAATATTTTTTATTTGTTAAGAAATTTTCATAAAATAATTAACGGAATGAAAAAATGCCTCTAAAAAATGGGATGAAAAGTTTATATTAAAGTGATGTTTAATTTTTCATAGCACATGATATGATGATAACTCCTAGAATGATCCTCGTTTAAAATTATTTATTACAATGATCCTTACATTTTGTTTTACTTTCAACTCCTATTGCTTGAGATTAGCCCAAACCCATCTCATTAACTCGGAGACATAATTAAGTCCAACACGATCCATATGAATGCATTCAACCCCCAAGGTTCGGTTATGTCCAATATGCATCCCGGCAAATCGACTCAACCGAACCACACTCGAACACCACACAACCAACTCAACCAAGACCCAACTACCAAGTCGGTTGTTGGTACATGATGTCAGTAGTTCAGTATATAGTGTCTGTAATCGAGTTAGTAATGTTTTGTATTTGAATTAAGCGAAGTTGAGTCTCAAGTTCGCCTGATATGAGCGAACTTGTTAGATAAGCGAAGTTAGTGACAACTTCGCCTGAACATACCAGGCGAAGTTGTCGTCTTATATATCGGCTAGGTTACGGCTGAGTTTGTAGTTAATCATTGTATCGAGTTTACGAGTTCTGTAATCGGTGATTGATATCACATGTTTCCAATTGCAATACAACGAGTCTTTGTTTATTGTAACATGTGTTCGATCGTGTTAGCTTGTATCGTCTTCTACGCTCGTAACGTCTTACGTAGGGATTCCGCACCTACGTAGAACGAGATATTCCGTGTAGATCCGGCTGGGAACCTACA
The DNA here is from genome assembly GCF_021521415.1 of Bidens hawaiensis. Lineage (NCBI taxonomy): Eukaryota > Viridiplantae > Streptophyta > Magnoliopsida > Asterales > Asteraceae > Bidens > Bidens hawaiensis. The sequence goes on from NW_027491042.1 coordinate 1,000,868, forward strand.
ATTGGTATCAGAGCTTTTGCTCGTGATTGTGTGGTTCGGGATTATCACGCGAGTGTAGAAATCATTCCGTTCGACTATTCGCGGGACGAGTTTACCGAGTTTTTGTGTCCTACTCACCTCCACCATCATAAACAACCCATTACACCTTCACATACCTCGTAAAATCCAGAAATCAAACCTGCAAACTCATCGTGTTCATCAGGCGACGTTGCCGCTACTGTTCGTAGGGTTTAGGCGAAGATATAAGGTTAAGCGAAGTTATCCACAACTTCGCCTTCCTCACAAGTTCGCTTATCTCAAGCGAAGTTACCCACAACTTCGCCTACTTCACAAGTTCGCTTAACTTAAGCGAAGTTATCCACAACTTCGCCGAATCAGGCGAATTTAAAAAAAAAGGGAGCGAAGTTCAGAATCAGCGAAGTTCAGACTTAAGCGAAGTTATCCAAAACTTCGCCTACAGTACTGTTAAGAATAAAATTTTCGTTTTTCGGGTTTCTTTGTGTTTCGTGAAAGATGACTTCAATAAATATTACGGAACTGGTGAAGATGGAAGTGGAAGCGGGTTCAGCTACTAAGGCACCGAAGATGCTAAAAGGAACCGATTTTGTGGCGTGGAAGGATCGGTTTGAACAGTATGTTAAGTACCAAGATGCTAAGATGTGGGTGTGCATTCAAGATGGTTACATTCCACCAACTGCTGAGTATGAGGGTCATGATCAGATTAAGAAATACAATAAGATGGAAGAAGAAGAAAAGAAAATGTATGAGGCTGAAAGCAAAGCTCATGCAGCGATAACAATGGCTCTTCCACAAGAGATTCTTCACACCTTCAGGAAGTATAAAACTGCTAGAGAACTTTGGGAAGCGCTTGAAAACCGATTTGAGGGTAATGTGGGGATTCGTGCATCAAAGATTAAACTACTTAAAACCCAATTCTCGGTGTTCAAGTACTTGAAGAATGAATCACTTGATGATATCATCACGAGATATTATCATCTGATGACCGAACTCAGCAATTATTCCATTGCTTACAAAGAAGATGAGATCGTGGAAAAGCTTCTTGATGCTCTCCCACCGAAATGGGAGATGTACACTGTGTTGATGAGAGAAGACAAAGAGTTTGCCGACTATGACTTGGAAACAACAGTCAACAAACTGCGAACGTTTGAACTTAACATGGTTCGAAAAGAGACACCAACTGATCAGGTTCAAGATCCAGGAATGTATGGTGCAAAAGTTAACTCAAGTTCAAGTTCGAAGTCTGAATCATCTGCTTACTACTCTCAGGGAGACTCGGGCGCTAACTCAACACATGAAGGTCATGTATCTCTCAACATGAATGGTGATGTGTGTTTTGTAGCTGGTGGATCAAACGCTTCTAAACCTCAAGCAACCAAGGGTAGTTTTTCTCCAAGTGTTTCAAACAACAACTACTCTAAGATGCCCATGAGTGTTAAATCTGCTGAACGGCAGTTTGCTCTCTATGCATCTTTCATTGTTTCATATGAAAATTACATTCAAGGTAAGATTGTTGATCCTGCAACTTTGGACGAAGACTATGATCAGATCGATGCTGATGATCTGGAAGAGATGGATCTGCAGTGGCAGATGGCGATGATTGTGAGAAGGGTTAAGAGGTTTATGAAGAAGACAGGTAGAAAGTTTGTTGGTGAAAGACCAGGTTTTGACAAGTCAAAGGTGCGATGTTATAACTGTCAACAAAATGGACACTTTGCGAAAGAGTGCACAAATGAACGTGTAGAACGCAGTCAAAACAGGTCTACACAACAGAGTGGGGGTGGTAATGAGAATAGAGCCATGATATACAGACAGAACGGAGAGTACAACTGGAATCTGCATGTTGAAGATGTGTTCGAACAGGCCAATTTGACGAACATCGAAATTGCAGATAGTGAAAAAGTGAATGGCGAAAATGAAGCTTACATGGCAGAAGTGACAGACTAGCTCTCCGAGGTAAGTACTAAACTCCATTGTACTAAATGTGAAAATCTGTCTGAACAATTGACAACTATAACTGATCAGTTTGTTAGTTTGGATGCTCAATTTAAAACATTAAAAGAAGATCATCATTTCACTAAAGCTAGAGAAAATAGTTACAAAGTAAAAATAAAAGCTAGTGAGAAAGATATTAGAAGTCTTAAAGCAAATCTAGCTGAAAAAATTCAAGTAATTGATCTTAGCTATGAAGTGTTAGAAGATAAACCAAACTAATAGCTGAAAGGGATAAACAGATAGCTGATCACCAGGTGAAAGTGGTGGAACTTAACAGAAAGCTAGAGCAATTTAGAAATTCCTCCGCTATACTTGATCACCTCGTTAGTGATCAAGGTTCCCCAGTTAAAAGGGGAGGAATTGGATATCATGAAGTTCCACCACCTTACAATCATAACTATACTTATGATCCTAGTAATCAGAAATCTGTTGATGTTGATTTTGGTCAGACAGTTCCGGTTAAGGTTACTATTAAAGAACCAGAAGTTAGTAAAGGCGAAACAAGTAAGCCTGTTTCGAGTGTTAAGATTTCTGTTCCTAGTCCTGTCTCATCAAACTCGGACAAGTCATCCAAGTCGAGTGAGACAAAGAAGAGGCAGTGTTACCAAAAAGTGGGGAGAAACATAAATCAAATGAAAAGAAATCTCCACTAAACCCGTATATCCCACCATATGTGAGACAAACGGGCAGTAATGCAGCCTCAACATCTAAAACAACTATTGAAAAGAAAGTTGAACACAGGAGTTGTTTCAGATGCAATCAATTAGGACACCTAATTGCTGATTGCCCTCTGAAGCAGAGATTCAGAGGTGTGAGGCCTTCGAAAACTGAGAACAGAACTAACAGTAATCACTATAATGGTAAAAATGAAAACTCATCAAAGTTCAGACATTGGACTAATCCAGGTTTTCAAAGAAATCGATCTCAGTTTTTCACTGCTAACAACCAAACCATAAGTAATAATCCATTTAATTCACGAAGGTTTGGATGGCCTCATAGTCAATCTACAAGAAGGTATCCTTTTAGGACTTACAGAAATTATTCTGATACTAACTTTGGACAGCCAAAGTACGGGATGTATCGACCCAAGACCAATAGGTCTTGGGTCCCCAGATTTTAATCATCTGCTTTAATCGTGCAGGAACAGTTGAACAGGGCTGCAAACAATCTATGGGTTGTGGATAGCGGCTGTTCCCGGCACATGACAGGTAACAAGAATTTGTTACACGAATGGAAACCTGTTCAGGGAGGAAGAGTGAGTTTTGCTGGAGAGAGTGGTGGAAGGATCACAGGAATTGGGACGGTGACTAATGGAAAAATGACGTTAGAGAAAGTGAATTTCGTTGAAGAACTGAAGCATAATCTGCTGAGTGTATCGCAGATCTGTGACAAAGATTACACTGTGCTCTTTACCAAGAATGAAGCGATCGTGCTGTATCCTGGTTTCAAGATACCAGAGGATTGGATAGTTATGAAGGCTCCAAGAGAAAAGAATACGTATATTATGGACATGAGGTCGACTGAGATGGCAACAGAAGAATCGTGTCTTCTGTCAAAAGCAACTGAATCGGAGTCCGAATTATGGCATAGAAGAATGGGGCATATTCATCTTCGGAAAATGAACTATATTGTCAAGAATGGGTTGGTGCTGGGTGTTCCCTTGAAAAATTTCAACTTTGAAGACCAATGCTTATCATGCAAAAAGGGAAAGCAACACAAGAAATCCCATCACACCAAGAAGGTTAATTCAATAGTCAGTACCCTAGACTTACTTCACATGGATCTCTTCGGTCCCGTGAATGTAAAAAGCCTAGGAGGAACATCATACTGCTTGGTGATCACTGATGATTTCTCTCGATACTCTTGGGTATATTTCCTGAAGTCAAAAAAATGAAACGGTTCAGATGGTAATAAATTTGATTACCAAAGTTGAGAATATTATGGGGAAAAGAGTTAAATACATCAGGAGTGACAATGGGACTGAGTTCAAGAACTATCAGATGGAGATCTTCTGCTTACAGAAAGGAATAGAACACCAGTACAGCACTCCGTATACTCCGCAACAGAATGGAGTGGCTGAGGGGAAGAACAGAACATTAATTGAAGGAGCCAGGACCATGCTGGCTTATTCGAAACTTCCTGTGGTGTTCTGGGCTGAAGCTGTTGCAACAGCCTGTTATATCCTTAATAGAGTGTTAACTGTTAAAAGACTGAATAAAACATGTTATGAACTTATGCATGGGAGAAAGCCCAACTTGAGTGGTCTTGAACCATTCGGGTCCCCGTGTTCGATATTAAAGACAAATTCTAAATTTGGTGAAATAGCCGACGAAGGTATTTTAGTCGGATACGTTGTTGGGACTCCCAACAGACGAGTCTTTAATACATCGACTAGCAAGGTTGAGGTGGTATGTAACACTGATATCACAAGTTACAAATCACCAAAACCAAGCACGGGACCCGCTGGAGTTTTCGACTATGATAGACTTTTTAAATCTTTTAACATACCTTACTTGGATTGTGCAGAAGTTGATGAAAGAATAGCTACGAAGATGCTTTATGATGAGGAAGACAATGTTGTGCAAAGACCGCTGTACGATGAATGTCAGCCTTCTTCGTCAAATGCTGTTAATACCCCTGCTGCCTCTACAGAAGAGGAATTCTTCAATCCGTTTCACTCTCAACAACAATCACCCATTGATGAGCTACCTTCGAACCTGGAAGACAATCTGGATGTCAGTTCGGTTCCGACTACGAGAGTTCACAAAAATCACCCTTTGGAGAACGTGATAGGTGATCTGTCCGACGGTGTACAAACAAGACAAAGCTTGAATGAGCACACATGTGTTTACACAAGCATTAAAGATACGGGCATAATTAACGAATGCTTGTACACCTGCTTCATCAGCCAGATTGAACCAAAGAACTATCAAATGGCTCTCAAGGACAGCTCGTGGGTCGAAGCCATGCAAGAAGAGTTAGCCCAGTTCAAGAAGATGGAGGTATGGAATTTGGTTGCAAAACCGAAGAATGTGCATGCGATTGGCACCAAATGGGTTTTCAAATGCAAGAGAGATGAAAAAGGGATAATCATCAGGAACAAGGCGAGGCTGGTTGTAAAAGGTTTTAATCAGCAAGAGGGGATCGATTACAATGAGGTGTTTGCTCCTGTGGCGAGATTGGAAGCCATTCGATTGTTTTTGGCATTTGCTGCACACAAGGAGATGAAGGTCTTTCAGTTAGACGTGAAGAGTGCGTTCCTTAACGGTAAGGTCGATGAGGTTGTGTACGTTGAGCAACCTCCGGGTTTTCCTGACCCAGACTTTCCTGATCACGTATTCAAGCTAAGTAAAGCACTGTATGGGCTACATCAGGCCCCTCGTGTCTGGTACTCAACTTTATCCGATTACTTGCTTGAGAATGAGTTTGAAAGGGGAAAGATTGATAGCACACTTTTCTTTAAGAGAAAAGGGAGCGACTTTCTTCTGGTGCAAGTCTACGTGGACGACATCATCTTTGCTGCATCAAAAGTCGCCATGTGTCAAGAATTTGAGGCCGTCATGAAAAAGAGGTTTGAAATGAGTGTTATGGGTGAACTAACTTTCTTTTTAGGACTGCAGGTTGATCAGAAGAAAGATGGGATGTTCATTCATCAGACTAAGTATGTCCATGATGTTCTCAAACGCTTCAAGATGGAGGACAGCACTCCATTTGATACTCCAGTCTGCGTCAACCATAAATTGGGTGCTGATTCAGACAGTGATGCAGACGTGGACCCAACCCAATATCGGGCAATTATAGGTTCTTTAATGTACTTAACTGCTTCTAGACCTGATATTATGTTTGCAGTTTGTCTTTGTGCACGCTTTCAGGCAAACCCAAAGGAATCTCACTTGAAGGGTGCGAAAAGGATATTGCGCTATCTCAAAGGCAAACCTAAGCTGGGATTGTGGTACACGAGAGGAGGAGACTTGGATTTGGTCGCCTACACAGATTCTGATTATGGAGGGTGCAATCAGAGTCGGAAGTCAACAACAGGTGGATGTCAGTTTCTTGGAGGCAGATTAGTGTCATGGCAGTGCAAGAAGCAGACCTCAGTCGCCATTTCAACCTGTGAAGCAGAATACATGGCGGCATCCAACTGCTGCTCCCAGGTTCTTTGGATTCAACAGCAATTGTGCGATTATGGTCTGAATTTCACTCATACTCCTATTTGCATTGATAACACTGCTGCTATCTCAGTAACTAACAATCCCGTAAAGCATAGCAAAACTAAACATATTGACATCCGTCATCATTTTATACGGGATTGTGCTGAGAAGAAATTGATTGTGCTCGAAAAGTTTAATACGATAGATAATTTCGCTGACTTGTTCACTAAAGCGTTTGACAAAACCCGTTTTCAAAATCTTGTTGAGCTGAATGGGATGATCAATCCCGAGTAACCGTGTTTTGTGTTTTTGTTTAAAAAAAAAAAAAAACGTCACTATCGCTTAGAATTATGTCGGTTGCCTCAGTTTGAAGGACATATCTTCGGATATGTTTGGTCCTCATTTCTACTTGTAGAATATGAGGATAGCCATTAACCAGATGACTGAAAGTGACCGGGGCGGTTTATGATAGGTTTTATTCTTTCGCTAAAAATTAGTTGATCATACTTAGTTAGAAGAACACATACTTGTATGTGGTCGGTCCAGCTGATCCATTGGATCTTCAAGATAGCCGTTAACCTGAAGACTTTGACTTGATCTGGGCGATAGAAGTTAAAATTTTTTTCGGGAAATGAAATTATTTTTCAAGTCTACTACTTCGTAAGAAGTTCCTTTACTATGTTTAACAGAAAATTGATCCAACCTTGGAAAGTGATAGATATACTGATTCTGTGTGCTTAACTAGTGAAGTTATTAGGCCTAAAAGACTTTAGAACAGTCATTGTATGTCATGGTAGCTTTTTATGGTGCGTAAAAGTACAAGTGATACTAACTAAATCTCCTCGATTTTACGTGGAAACTCCTTAAGAGTTGTGCATGTTTCCATATATATCTTTCCGAATGATAGGCAGAAAAGCTATTACCCAGTCATACACGAGCCCGTGAGTGTTCTGATTCCCGTGAAGATAGCGTGTCAAGAAACTGCAGTGATCCAGATTCGGGACTTGCAGTTGTTTACTACTCTGAAGTTGTGTAAATACTTAAAAAAAAATATGAGTTATTGAGACATTCTAGAGTTCATAAATTAATACTTCTCAATCAAGGTGTAAGAAAGAGAAAGGGAAGAAGAGTCTGAAGATCGAAGAGTAAATATTATTTAATCAGACACTACGGGTCGAGGTCAACTCGGGGTGACTTGGGGAAAGCCAAATACGCTTTGAGAATAGATAGGAGGCATCAAAATCTCTGAGTTGTTGCCCACTTAAGTTTTGAGCTTAATTGAACCTAACCCGTATCACAGAAACGATGAAAACCATTCTAAGTCATTTACCTGCTTACAACCTGTTTCTTTATGTCATAATACAGCTGAACACGGATCTGTGTGACAGTCACTTAATTAGTATGATTCCTGTTCGGATCTTTTCTAAAACATTGTAGTCCCTGTCGAGACTGAAATTTGATCCCGTGTACTTTAAATTTTTAAAAGTTTTTTCTACTTATGTGGTTGTATGATTTTATACCTGGTTACTTGGTCTTGATCGTATCATTTAATGCTTTAAAGGTTGTTTTAAAACTTAATTGCAAAATGTTTAAATTATGGGGTTTGTTTTGAAAATTTTAATACCGGCGAAGTTATCCATACCTTCGGCTGTATAATTTTGACCCTATATAAAGGATTTTTAAGGTCAAACAGTTCATTATTTTCAAACAACCAGCGAACTTATCTTTCTGTAACCCGGCGAACTTAATCAATTAACCCTAAGCGAAGATAGATCGTTCCATCTGTGTTATAATTTTCCAGTTCTAATCCGTGATTAAAGGTGTGTAGGGTTGTAGTGTAGTATAATCACGTTCATTAAGGTTAATCAAAGGTCGTTTCGACCCGATTCGCGACCCCGTTTATTCGAAACCTTAACACCCGTTTTTCAAACATGTTTTTACGTGGTCATACTCAACTTAATCGTCTAGATCTTCATAATATCATGTGTTTATCACCGAACATTCTCCAAATTGATCCAATTCAGTTCGTTTGAAAGTCTAATCTGTCGCCGTTTCATATTCGGCGAAGTTACAGTTTAGGCGAAGTTATCCGTAACTTCGCCTGAGGTTTAACTTCGCTTGATAATTAATTATGTAACATTGTATGAGGCGATGTTGTGGTTAGGCGAAGTTACGATTAACTTCGCCTGGCCCTTTTTACTTAACTGTTATCTGGCGAAGTTCAAGTTGAGGCGAAGTTGTTCCCAACTTCGCCCCACCTCTAACTTCGCCTATACAGAATAAATCACAACTTCGCTCATGGTAACAGGCGAACTTGTGATTTTCCTTGACATTTATCTAACTTAGCCTGTTTGTTGCAGAAATGGCTGCTGTAGCTGGAGCAGGCGGCGCAGGTGGTGATGATGGAGGAGACAACCAACGACAGTTTTTCCCGGGTCATAACATGTACATAACATTAGACCCGGATGCGAGCGGTGTTGATGATTTCCGCGAGATCATCACGTTCTTACTCCGCTCGCGTATATTCCACGCGATAACAACAACACTGCCGATATCCTTGCCAAACATTGAGGATTTTTGGCAGACTGAGGAGTATGACTGTCGCGTAGAGCCCCCGGTTATGCGAGCAACGGTACACAATCAGATTGTTCAGTTCTCATCTGAACAGATCCGGGCGGCTTTGCAGTTCGGCGATGAAACAAGAGAAGATCCGACAGACTTTGTAGCTCCATTCCGAGATAGAGCGTTTCTGAGGATGGGATACTCTGGTCCCTTAGGGGACACTCAGAGACGCAAGGGATTCTTGCTTGACCAGTGGCGCTTTCTCATGCATGTGATGATTGTGTGCATGTCAGGGAGAAAGGCTGGTACTGATGGGATGGGCGCGACCATGCAGTCGGCGATGACTGCTCTGACTTACAATAAGCGATACAGCTTTAGTCAGATGGTATTCTACGAGATAGATCGACAAAGAAGAGCGGTGGCGCGTGATAGATTTCTCATGTATCCAAGATTCATTCAGATGATCTTGAATCATGTTGCTCCAACGCTACCTCAGCGCCGCCCAATCAGATATGTAGAAAGTGTGAGTAAAAGAATCTTCGCCCAGTGCAGATCTTCCAGTGCGAGGAGTAAACCTGAGCTCCGTCTTCGACATACTCCTTTATTCGGGTACTTGATCAACCCAGAGTATGTGCCAGCTCGTGGGGACGAGTTTCGGGATCCTCAACCACAACAGGCTGGAGCGCCTCAAGCTATACCTGCTGCTCCTGTTGTGTCACCGGAGGAGAATGTAGACCTTGATGCTGCATTTGGTGGTCAAGGCTTCTTTGATATGGATCGGGTTGATCCTAAAGAAAATGTGCAAGTATCATTTGAAAGGGTTTCGAGTGTGAATGTGACTAGGGCAGCTACAACGGTGGCTGACTCTGATTCTGATGATGAAGTGGATGAAGCAAGACGAATTTTGGTAACTCAAGAACGAATTCATGGGAAAAGAAAGAGAGCTGATGATGACAATGAGTCAGATTTTGAGGAAGAAGTACATCAGCTGATTCGTAGATCAAGAAGGGAACGGGCAGGTGCAGGTTCAGGAGCTGGTGAGAGCTCAAGGGTGGTACGTTTCACTCCACCAGCACTGTCTGGTATGACAATGTTCCCTTCATCATTACAAGTTACAAGGCCAAGCGCCACGGATGTTCCCGTGGTGGCTACCTCATCTGCATTCGGCCTCCCACCCACTACATTCCAACTATCGACTCCTGAGATTGTATCGTTGCCACCTCCAACTCTTACTCCAACGGAGGTCATGGCAAGATTTATTGAGTCGACGGTTGTGGCTACAGCAGGGTTATCAGTTACGATACCACCTGCGGTTATGTTAACGCCTACTTCTGAGGTCCCGGTGGCATCGGAAATCCCTCCTCAGTACACTCAAGATATATCACATCTAAGGTTTGATTTCGATGCAACCCTATCAGACTCTGAACGAATAGCAGCACTTGAACGGGTCGTGGCAGAACAATCAAGGGTGAATCTTATCCAGACCCATGCTATTCAGCGCCTCGTTGCAGAGAATCAGATACAGTCGTCCCTGCTGATAGAACATGGCAAAATCATTGATGCTTTGAAGGAGTTCTTGGCATCTCATGGGGAGACGAGCTGTAAAGGCGATGAACTGAGGACTAAGAAGCGAAATGATCGAGACGATGATCCCAATGCATCGAAAGGTGCAGGTGGAGAGTTGCCAAGAACTGAACAAGCTCTTGGGACTTCCACAACTCAGGGGGAGTCAACAAGTGCAGCGGGCGGTACAAGTGATATGGTGGTCGTGGATGTTGAGGAAATGGATGATGAGTTTATAGGTGATGATGATGTTTTACCAGTTGAAGAGATAGAGAAGATTGGTGCAGAGATAGTTATTGATAATGATATTGAAGAGAGAGAGATAGTAGAGGAGAATGTGGAGCATGAGATTCCGGATGTTGATAAGAAAGATATAAGTAAAGATATGGGAAGTGATGAGACGGAATGGGAAGAGCAGCCAAGATGGAAAGAAGGCTATGCTCAGTGGTTCGTAAAAACGAAGAAACCGGCGGTCCCTACTATGTTTAAGAAGAGTTACAACATTAGAGGCTATGCTGAATCGAGAAAGGGGATTATTTTCTGGATATATGATGAGCAGTTGAGGCTCTTTGTGATTAAGAGGTATGATGGTGTTCAGTACTTCAAAAGGCTGTTGAGATCATTGAATACATTGCCAGAATGTGAAGTGAAAGACTTAGCCAGATTGGGGTTAATAAACAGGAGTGATGAAAACATGGCTAGAGTCATTGGGAAGATTGTTTGGAAGGAAAGTATAAAAGAAAAGAAGTTCGAGCTGTTGAAACCACAAAAGGGAAAACTTATCGAAGACAAAGATAGAGGATTGAGAGCAGATGGCAAGCCTTGGATGATCATGAAGTATAAGCCGATCCGGTGTTTAAAAGAAGTGCCGATGAAACAAATGCCCAAGGATGTGCTGAAAGATCTGAAGTGGTGGTATGTAGATTGTGAGACAGCTGAAGCAGTAATGGAGCACGAAGATGAACAAGAGCTGCTGAGAGTCTATGATCCGATGCATCTAGTGAACTTGTCTCAAGCTGATCTGCAGGTGCTGAATGAGAAGAAGATATTTTATATTCCTGCTTGGAAAGACGAAGCGAGGAAATATCAAAGAGTTGTTTCGGTTTGTGTACGAGAAGGAGTTCATGCTTGAAGATGAAGATACAAGATTGTTGAAGATTACAAGACACGTGCTTGAAGATAAAGATATGAAGCTACTGCCAATGGGGAGTCTGTTGGTACATGATGTCAGTAGTTCAGTATATAGTGTCTGTAATCGAGTTAGTAATGTTTTGTATTTGAATTAAGCGAAGTTGAGTCTCAAGTTCGCCTGATATGGGCGAACTTGTTAGATAAGCGAAGTTAGTGACAACTTCGCCTGAACATACCAGGCGAAGTTGTCGTCTTATATATCGGCTAGGTTACGGCTGAGTTTGTAGTTAATCATTGTATCGAGTTTACGAGTTCTGTAATCGATGATTGATATCACGTGTTTCCAGTTGCAATACAACGAGTCTTTGTTTATTGTAACGTGTGTTCGATCGTGTTAGCTTGTATCGTCTTCTACGTTCGTAACGTCTTACGTAGGGATTCCGCACCTACGTAGAACGAGATATTCCGTGTAGATCCGGCTGGGAACCTACAATAATTTCGACCCGCACATGATGGGCTACATTAACCTACTATCTATGTTGCATGGGAACTGGTACGGGAACGGGACACGGTGAAACTCAAAAAATCAAGAAACGGGTACGGCAAAAATAATATAAAAAAATACAAATATATTAACCATAGATAATTAATTATCAATAAAAAATAAAAAAATATATAATTTTTATCTATATATAATGTCAATTTTAAACATACAATGTATAAATTATAAGTTGAGGACCAAATATGAAGTAGTCTAGATAGAGATGGTTAAATGTTAAAATGCAAAAACTAATTTAACATTTTTTATTTAAAACTTAACAAGTTTGAGAGAGTAAATGCAAACAAGGAAACGATCAAGGTTTTAAATGTTAAAACTGAACTTATTTAACCCTATCAAAAACAAACACAATATCAATCGGCCGCCACTTTCTTCTTCTTTCTTTTCTTCATGGCTTTTCCGGCGCCGGAATTCTTCACCAGAATATACTATGTGGCTGCTCCGCCATGCGATTGGCTGTAGAAACGTCTCGGAATTGTTTGTTGACCGTCCCCATTTAACGGGGTCGTTTAGGAAACACCCTTTGACTTTTCGAAACGGTCAAGAAACGTCCCCGGCCGTCCCCGTAGGCGTTTCCGTCCCTGGGAAGTTTCCGGGACGGGGTACGACGGCAAAATGCCCTTTCCGTGCAACATAGCCTACTATGGATGCCCAGCCACCAAGCCGGTATTTATAACCAACTCGTTTGGTTATAAACACCAGCCATGAACATGGTCGGTATTGCGTTTGGTTCCCAAGACGAAACGGTACCAGTGATACAACCCAGCCAACAAGGAAAAGAAAGACGTGGGTGAACCAGGGAGTGGATAAAAAGTGACGAAAATGCAGATCCAAAACAATTAACAACGACAGTCACAAATACTGAGAGTGAAAATGGGAAATAAACATCAAATGCTGTTAATCACATATTAATTCTACCATATCATTTCATTTCAGTACTATTAACAACTAAATATCACTCAAACACACAATTAAACACGAAAATACAGATCTAAACAATTCGTACCAAACATCACAAACACTGATAGAGTGACAGCAATAAAGCAAAGCTTAATAAAATATTGTTGTTGTATGGTGTGACCGACCAAGGAGTACTTTGGATAAAAAGTGACGTAAAGCTTAAACAAATAATTCTGTTATTTAACTCCCACCACCCCGTACTCTCATCCTTGATCATTTACCCCTTTCTTCATCTACACAAGATATCTACCCTCCTCCATTTGTTTATTTTATATAAAAAAACACGGGTTCTCACCATCTTTTCATCTTCTGTCTTACTGTTCTCGTATCACTTCCAAGCACTAATGAAACCACCACTGTGGTTAATGATCAGGCTGAGTTCTTCAAACTCATCAAGAGTTCACTTTCAGGCGACTTTCTAAGTGTCTGGAATGGCTCAGACATCTGCACTTACACCTGTGTAACCTGCGATGACGAAGGGCACGTCATCAAGCTCAACATTTCATCGCAGAATTTATCCGGTGTGTTCCCAGAAAACATGTGCTCCTACCTTCCTCATTTGAAATCCCTGAATACAAGCTACAACATTAATATCACTGGACGACTCTCGCATATCCTCACCAACTGTTCATCACTTGAGGAACTGAGCGCCCATTACAACAACCTCACCGGTAAACAGGTTTCCGGTGTCGTGCCTGATAGTTATTCCAACTGAACGTCTGTTATTCGTTTTCGGCTTAATGCCAATCGTTTGTCCGGAAACATACCCAAAGGGATTATGAGTCTCCCTGCGGTGTTTATTCTTGATCTGAGTGCCAACTCTTTCACCGGATCAATACCTAAATCTATTAGTAATGCTAGAAACTTAACTGAACTACTCTTACAAAATAATAAAATATCCGGGGTCATCCCGTCTGACATGCCTTTAAATCTTGTCAAGATTGATCTCACCAATAATATGATATCCGGGTCAATCCCTTCAGAAATTGGTGATTTAAAATGCTCAATATTTTGTTCTTGCAAGGAAATAAGCTGACTGGCAGCATCCCAAATTCATTAGCCTCACTAACATCAATAAATGTTCTTGACCCTTCAAGAAACCTGCTCACAGGTTCTATCCCAGAATCCCTTTGTTCTTTGCTTCCAAGTACCATGAACTTTTCAAGCAATCAACTTTCAGGGCCAATACCTACTCCCTTCATCGAAGGAGGACAATTGACAAGCTTTCTAGGCAACCCTAATCTTTGTGTTTCCGAGTATCCTAAGCCATATCAAAACTTCTCCTTATGTGCTCATGCACAGTCTTACCAAAGGAAGAAGAAAGTTAAACACATATGGGTGGTCGTTGTAGTGTTGGTTGGGATTATAATTATCATTGCGGGTATTATTATTTTTGGAATTAGAAGAAGGTTCAGTCAAGAAAGAGAAGCTGGGATCATGCTCAGCAACCTGTCGTCCTACCATGAACAAGGTCGTTGAGTTGCTACCTCACAAATTTGGCAATGTATATATATGAATGTATGTAATTACATTTTTTGACCAATGCTGTGATGTAAACAATTCATTTAATTTGTAATTTTTAAAAGTTGAGGACTAAACCATATGGAGTAGACTTTTTAAATGATGTATTTGAACTGTTATAAAGCCAAGTGGGTTATGAAGAAGCACAAAAGCAGTTTACATGCATGCAACAAATGATTTCAGTTCACTATGTTCAGGTGAAAATAGTCAGGTATAAAAAACAGGTTACATGATTAAACTAATGCTCTATGGTCAGACTCTTCATGATCACTTGTATAAAAAAAAAAGCAAGCATAGTCTTTTCACACGTGGGAGGAAACAGATATATGTACGATAAAATACTAAAGAACCACAGTCAAAAAGCAGGTGTAAATTATTTCAGCCTTTTCTTCAATTTTATAAAATTAGTTTTATTGAAGGTAAAATTTTATAAATCAAAATCACACTAATAATAAGATAAAAGAACTTGGTTTTGGCTTTCCTGGGTTGTAGAGGTTGATAAAATTGGTATTTTTCTATATATCAAATAAATGATTATAAGAGAATATAAAGAGAACAATAATATCTTTTAAACTAGAAAACATGAATCATTATATATTCAAATAAAATATGCAAAAATATATTGTAAAATAAATCTTCTCCATTACTTCGCCTTAAGTTGGAGTCTGTAGATTTCGAACGCCCAATTTATCAAGTAAGGTACGGAGTTGTTGAGACCCAAGTGGTTTAGTAAGCAAGTTCGCAATTTGCAGCTTAGAGTTTATACGAATGGGTTCAATTTCTCTTGATTCTACATGTTCTCGAACAAAGTAACAATCCATTTCAACGTGCTTAGTTCGTTCATGGAAAACGGGATTATTGGCAATATGTATAGCTGATCCATTATCACAAAATAGAGGTGTCGACCCGCTGGGTTTTACTTCAAGCTCCTTTAGAAGCCACCAGACCCAAAGAATTTCACTAACAGTGAGAGCCATGGCTCGGTACTCAGCTTCCGTTGAAGATCTAGAAACCACAGATTGTCTTTTAGATTTCCAAGAGATTGGTCCTCCTCCAAAGAGTAACAGATAGCCCGTCCTCGATCTTCTAGTGTACGGGCAACCCAGCCAATCTGAATCAGAGTAAGTGGTGAGATTCATTCCACCTTCTTTGGGGAGCAAAATCCCTGTCCTGGTGTAGGTTTTAAATACCTAAGAACCCGAGTTACCGCATCCATATGGTTCTGTCTAGGATCTGCAACGAACTGGCTGAGAATATTTACCGAATAAGTGATATCCGGCCTTGTTGCCTGAAGGTAAAGAAGCCTCCCAACTAACCAACGATACATGTTCGCATCAACTTTTGGTTCTTTGTCTAATTTGAGGTGTAGTTCCATTGGAAACATACTCGGTCGACAATTCTCATTATAAACTAGGAAAAGCGAATCATGGTGTTGTCAATACTGCCTAACGTGGCCTAACGACTCAGTTAATTAAGAAACATCGATCAAATTGATTCGTATTAGCATATTTAGTTAAATCGTTCATAGTATTTTTGGCGAATGCATGTTAGAGATCGATATAATTCAATTCAACCTAGTTATACCTTCATCTCCACATCGCTAATCAAACTTGTATCCAATTATATTTTTGTTGCCATTGAATACCTGTTCTTGTTCATTCCTCACCGTCGGCTGTTTGATTCGATTAAACAACGTGTAATCGTCGTATAAGGTAATTATTTATATGGTTATGAGCGCCCTGATCTGTTGTATAAGAACCCTAATCATAATTGATCAAACATATATAGGTTTATCGGATTGGGATCTCTAGGGTTCATAAGAGAATCTGGGTCTGCATCGGAGTTGTTATAGGTAACTGGTTGCGAGCTTATGACGTATTTCAGGCTAGCACAGTTGGTTGATGGATTGTTGTTAAGAGTTGGGTGACAGGGAGGGGAACCAGCGACCTCCCCAACGCTTTTTATATCTTTATTTTTTGGAAAACTCATTTTTTACCATTAAAATATTTACTTTAAACATCTAATTAATATTATAAATATCATAAATACGATAACTAATCAATATTTTAACAAAAAGCCCGAGCACTTTTCTGAATCTTTGTTAAAACCATGTATGTATGTATATATATATATATATATATATACATATATATATATTTAGGGTAAAGATCGTAAGAGCACCCTTTGCAAATTGAGAACTTTGAGAACTATTTTGAATAACTAAAAACACATTTAAAAAAATATTTAAAAAAATCATAAAACAAAAAATAATAAAAATTTAAAAAAAAGTAAAAAATCAAAATTCTTATATTTCATTCCGGTTTCATTAAAAAAAATAAAAAAAAAGATAAAAAAATAAAAAAAACGTCGTACTATACACATATGTATATTTTTATATAATCTTTAGTTACGTAATATACACATATGTACAGTATTATTTATATTAAATTATACATATGTGTATAAAAAAACATGTAAATGTACATATATGTATATATTATACATATGTGTATATAATTTAGCTAAACCGAGTTTTTTTATATATGAAACCGGGATGATAAAATAAGATTTTTGGTTTTTTTTACTTTTTCATTTTTGTGTTTTTTTTTATTTTATGATTTTTTTATTTTTGGGTTTTTTTTTGTCCAAAATGGTTCTCATAGTTCTCAATTTTAAAAAAAGTTCTTTTATGATCTTAATCATATATATATATATATATATATATATATATATATATATATATATATGTATGTATGTATAATAGTTTATTTAAAATTTGTTAATGGTTTTAATGCTTATAAAGGGTGATAATCTAAAATATATAAATTATTGTAAATTATAGTTTATGTATTCTATAAAAGATCATATTGTATATATATATATATATTATTTATTAAATATTATTTACAATAGTTACGTATAGAACTCTTTATTAATAATATAAATATAAATACATTAAACGTATTATTAGTTTAAAATAAGTATTTAAAACGGATCTCTTTATATAAACTAAAAAATCTTTCTAAATATATATTTAAGTATCCTTGCGAATTTTATATACTTCAAATTATATTTATGATAAACTTGATAAATAAAAGTTGTATTTTCAAAGTAAAAAAATAATTTATAATAAATTAAAGTAATACTTAACTTCCGCTAGATCGCATCCGAGCATCAAGTTCCGAATCTCTACTTAGTTTTAGTTTCACTGTTGAAATCATATTTATTTTTCCCGCGAATATTGTTATCTAGGATCTCTCGTTGGTAATTTCCGAAGAGCGTGACTCTTGTTTACTACCGTTCTTACCGCATTCGTTTATCTCTTGTTTATTGCTAAGGTGAGTACCACATTCCCTTATGTTACTTGTTTTCCACGTTTTGGGGACATATGCGTAAATTGTATTTCTCATGTATAATTATTCTCAAAACTGCAACTGTCGTCTTATGTGTTAACAACTTATACCTTACTTGTTTATGTGCTTATATGCTTTCGCATTCGGAGAGGTCCAACGTAATCTCAGAATAGTATGATCACACGCCAGTCGTTAGCATTTGTGCTTCTCGACATCTCAGTTATACTTGCTCATTTGGTAATTTGTTATTCTCATATGACTTGTTGCAAATTACTTATTTTAATATATAATATATGTAGATTTAAACTGGTGTGTTGCTCACTCAACATGTGCTGTTGACAAAATTCTATTTTATATACATATGCAGGTTATCGTAGAAATTTGATGCAGGTTGGTGAAGACTTAGTGAAGAATTTAAGTTAGAAAAATATTAATCAAGATCATTTGTGATATAAGTCGTATCGTTGTATGATTATGAATTATGTATCTGTTTGTATTTTGATTTATTTGAAATCTTAATTTAATTAATAGATATTGCCATATGTTGCATGATAGTAACCTTTGAAAAGCTGTGAGCAATCAGTTCACGCCCCGACATTTCTGCCGTAGGTTGGGGTGTGACATGTGTCTCCGGCACCGTCTCTTCATCGGGTTGGGAACCCGAACCGGCCATGTACGCGGCCATATGCGGTAAGTTTGTGGTTGGGTTTTGGGAACTTAGTAATGCCATATACGTGGCTATATGCGCTTCGAACGGGTACGGGGATTGAGGGACATGGACTATTGGCATCGAGACGGTATATGGGTTCGGTTGTGGATTATTCGGGTCGGGATTGTTCGCGCTGCCTAGTCGGGCGAATTGACCAAAACCGAGAACATTTTGGTTGTTAGACGGAAACATTTTGGTAGCATTAGAATTGTAGTAGAAAGAATTATGTAAAAAATATTTGGTAGAGAAGTAGTAGAAAGAATGGTTTGGGTTTGTTTTTATAGTATAGTTGAGTTAATATTAAAATTTTTTTTTTTTTATTCTAATGGTAATATTTTTAATATATACAACGGATATATTTTTGAAATTTGTGCCCTTTTCTCGCGTTAACAAAACATCGGACAAAACAAATACACCCAAAACGCCCCGGTTTGGGGGGGGGGGGAGTGCCCCCGGCGTTATAGCCCCACTACGGCCGGTCTAATAGTAATGGATATATTTTTGAAATTTGTGCCCTTTTCTCGCGTTAACAAAACATCGGACAAAACAAATACACCCAAAACGCCCCGGTTTGGGGGGGGGGGGGAGTGCCCCCGGCGTTATAGCCCCACTACGGCCGGTCTAATAGTAATGTTGATATCTGGATTCTGGGATACCAGTTGGTTAAAACATGATCTCAAGAACTGGATCATAAAAGGTTTGGCCCATTTGTCAAAGATATGAAAGATGGAACGGGCTGATCATAATGATTGGCAGCTCAAAAGGTGGTGACTATAAATTTCAAGGAAATATCCTATTGAAACATGTATGTTTTTTTTGTATATTTACAGTTACTTTGAATATTAAGTTGGCATTTTGGTTTGTAATAAGGTCATAAAACGTATGTCATTAGGTTTAGGTTATTTGAACAAATTGTTTAGATTTCAATTTGTTGATAGTAAATGGGTTAAAAAAATTTATTTGGGGAATTGTCCCAATAAAGTATTTTTAAACGTCTATTGAATGTAATTATTTTCTAAATTTATAAAATCTTTACGGTGGCTTTGTTTTCCTTCACCCAACTCTATCAGTCTTGCAATATTGAATGCCATTAGTGACAAAAATGACGAAT
Organism: Bidens hawaiensis; assembly: GCF_021521415.1. Classification (NCBI taxonomy): domain Eukaryota; kingdom Viridiplantae; phylum Streptophyta; class Magnoliopsida; order Asterales; family Asteraceae; genus Bidens; species Bidens hawaiensis. Next base: position 1,020,501 of record NW_027491042.1, read on the forward strand.
TTGTTATATCGTTGTACAAACATGACTTCTGGAAGACTAGCTTTAGGTGAAGTGGTCTATACCACATCCGGTTATTAAAACATTGGAATAAAAATCACTGAAACAAATCACCTTTAAAACTTAATAATTATTTATGTTCTATGATCCATCTTATAATCTGTATTCTAAATTTTGTAAATTGAAATGCTTGTTTTTTTACCAATGTATCACACGGATTCTAACTTAGTTTATTAATATATCTTTAACTGTTTTGTAAGGTTTAAGGCGGTTCTATTATATGTTAACCGCTTCAAACATAATTTTGCCACCGCTCTTAAATTCGAATTCTGTAGTACCACTTTTAGATTTAAGTTAGACAATTGCTAGTTTGAATTAATAAAGTTTATCTGGGAGTTTATATCTTTATTAAAAAGAGTTTGAATTGAGTAAGGATGAAAATGAGTTTAGTATTATAAATATATGGTTATTGCTATTGTAATTTATGAGTTTTTTTTTTCTTTTTTGAAAGGCACCATGTTTTATTCCACAAAATCTAAGAGCATTCACTCATGTCATCTTTTCCATTTTGCCCCTCTTTTCCTAAGTTTTATTAATTGTATAAAATTGCTGTAGAGGCAAGGGTGATCAAGCTTTGAAATGAATAGCAACTTTTGTCCAAATTCCAACTGCTCGATTTTTATGCATATGTTCTTATTTTCCTTCTGGTTTTCAATATTCCTACCCGATATGATTTTCATTGTTTACTCGTTTTATTTACTATTTATAACCATTATGTTTGAAGATACGATATTTGACGATAAAACTAATGAAACTTTAATCACGGATTACTTATCAACATTATTTTTTGTGGGTGGGGTTTGTTTCGCGTCTTGCACATGTAAAAAAAAACATTGAATTCTAAGATGAAACTTTGCTTGCTGACAAAGAATACAAGTTTCTTATCACATGGTGTCATAACTTTATCAAAGTGGTGTTATCACAAAGCTATACGAGGCATATACGGGGGACCTATGCGCCCTGAACAGAGCTATACGAGGCATATACCGGGGGGGGGGGGGGGGGGGGTCTATACGCCTCGTGTTAGGGATGAGCACGGTACCGTACCAGTGCCGAAAATACCGATCCCTAAAATCGCAAAATCTTGGTACCGGTACCGAAATATTCGGTTCGATACCAGGATTATACCGGTATCGAAGGTAAAAAATCGGGAAATACCGGTACCATATCGATCCCGAAACTTATAACTTGGGTACTGATTCGGTACCGACGGTACCAAATCGGTACTGATTTTGCTCATCCCTACCCCGTATAGCCCTATATATGGCGTATTGGTGGGTTTTCTAACAAAAAGGGAGTATATGTGAAAGAGAATACAAGTTTCTTATCACATGGTATCATATTATTTGCAACCTACAAGTTAAACTAAATAAATAAGACATCAAGATCAACACCAACCAAATACAAAGTAAATTCAAAACATCTAATACAACACCTTCGAAAACAAAATAAGTTCAACACCTCTAAATCAAAGCAAATAAAAAATAAGTTAAACATGTTCAAAGTTCAACAATATACTAAGTTCAAAAGCAAGGCCCACAACAACTCGCACTTCCATAGTTCCAAACTTCCACATCTCCCGCATCCAACGACTTGTTTTCTTTTAAAAAATAAAGTAAAAATAAGGAAAGGATAAGCTTAGAATTGCTAACTAATGTATAATAAAGATGCTAAACTAGATTGAAGAACTCATAAATATTAAACTTTTTTTGCAAATTTTACACAGCCTCACAGAAGCAAAGCTACCCAACCAATTTTTAGAATTGCTAACTAATCAAGAAATACCTAGTCACTTGGTTGTAAAATCATTCGTCGGTATGTCTATTTCCAAATTTTCTTCCTCTTTTGCAAATGGCTATCAATAAACACAATATAATTGTTAGTAAAAATATTAAAGAGGTGTAAATGCATAAATATAAAAATGTAAATATAAGCTTACGTATAGTGCTTGCAAGGTTACTTTTGAGGCTCCCTTTATCCAATCACTACCGCATACAAGTGAATCCACCGTATCTTTTTTGAGAGAGCTGCGATAATCATTCAAAATACGACCCCCGGCACTAAAAGCAGATTCTGATGCGACGGTTGTAACTGGAATGGAAAGAATATCGCAAGCCAATTTGCTTAAAATAGGAAACTTAGATAAACTTTGGCTCCACCAAATCAGCACATCAAATTCTTTGTCCTCCAAACCTATGTAATTGGGTTCTTCTAGATACACATCAATTTCAATTTTTTTGTGAACTCTCAACGGGCTTAGATTTGAGATAAGCAAAAAAGTTATCTTTTTGTCTAGCTACATGGTTAGGGGATGAAAGTGTCATTGAGTTAATTGTGGCAGCCTTAGCCACCATGAATGCATTAGCATACTTCTCAAAAAGAAACTTTAACTTTTTAGTCACATATTCAACTCGACTATTCAGCTCATTAGAAGAATACAATTGCTTAAAATCCAATTAATTGACTCCACTTTAAAGCGTGGATCTAAAATTGATGCAATAGACATAAGCACACTAATTCCCCCCCCCCCCCCAAATACTTCTCAAACTTCTCATACATCGGCACACTCATGTGTTTCAAAAACACATCATCTAATGATAAAGAACTACTTTTTTTTCACTTTCAAAATTTCAATAATAAGAAATAAATTTGATGTTGGATATGAAGTGCCCGAAAACAGATTAGTAGCATGTACAAACACTTTAGTCCAATCGGCATCCTTTGGGGTCCATTCAAAATTTTGGTCTCTCAACGCATAAGCTTGAAAGGCATGTTTGTAGTAATTAGTCGATTCAAGCATGCAATGTGTTGAGTACCTAGTTTTTACATAAGTACATAAAGACCGACGAGTATTGATACCAAGTAGGGATGAAAATGGGTCTGGTTTGGGTATTCCCAAACCCATACTCGATTATTAAAGCCCGTCCCAAACCCATCTATCGGGTAATTACCGTCAGGTTTCGAGGATACCCGTCGGGTTTCAAGTTTCTAATCGGGTTTTGACAAAATGTAACTAATCGTTAAAATTTTATAAAAAGATAAGAAAAAAAAGTATCCAGCCTATTTACCATCATAAATCAACTCAAGATATATACTAATTACATAGAGTGTTAAGGGAGAAAGTACTCATTTGAAGAAGGCAAATTCTACTCACACACCATCTATGCCTATTAACTAGGCTTATTTACACACTATTCAACATACGCTTCGTATGCTCAGCATATGACCCGTATGTTGAAATACTTTTTCAAGTCATACGCTTTGTATGTAATGTTATACGGTTCATATAGCTTATATAAACAAAAATACGAATAATATGAAATGCGTACGAGTCGTATGAAAAACGTTTGTGTAAAATTTATAAACGCCTCGTATAAAAAGGATACAGTTCGTATAGCTTAAATATGAATCATCTAAAATGTGTACGAGTCATATAAATAATTTTTGTGTAAAATTAATAAACACCTCATATAGAAATGATACACTTCATATAATATAACATGTGAGTCGTCTAAATTGTATACTAGTCGTAATCCTACTCTTGTGCAAATTAGATAATATGACATTTTACGAGGCGTTAGAGAACATGTGAACGTGATAAGAATCATATGCTATTTTATACAAGTTGCATACTTAATTTACAACTATAAAACTAGATTTTAGCTTTAGAAAAAAACACAATCTTTCTATAATAAAATTTACATTCATATATCACTTCTCACCTTCATTTCTACTTGTTACCGTGACGCATAATTTTAATATATTTATTTTTATAATATTTGGTTTTTGATAATACATAGTTATTGTAATTGTTCCACAAGCTTTATTAAATTTGTTCAGCTATGATTTTCATCGTGTGTTTTGTGTTACTTCAGTTCGGTTTCAACTACCAAAAACCGCTACTAACTTTTTAACACAAGTTTGATCTAAAAAACACGAAACTATGAACATTCCTAAGTACTAAGCTCACATAGTTGTATAACAAATACATAAAAATATAAATACTAGCATACATCAAACCCCAACATATTTGGAAAAGAAAAATACTACTACATCCATCCAAATTACTAGATCCACACATACAACAAAAAAAGATAACGTTTACGTGCGTCAACTTTAAAAGATAAACCATAATAACAAAATTGTGCATTTATCATACTAGGCATCATCATAAACCATGATCCTCGTCACTAACATCACCAAAACTATCATCATAACCAAAATCATCATCATCACCATCACCTTTATCATCATTATCACCAACACCAACACCACTAGCATCATCATCACCTGCATCATCACTACCATCATTACTAGTGTCATCACCAACATAATCACAACAGTCGTATTATCCCGATTGTGGCCAAATGAACTCTGTGTGCAAGCCTCTTCATAACCGAATGCACTAGGGACACCAGCATCCGAGTAATACTTGTATGGACTTTGTAAATCACCCATTGATCCCATAGAGAAGAAGATAAACCCATGTGTGTGAAAGAACTATGCCTTGCAGGATCTTGAATGTAATATGTATCATGTGTGTTCACGTATGAACTGTTCCTTGTAGGATCTTGAATGTAATCAGTATCATGTGTGTTCACGTATGAACTGTGCCTTGCAGGATCTTGAATATAATCAATATCATGTGTGTTCACGTATGAATTGGCGCCTTGCATGACCTTTATTCATCCAACTCTTATGCTGGACTTTTGGGAGAATGTTATATCGGTACTTCAATTTTTCGAGTGCATCATCAATGCATGTGTCATTATCTCGAGGAGCAATTGATGGACCAAGATCAAGCTTCATCCAGAACACATTATGGAATGTAGGGGAATTGGTACACCATTATTCATACAATCATTTATGAAACAAGCACACGACAGACCAATCCGACCGTTTCAAACAACTACATGGTCTCCCATGCAAAGCATTTACCCGACCAACTTCTGTTACTATTAAATCTAAAGCATCTCTAGAAATATTTTGTAGCAGTAGACTAAAGATTGGACGCATATGGTGATGATGGAGAATGATTTGGCTATGTTCAAAGGTTGATTTTGTATTAGCGACTTGCAACTTCACCATGCGATCAATGATTATCGAAAACTTTTCTAGAGTAGATTTGGAGTTTCTCAAATGTCTCTTAAATAAAGAATGTTGACTTTCCACTCGGTTGGTTGTATGATTACCAAAATTGAGATGTTTATCGCACCATGAAGACACAAATTTTTCTTTGCTAGGCTTTAACCATGTATCATACAAGTAAGGAAATAGTCCTGTAATTGTAAACACAATTGGTCATGCCTCAATTTACAGTATCATGTAAAGCAACACGGTGAATAGAATTAAGACTTAGTTGGGTGGCTTGAAGAGTACTTTTCTTCAAGTTGCTGGCAATGGTAAATGTACGACTCCTAGGTGGGAGACTTGAGTAACACTCTCCACTTACGGATGAAGACCTCCTAGTCTTCTTCTAGTCGAAAACTTTGCTTGTGGTGCTTGGTAATATTTTGAAATATGTGAAATCGACACAGAAACATTTCAGCGTCTGGGAATCGCCGTTGACATGCATTAATCATAGCATACTCCCTGTCTGCTACTATGACACGTGGCCGCATACACTTATCCAACGTCCTTATAGTTGGCTTAAGACCCACGTGTAACTATCTTCTATTTCGTCACTTATAAAAGCAAAAGCTACACAAAAGGTTTTACGAGTACAAGTTACACCTACAATCTCAACAAATGGCAAATCGTACTTATGTGAGAGAGAAATTGATGAATATCAAGGAGCTGGTAACTTGTTTAAGATTAATTTCCTTGTGTTGTTCAACACATGTATTGGATTTATAAAAAAATTAACAACAGTCAATCAACAATTCATCACCGCAATTGAGACACTCTCAAATATTCCAAATATGGACTGGTGCAGCTATGTGATTGAAAACCTGAAGATGACAAAGGAAGATTGGAAGGATATCAATGATCAATACAACGGTTCAATCAACTTACTTGTGATGCTTTACACACATGAGTACCAGAAAAGATATGGTCCATTTGGGGCTCCGTTACAACACCTGCATTCAACTACATAACAACAACAACTCTTACCAAGATGGAGAGACACTTATATAATAATGGACCTCCTTTAGAAGATGATGCTGAAAATGATGAACATGAGGAATACGCTGATGCACATGAGAATATTGAAACGGTTGGTGTGGCTGCTGATGTTGAAAATGCAAACAAAGGAATGGATGAGACTGCAACTAATGCTGCTGATTTTGGAACTGCTGCTGGTAAAGTTGATGTTGCAGCTGCTGGTAAGATTTCAACTACCGGTGGGACTGCAAATGATGAAAACAGTTGGAGTAGAGAAGATAATTCCTGATGCTACTGCTGCTAATACAGTTGGTGTTGCATTAGATGATAAACCTGCAAATAAAGAGAAATATGTTGATAAACCTGCAGATACAGTTGGTGAGGCAGCTGCTGGTGACAAAGCGATGCATCAGGCTGATGCAAATGGTGAGAACCAAAAACATGGTAAGAAAACTTGTTATTTTCATCTAAAACTCTCTAATATGTATTTCATATAATGCTACATTTATAACAAACGCTAATATATAATCAAAACAGATGGACAAAGTGAAACAGAAGAAGATAATGCCGATCACACTGCAAAAGGAGAATTTGATGATGATGATGATGATACGTATTCACATTTGAGTTTTCAAATGCCACTGGGAACACACACACAAACAAGAGCTAGTAAACTTGAATATAACTCGACTACAGCTGTCTGGGATATCTGCTTAACTACCACCAAAAGAAACAAAAGAAGAGAAGGTGAGACATTCGGTTACTTGAATATCTTAAATTAATTAATAACTATATTTTCATTTTACAGTCTTGGAATAAAGCAATGGATAAAAAGTTAATTGTCACACCCCAACTTAGGGCCTAGGCGTGTGACCGATTGTTGGTACATGTTTTGTAAATATATTAGAGTTTAAGGTTGTAAAGCGGAATTTTTAATTAAACTATAAATATATTTAGAAAGTCGGGAATTAAACACCCAATGGTTGGTACAAAAGTGTTTGAAACATAAAAACCATAATTTACATTATTTTAATAACAAAAACTCCATCTGAGCCATTAGATCGTCTAATGGCTATTCTTTATCGTCAAACATCTAATCTCGATTATCTGAAAAACAGTTATAAAATACGTCAGCAACTCATGCTGGTGAATATGTTGACACAAAATATCTTGATACTTAATTATCCCCACGAGACATCGTAGGCCTCGGCCCAATATGGCTTAGGAAACAATAAAGTTCTAAAAGTTTGAATAACTATTACAAATTCCAGCTCAACTCGAAATCGCCTAGCGAACACCGCAGCGCTCGAGATCGTAGCCACTACCTATATACACAATATTATCCTCACTCGAACATCGTAGGTTCGGCCCAACGTGGTGGAGGCATAATCAAGTGTGGTGCGGTTTGCCCACCGTCTAACCACATATGAAAGGATCCAAACAAACGTATACGATAGCATGAGGGCCAGCGATTACCTTTGTTTAAAACGTTTTAGGGATACACAATCCCGTGTAATCACTTTAATGACTCGTTTGAATAAGTTGTAAAGGATTGGACATATTCACCTTTGTTATGATCAGTGCAGTTTACTGATATATTCTTCTTGTTACCTCGGACCTATTGTACGAGAATAACCTTTTATAAATACTAGATCAACGATCTAGCTTTAGACCTTTAGTCCATTTGCATAATCATTACCTTGATAATCATTTCCCTTTTATAATATACTTGAACCGTTAGTCCAAGAGGTTTCATCATTTAAAACTACATTTCTTCTTCATGAAGAAACGTATATATCAAGTTTCTTATTTCTTAAGAAACATTATAAAATCTTTATATTTATAAAGAAATATAATATAATCCAGACCCTCGTCTTATGAAAACTATATTTCACTTATTATATAATTAAGGTATAGACTATACCCTCGACTAGGGTCTAAGCCATATATAATAAAATAATCGGACCGAACCCCTACCTTTTATGACTTGTATTTCTAGATATGCCTAAGCTTGACGCGGGCAACACTCCTACTTGTCGTCGGTATCGAGGGAATGATCTAACAACACTTCTACGCGTTGCACGTATTTCAAGATACATGATTGTGATGCGAGATTTTGGGATGCCTAAAGCAGAGGCTGACACTCCTATTCATAGGTCTGAGATTGTGACCCATCGCGATACGCGATGGTTCAAAAGGGATCCATCGCGTATCGCGATGGATCGCTTAGCCGCCACTGAATATAATATTCCATCACGTATCGCGTTGGAACTTAGGTTCGGCCATCGCTTATCGTGACGCTGCCCACTAGGTTTGATTGGTTACCTAGTAGACCTGCCACGTATTGCCACATGGCGCCACGTGGCTAACCACGTGTCCACGATTGCTTCGCCTGGTCATCGCGTATCGCAACACCGCCCATCCTAGGGCACTGTGATGTACCCATTGCAATCGCGATGGGTTATTCCTTTGATCCATCGCGTACCGCGATGGATATTGAAATCAAGAATTTTCATTTTAGTCATTTAACTTTCATATGTTGTCATTTCCTGGTATCGCTTCCACTTTTCAAAAACAATAAGGCGACTCTCGGGGATACGAGCGTACGAAGTGCACCATCAAAGTGCCACATTGCGCCCAACGCCCTTCGCCATCGTCCTCGCCCGAGCTCAAGCCCGTGCGCGTGCGAATGCGCGTCGGGTGCTTCGCACCCTCTGTTAGGACCACTTGGTGCATCCTAAGCATAAAAGAATATTACTATGTAAACACCATCTCTTATAAAGAGCTTCCAAATTTATCCCACATTACATATGGGATGGAATTTAGTTTCCTTATTTATACTCATGGAAAGGAATTCCATTTTCTTCCATATTTCCATGTGGGATGGAATGCTTTCCCTTATTTCTTTTTAATATGAATTCTTCTAACTTAATATAGTTGATATAATGCTATATATATATATATATATATATACATATACATATATATATATATATAGGGTGGGTTAGAATAAGAAGTGAGTTAATTGTAAGAAGTGTGAGAAGTAATATCGGGCGTTGGATGTGATCATCTGATGGTGGATATTGTTAGTGTGTTTTTTGCTCGGTGTGTTTTATTTTGTTAGTTCAGTGTGTTTTTTGTTCGGTGCGCTTTATTTTTTTAAGGGTAAAAACCACTTCTTACACTTCTTAGGATAGTTTTACTTCTTACTTTAACCTTGTACTATATATATATATATATATATATATATATATATATATATATATATATATATATATATATATATATATATTTTCCCTTGTATATTTTATTTAATATTTAATTAGTTTTTGTTCGTTTTTAGTCAAGATTTGTATACTACTAACATTATTATGTTTTGTATCTTCCGGGAGTTGATCGTGATCAAAAAGGGCAAAAAAACGAGTTAAAACAAGCCAAAACGAGAAGCCGGAATGTGCCAGAAAGGAACCGGAAGGAGAACCGTTCATACCAGCTCCCCAATTATCACACGCCGCGTTGCGCGGCCATGAGGAGCATTCATGGTCGCGGGGCGCGGCTACCCCATGTTTCCAGAAGGTTTTTCACGTTTTGTCAGGTTTTGGGCCCTGCTTCATTATAAATACACTCTTAACCTTAACCTGAAGAATACCCTACGAACTAGAGCCGAATTTGGAGTTTCTTGGAGCATATTTTGGAGTTATTTGGCGGTTTTGAAGGAAAGGAATCACCCGGTGAATGCTACTTGTTCAAGAACAAATATTACGGTTTTTATCGCTTTTAATATTTCGTTTATACTGTTTTTCATCATGATTTCTTTTATCATTGTTTTGTTATATTTTAAGATGCTAGGCTAAACTTTATAGACTTCCTAGGCTTATGATGAACCATCGTTGATATTTGGATTTCAGTTGGATTGTTTCATTTCACTATGGTTTTATGATTCAGTAAACTATTTGATTTTACTTGACTGATGCACATGTGTACTTGGTTTTGGTTGATTTAGTTTTATTTTTCCAAAATTATCCTTGGTGATTGTTTGTCATATTATAGGATTTTGTTAGATCATTTACTGTGTGTTCTTAACTAATTTGTGGTTGATTTGCAATAAAACCATAGGAATAATATTATTAGTCAAACGAATAAAAATGTGTTGCTAACCTAGAAAGTTGTAAGGTGATAGGTTATTGTTAGATCTTTGTTGATTAAGATTGCTAGATTTAGTTCTTCGTAAGGAGTCCGTCAAAGTTTGATTAATTAACCTTGTCTAGCGAGTCAATTGAGTTTATTAAATTACCTTTGGTTTCCGCGTTGTAAGGTATAATTTCACTATAAAGGTACTCTTTCATAAATTAATTATATAACCGTAAGGAAGTTTAATACATATAACTGGAGTGTCTTAAAACTTGTTAGAAACTCATAGGTGTCTTCTTGAAGAGTCAGGGGTCCTGTTTGTTTTCTTTTAAGTGTCTATTTTACGATCTCAGTTCCATAACTATTATTTTCCAACTATTTGATAACTAAAATATTGGAGATTCTAACCTAGGTGGTTTTCCATCATCATCTGAATCAGTCAAACTTGTTTGTCTTGTGTTTCATTAATTGTCTTTTATTAATTAGTTTATTTTATTAGTTTAATATAATATAGTTTAAAAACCCCCCTTTAATAATAATAAATAAATAGTCGTGTCAGTTAGTCGAGTCTAATTAATTGGTTAATATACGTAACTTAAAGAGTCTCGTGGGTTCGATATCCGCACTTACTTAGCTATACTAGAGTCGATCGGTTCACTTGTCGGTCAGTAGTTTAGTCGAGTTTAAAGAGTCTAGAGTATTACTTAGTGTCTAGATTAGCGTAATTTAGTTAATAATTATTTGACTATTTTAGCACATCTAGTTTTTGGCGCCGTTTACGGGGACTTTTGGCGATTGCGTTATTAGCTTTGATTGGACTTTACTTGATGCATACGTACTATTTGTTTTATTTCCGTTTGATTCATTTATTTTTAGTTTATTTTTGTTTATTTTTAAGTATCCGAGTCTACTCACTCGGTCATTTGCGTTTGTCAGGTTTATGCCACACCTTTGTTCGCAAGGACCACTGTTGGATAATCTTGGATTTTCTCCGTTGAAGACTAAGGCTAGTTCGTCAGCAGAAAAATAACAGTCAGAAGCTAGTTCTACACCAAAGTCATCACCACACAGTTCACCACCAGAAAGTCCAAGAAGTCACCCAGAAGTTCAAATGGCCGGCGATAAAACAGTTGTTGCACAAGCCTTCGATGGCTTAACCGGAAACCAGTCATGCATCATCATTCCCGAGATTGACAATCCCAAATCATGGCAGATTCCATCATACGCCATGAACAATCTCGTTCAAACTAATCAATTTTATGGGCACGATGACGAGGATGCACCGGCACACATTAACCAGCTCTCCCACGTATTAAAACATTTTAATTTACAAGGTGCTACTAAAGATGCTATTTTCTCACATCTTTTTCCATTTTCACTTGCAGGAAAATCAGCTCTTTGGCTTGACACTCAGCCACCTGGCATGTTCACTATTTGGGAAGCACTGCGTTAAGCTTTTATCAAGAAATACTTCACTTGCTAAAGCGGCTATTCTTCGTGATCAAATTCATTCTTTTCTCATGGATCCGGATGAACAATATTGTCATGCTTGGGAGCATTTTCAGAACCCGCTGTCTCGTTGCTCACAGAATGGTCTCACACCATGGGCGCTCATGAAGAAATTTAACAATGGGCTTAACTACGAAACCCAAATCTCATGGAAAGGAAGAATGTCACCGAATGTAACAAGATGTTTGAAAGCTTTGCTCAATCAGATTATGCCAAAGGGCCACACCGCGAGAATTCCACCCCCGTGAATATTACACCATCATCTTCTCGAGGTGTACACCAGGTTGATCTGGATACTAGTGTGGTTGCTGCTTTGAAATCACTAACTAGAGAGCTGAATGAGCTGAAGGCCAAGGTGGACATGGGACATTCGTCAATTTCGGGTTCTATTTGTATTCGTTCGTGTATTCGTTTATCATGTAAACTGACCCGATTTATATCTTGAACATTTCAAATATATAAAATATTGGATTTTATGTTACTAAATTATTCTCATTTTTTTAATTTGAAAAACCTCTTTTACGGATTCAAAACGACCTTAAAACAAGCAAATTACATCAAAAACGAACTTCCAGGACGTGTAACGAACCTCGCAAGACGAGCTGACCAACCCCACCCCTGAGGAGCGCCGCGACGCGCGGCCACCAAGGGGAAGGGTGGTCGTGGGTGGCGGCCTCATGTCTGCAAGTATATTTGTTTGTTGTGGTGTGTGGTTTATATTATTTTACCCAATCCAAATTTCCTACCTACTACACTTCTTGCTTATCCTCTCAACCTTATCCCCTATTATCAAGACCCTTTCCTTCATTCATCCTTGCTTCACTTCATCTTTAATCCAAATCCTCCCTCAAACATCAGGGATTTAAAGGTTGTTCTTCATGTTGTTAGTAGTTTGAATTCCTAAGTCAAACCAACCATAGTTTTTCATTCTAACTTGTTCATCTAACTTTACTAACACTTGATTTTGATGGCACAACATATATATAATACACACCCCTTGTTACCTTTGGTAGTTACTTCTCCTACTCTGGTTGGTTAAGTTTCGGACCTCGTAAGGCAAGGCTTCATGGAGGACTTCGTGTTCTTGATACACACACACACACACACATAACTTATTGCACATATTAATCTTGTTTAACTTATGCACTTTTTAGTTTGTTTGTCATATTTATGAAGTTCCATGGTGGGGGTTTGTAGAGACTAACCTCGGTTTAACCGTAAATAGTCCAAATCGTGAACCGAACTTGTTACTAGTTTTGTTAAATACTTGTTTTAAACATGCTTTATGTTAGATTTAAGTTTCTAGAATTCATTTATACAAGTTCTTGGTTATTTGGGCATGTGGAGACCATTAAGGAACGTATTGTGAGATGGAAACCGAACCGCTCCGATTTTTACTCGCTTAAGACACACAAGTGTGTTTTTAGCTATCAAGACTTGTATATTTCTTTAAAAATAGTTTACAAACTGATTTTAATTATCTTCTTAAGTACTTGGAAATGTTGGATCCAACTTGATCTCATAACATAGTTTGGACCGACAAATCCGAACACACGCTTTATGTGCGTTGTTAGTTCTAAAACAATAGATCTATATACTTGGTTAAGTCTTAGTAAGTTTTATTGTGTTATCTCATAACATTCATTATTTTGGAAAGTTTACTTTGGGTTTGACCAATTATCAAGACCCGAACCAACAACCCAAAACGCTCGTTAAAGACCCGTTTTAGTATCTTTATCCCAAAGGAACTTGCATTTTTGCATTCTTCCCACATTATTACTTAACATTGGTTAGGTAAATATTAAGGTTAGATACTTGTAAGGCCCCGTTACCGGTAGCCCTACTTTCGTGTTGGATTTACTCATAAACGCAGTTCTAAATATCAGAGTAAATTAAAACATTCGCAGAACATTAAAAACTTTCATAAAACATTTCGTAACAATCCAAAACTTGTCTTAAACAAACAACTTGTCTTTCAAAAACAAAGTAATTAAAACATATCACGTCTTGAGCCTTCTGATGCCAGCCTCTTATTCAATGCCACGTGTCTCCTCAAGCGAGCTGCCTCATCCTACTCACCTGCGTGCATACTAAAAGTCAGCTACGCTGAGTGAGTTATAGTTAATCATACATTATACAATACACACAAACTTATATTATTTCATTCATACTTTCATACTTTCTTTTGTACTAACTTGCTTTCATATCTTACGTTATAAAGAGCATTACGCCCTACATTCCTCGAGTATTATTAGGGCTCGGTACCCTCCTTCCTCGAGTATTATTAGGGCTCGGTACCCTCCTTCCTCGAGTATTATTAGGGCTCGGTACCCTCTTTCCTCAAATATTAGTAGGGTTCGGTTCCCTAGTTCTCGAATATTAGTAGGGTTCGATTCCCTCTTCGTTACCATACAACCATACATCATACCTCGAGTATTATTAGGGCTCGGTACCCTTTTCGTAACCATACAACCATACAACCATCCTTTCCTTCTTTTATTAACTTTATCATGTTCATACACATAAGCATACATATCATACTTATCTTATACATAGCGTTACAACCTGACAGTACGTGCAATATCCGAAGATCGTTCATGTACCATCAAGCAATCATTCATACATTTCACATTATTCACATAAGGCATACACTTATCTCTTAGGATAAGCGTATTAACAAACATATTGAGTATGCACACAGTCCCGAAAACATAACACATAAATGGGGTAGAAACTCACCTGAACACGGTTACGTTCACCGTTAATTGTTATTCCCTTCTTGAGCTGTGCACGGCTAACTGTATAACAATACACGTATCAATCATCTATCGATATCTATATTATGTTTCTAGTTCAATTATAACCCACAACGAACGGGGGTCCGGGGGCAGCGTCCCTGGCAGCGGGGTTCTAGGGGCGGCAACCACTAGCAGGGTCCAAGAGGCAGAGCCCCTGGCTGGGGTCGAGCTGCAGGTCAGCTTGGAAAAATTTTATTTCCATTAACTGTCTTAACACATTTTTCATTAGGTTTTTAATTTAGTTTCTAATTTGCTAACTCCAGCGAACTTATCAATAAGCGAACTTAACATTAAGCGAACTTACTGTAAGCGAACTTAACGTCATGCGAACTTATCGTCAGCGAACTTGTATTAGGCGAACTTGCATAGATGCGAAGTTAACTTGAGCGAAATTAATATTCGGCGAACTTAGTCTTTAGCGAACTTAAACCTTGAGCGAACTTAGCTTTGCAGGCGAAGTTGCTCAGCAATAGTTACTGTTCGCTCTAAAACCCCTTAATCATAATCGTTTTGTCGTGAAATCCTTGAATATGACAAGGATCAAACCCGTAAACGTTCTCGTGTTCATTCTCGGATAAAACTTGACTCGAAAACATATAAAGTTCGGACCTTTAGGATTAAAACGTTTAATATTAGGTCTAAGGTTTATCTTTAAACGAGTCGCACCTATCGCAGGTCCTGTAAGTTCGTTTTAGCCTCAAGTTTACAACTTTACGTTTCATTTACACCCGATCCATTCTCGTTCTAAGTTTCAAGGTTAAATGTTAATAAAAACGTAGTCTTTAAGGTAAAAGACGTACCTTTAGTGCTCGTTTGGATTTCGTTTAGCTTGGTTATGAACTCTAGATCTTGTATATAGCTCGTGTGGTAAATATCTACTACAAGCTAGCGTCCGTTTGGTCTAAAATCCCTCTCGTCTCTTTCTCGGCCGTAATATGGTGAAGGATGTGTGTGTTTTTGAGTGTGTAGAGATTAGGATGGAAAGAAATGAGGGTTTAGGGTTTTAGGATGGTTTAAGAGGGTATTTATACCTCTTGAAGCCCATGGACCTAAAGCCCATTACCACTTAATCCACCTTAATTAATCTAAGTCCATGATCCGTTCTTTACTCGATATTAATTAATTAATAACGCGAAATCACTAAACGTAACTTTCTTTATTTAACGTTATAATATTTTAGGATGTTACAATACTTTAACCTGGTTTCGAGCAAACTTGCATTTTTAAATGGTTATTATTACAATTTGTTAAATATTTACATTTTAAACCTTGAACTTTAATTGTTTACATTTCTCAACATTTATTTTATTTAAAAGCCTTCAAGACAACCCTTTTTATTCAAGAATCCCTTTCATCTAGACTATGCCCGTTAAACCTCATCCTTCCGGTTACTCGCCATTTTTTTTACCAAATCAAGTTTATAGCTTGAACGTGAGTACTTCATATCCCGTTTTCCATCTTTTGTTTTGGGGTGACATTTCATACTTATTCAACTAAATGCTATATACTTGAATCTTAACCTACAAATGTTATTGTATACTTTCCTTAAATAATTGCTCGATTTGGTGTTCTATGATTATATGCCTATGTGTTTATCGCTTTTGGTTGGTGGAACTATAAAATCCTAGACTATTTGGCATCCCCTTATAGCAAGTGTCGTTAACGTAATGCAATTAACGATAACTATAAAATCCTAGACTATTTGGCATCCGCTTATTGCTATGTTTTGCTAACGTAATTCTATTAGCGATATCTATTTATCCAAGTTATTGCTTTTATTTATTGTTTCGTATACAAGTTTTGTGGCTTTTTATCACTATGTACTTATATTCTCAAACTTTTTTATCACTATGTACTTATATTCTCAAACTTATGAATTTCTCACCAATCTTTGTGTTGACAAACTTTATTTTATGAAATGTTACAGGTTTGACTTTTGTTGACTCAAGGACTTGACGAAAAACATTACCAAGACAATTAGGATATTAGTAAAACGAACAATATATTTGTTTACTTTTATTCAATTTGTTTGTATGAACGAGGTGTGTTGTTTATTGATTTATGAAATAAAATGAGTTGATTAAATATTGTCACTTTAAATAGTGTCTTGTGTATTTCTCCAATCACGTTGCACCCCGGCATGTTCCGCCGCCTTTAGTCGGGGTGTGACAGGACAAGTGTGAGTTTTGCAAGGGTAGACATGGTACCTTGGAGTGCCATTTGATGAGTCAAGAAGGCGATTTTATTGCTGGTCAAAATAGGTTTCCAAATGCTTTTAATAGTAACAACAATTCGAGTTGGAATACCTACAAGAACCCGAATCAGAATAACTCCAATTGGCGTTCATCCGGCGCACCACCAGGCTTCCAGCATTCTTATAATAAAGGACAAGGTCAGTATTTCAATAATAATAATAATACCAATGGTACTAATGTTCAGAATAATGTGCAGGATTCGATGGTGGATTGGGCCGATTACAGGATATGATGAAGCAAATCTTGGAGAGAGATCAGGCTACACAGAAAAAGTTCGCTGAGCATGACCTACTTTTAAAGAATCAACAATCATCGTTACTTAACCTTCAAAGGTCCGTTGGTGATATTGCTCGTCGTTTAGAAGAGAGGCTTCCATGTCATTTTTCGAGTATTCCTCAAACTAATCTGGTTGCTTAATTGAAAGCCATCTCCACTCGTAGTGGTAGGGTTTTTGGTCCGGAAAGAGTTAGTTAAGAAGTTGAGAAGGATGGGGTCGATGAGTTGGTGGATGAGGAGACAGAGATGGAGGTTCCGGGAAAAGTAAAAGGTAACACACCAATTATAGAGCCGCAAGTAGAGAGAAGCATCGAGAAAAAAACCGGTTGAAGTCCGACCACCACTACACATCATTGATCTTGTTTATGTCCCGTATCCCGCTCGTCTAAAGCATCAAAAGTAAATGAGGGAATACAGGAGTTTCAAGATATGTTCCGACAGTTGGATATCAATCTTCCATTCGTTGAAGTCCTCCAGCATACTCCTAAATATGCCAAGTTTTTGAAAGATCTTCTTAAAAGAAAGGATAAGTTGGAGGAGCTTTCGACAGTTCCACTAAATGGAGAGTGTTCTGCCTTGGTTCTTAATAAGTTACCAGAAAAGTTATCCGACCTCGGCATTTTTACCATTCCATGCATTTTCGGAATTGACACAACAGGTCAAGCATTGGCCGATTTGGGAGCTAAGATAAACCTCATGCCATATTCTTTATATGAAAAGCTAGGATTATGAGAGCTCACCCCTACACGTATGACGTTGTCTTTAGCCGATCATTCCGTTAAGTATCCAAGGGGTGTCGTGGAGAATTTGCTCGTTAAGGATGATAATTTGGTTTTTCCCGCCGATTTGTTGCTTTGGGTATGGAGGCCGATGAGAGAGTTCCTATCATTTTGGGTCATCCGTTTTTACATACTACTAGGGAAATCATTGATGTTTTTGAAGGCAATATCACTTTTAGAGCTGGGGATGATAGTGCCGCTTATATGGCTAAACCCATGAGACACCCGAGTGGCCAAGATGGTCTTATTGATCTATGTCATGCAGTTTATTCGATAGAATCATTTATCTCTGGAATGGATCCACGTATTGACGATTCCCGTTCGGTTCGAGATAGTGTGGAGAAGGAGCAAGAGGTTTCTAGTTCGCGAGTGATGGTAAAGAGTGTTAGAGAAAGTGGTGGTGGAAAGCGAAAGTTTGAGAACGTTCGTGGAGTTACAAAGAAGAAAGGTAAGGTTGATGAATGGTCGGATCTTGATTCGGTATCTTTGGGGGCATTGGAGTTCTACTGAGGTGGAGGAAGCTCTACTCGGACTGCCACGTGATTCGCATAGCATGGGTTCTTGAGTGAAAACTCAGGTGTAGAGTTTGTATTTTTTTATTTTATTTTTATTTGTATTTACTTTTAATTTTCTTTGAGTCACTAACAATAGTTTTTCTTAGTTTTGTTTTGTGTCGTTGAGTCGGTTCAAGGAATCACTACCATCATGGAGAGAGGATTTGACGAGATTCAAGAGATTCCAGGTGATGTGCGAAAATATATATTAAAAAAACTTGAATCGCAACTAAGCTTTAAAAACCAAACAACCTATCCTAGTTCACACAAACGAAAAGTGAACCGTTTGCGTATAGGAAAGAAAAGGAAAGTTCATATATCGAACTCGTAGACACGTGAGAACGGCTCAGATTATAAACCCTACTCCAAGTCCTACCTTAAAATATTTAATTGATTTTATTATTATTTTTATTTTCTTTTTTTGATTAATTTAAACTAACTTAACTTAACAAAACTAATTGGAAAACTTAACAAAACTTAACGGGGTTTTAATGAATATGGAGAAACGACTACCTATGCAAGAATCCTAATGAGAGTTCAATGGCTAACGGAATTAACTAATCACACGACACCGGGATCTTAAAATAATCAACTAAGGCTCATTAAAGTTTGCTAGATCACATCTCGGTCTCACCAACTAACCCTCACAAATCTAAGAAGATTGAATAAATGCACCGGAAAAAAGATTACTAAGGTACCCTAATGACGCATCTCTCTCGGACTCAACGACACAAAACCCGCTTAAAATTGGTACTAGTAATTATAGGGATAAAGGAGTAACAATATCTAACCCAATCTAAGACACATACTTGCACGCAAAACTAAACCGGATAAGACCAAAACTCGCACTCGCGCAATTCTAACCTAACCGAATAAAGATGCGAGACAAATCGACTCCCTATTACCTCTCGGTCGCAAGGAAGGTGAAACTATTGAATTTTAATAATTAATCGTACTCAAGATTTCTATGGTCGCGCTAATCACAAATAGATCAAAAACACAAAGTTTAAGACCTAAACGAATAACTCTAACCGAACGACACACAATCAATCAATCAAAGTAATACGCGGAATCACAAGCAATAATTATATAAAAACAATATTTAACACACCAAAGATTAAATTAAATAAAGCTTTTCAATAAAAATACGTCGTGTGACCAATCAAAACCAAATAAACCGTCAAACAAACTCAATAATCATCTTAACCTAGGTAGTGCAAATAGTTTAGTTACTCATATTTAATGACGAATAATAAACTAATAATATGCGAATCATGCTTTCAATTTTTGAAAATAATAATAACATTAACCTTCAAAAGAATTTTCTTCCTTCCTTCCTTCCTTCCTTCCTTCCTTCGGCTCAACAAACCCACAATAATTTATTTTCTTCCACTTGCTGCTCATGTGAACAACATGACACAAATTTTATGGTCTCCTTAAACCCAACAATTAAATAAACGACCACCCACTAGTCAACCTCCAATACCAACTTTGTTTCTTTCTCTTCTTGCTGTCCAGTTCCGATCGGCAGGTGTATGGCTGCTTAGGGCTTTTTTATTTTTTTTATTATCTTAATATAATATGCATGTAAGGCTTGGATCTTATGGGCTTGGGTCGGGCCTTGAGTTGTAGTATTCAATGTTGATCAGAAAGGCCCCTAGAGTCTTCAAACTTTAAACTTTTCTCCCTTAAAGCTCATAACCTACATTCAACTATCAATCTTTGTAAGATAATGCAAAAAAATCCATAACTCTTATTTATTAAACAATTAAGCACTTAAAACATGATAAAAAGGTACGGAAAGTAAGTGTGTTTTACAACACATCAAACATCCCCACACTAAAGACTTTTTCGTCCCTGAAAAATAAATCTACACAGGATCATAACCAAGTGAAAAACAACAAACTCTCAGATTATTTATCATTATTAAAGTACAAGAAACAGCTCGACATATTGACCGCGATTGCCGATATTGTTGTCCACTTAAACCCAGCCACCAGCCAATCAAGCCCCCCTTTTGCATAAACGTTTTAAGTCCAAAAATTAAGGCTACACCTACCCCATCTCGGACAAAAAGAGCTAGAAGACTAGAGTCGAAGCAAACTAGTTCGACAAATCACCATAAGCCAAGGATTCGTTGATGATACTATTTAGATGCAGTCGGTGAAATTTGATGGATGAATGGTCATGTGGAGGTCGTACGAGCTATTCCTAAATATTATTGGACTTTGTCGGTGAAATTTGATATCTATTGACTAAGAACCTTCGAGCCCCAATAGTGTATCCTCAGAGTCATTATCCCCAAGGTAACACGTAAACTCTAAGTCCCGTCTAGTATGTGCATCTTTAGCCTCTTTTACTAACTTTAAAGAATGCTTCTTTGGCATTTTACAATACATAACTTTCTTCACAAGCATTTGCTTTTCTTGAACAACTTTTGATAATACACATAACTTTCAAAACATACTTCTTCTTTTTTTTTCTTTTTTTTCAATCTTATATATCACTCTAAAATATATAAGTATTTCTAAGCTCGTAAAAAGATGGACATGGTGGTGGTGTGCTGGTTTGAGTGCATCTAAGTATAACAATCTCAAAGTTTTCAGATTATGGTAATCCTCCCTAAGCATCGAAATTCGGTTTCACTGTTTTTTTCAATTTATTATATATATAAAAACTGCTAAAGAGGATTATCAAAGCTAGTTGGGCCTACTGACACATCCCAAATCAGATATGCAAACCATCTCTTCTTTTATTATTATATTATTAAAAATTTCTGAGAGTTCGTTAGCACAATGGTAATAATATCATTTCCTGCTTAATGTAGAACAAAAACAATTTTCAATGGACATTTTTCTTTAAAACCTTTTTATTTCTCATATTCAGTCGCCCCAGCCACTTTCAGTTTTCGGGTCAATGGCTATCCCGTATGTCTACAGGTAGATAACAGGACCAAACATATACAAGTATATTTCCCTCGAACTTAAGTAGCCGACATAATTTTCAGCGAAAGAACAAAACATTTTTTTTATTTAATTTTTTTTTCTACAACTAAGTAAAATAAATTCCCATCCCCACACTTAAAACGAAATCATCCTCGATGAGAACAAGGAAAATAAATAAAATAAAATAAAAATAAAACTTAAAGCAAAGAGTAAAATAGAGAACAGGTTACTCTCCTGGTTTATATACAGAATCTTCATCAGCTGTGTATCAATCGAGCGACCGTATAGCATTTCATTCGCGGCCACAACCTCGGGAGAATCAGTTCTAAAACCCCATCAGAGCTACCATGCGCATAATAATACCTGCAATAACTCAAACTCGCTCGCATGTAGCGGCGCACAAAACAGAAAACAAAAACATTTGGAATAAACATATATTTGTATTTTTGTATTTGTTTTAATTTTTTTTTTAATTTTTTATTTTTTTAAATATTTTTTTATAACAAAATTGAATAAATAAAACACATAATAAAGAAAATCATAATACACACTCTACAACTCAGGCTGTCTCCCGAGTGATGCATCCAGCACGTCTACACCTCGGTGAGTAGGTCAAGGTGGAACACCTCGACTGTCTGATCAGCTACCGGCTCGCCTATGTAGTGCTTCAACCTGTGACCATTCACCTTAAACTTCCCGCCTTCGTCTTCAATCTCAATTGTGCCATACGGGAAGACCTCAATAATGGTGAACGGGCCTGACCATCGGGAATTCAGCTTTCCCGGAAATAACTGTAATCGGGAATTATATAGCAAAACCCGATCCCCATACTTGAACTGTTTATCACCTCTCAACTTCCTATCATGCAGCTCTTGGTCTTAAGCTTATAATTGTACGAGTGTGCATAGGCATGATGGCGAAGTTCCTCTAACTCATGTATCTGATGGAAACGGTGGACTCCAGCAGTCGAAATATCAAGGCTAACCGTTTGAAGCGCCCAAGAATCACGATGCTCCAACTCAAAAGGCAGATGACAGGCTTTCCTATAAATCATCCGAAATGGTGTGGAACTGGTCGGAGTTTTGTACGCTGTATGGAAAGCCCACAAAGCATCATCTAATTTGTCGAACAAATCTTTTCGGTTTAGCCCAACCGTCTTCTCAAGAATGCGTTTAATGCCCCGGTTACTCACCTCCACATGTCCACTAGTATGTGGGTGGTAGGAAGTTACAAGCCGATGGGTGACCCCATAGCGTTGCAATGGCTTCTCCATCTGCGCGTTGCAAAAGTGAGTACCTCGATCGCTGATCAAGACTTTCGGTACATCAAAACGAGAGAAAAGTTTTTTCAGAAATCTAACTACAAATCGGGCGTCGTTAGTGGGCAAGGCTCTGGCCTCGACCCACTTGGAAACGTAATCAACTGCCACAAGTATGTACTTGTTCCCTCTAGACGACGGGAACAGGCCCATAAAATAATACCCCAAATGTCAAAAACCTCGCAAACCTGAATAGCATTCTGGGGCATCTCATTTCAGGATGAGATGTTACCGACACGCTGGCATCGGTCACAGCTTTTAACGAATGCATGAGCATCTTTGAAAATCGAAGGCCAATAGAATCCTGAATTGAAGACCTTCTTAGCCGTAAGAACAGCACCATGGTAACCTCCTGTCGGTCCCTCATGACAGTGGCTCAAAATCCGCCACCCCTCTTCAACATCCACACATCTCCTCACTAGCTGATCAGCACCTATACGAAAAAGAAACGGGTCGTCCTAGATGTAGAAATTTACATCAGCAAAGAATTTCTTCTTTTCTGGTGAGACATCCTCCTAGGGAGGGAACCGTCGACAAGGAAGTTCGCGATATCAGCAAACCACGGGTAGCCGTCATCCTGGGCTCTGACAAACATAAGATTCTCTATCGGGAAATGGTTATTAATGTTGACTCCAGCATCTCCAATCTCGGCTCTCTCAAGACGTGACAAGTGATCAGCCGCTACATTCTCGTCCCCCTTTTATCACGGATTTCGATATCAAACTCTTGAAGTAGCAGGATCCATCGATAAGACGAGGCTTTGCGTCCTGTTTGCTGAAAAGATAACGAATGGCAGCATGATCCGTGTAGACGGCTGTTATGGACAAAACAAGATAGGACCTAAACTTATCGAATGCAAACACCACAGCTAACAACTCGGTGGTGGTGTAATTCTCCTGAGCAGTGTTTAAGGTTCGACTGAAATAGTAGATCGGGTGGAAGTGCTTCTCCTTCCGCTGTCCAAGCACTACTCCTATGACATAGTCACTCGCTTCGCACATCAATTCGAATGACAAAGACCAGTCGGGAGCAATCATGATCGAGGCGTTAACGAGCTTGTCTTTTAGAAGATCAAATGCCTTGATACACCGTTCATAGAAGACAAATGGAGCGTCTTTCTCTAGTAGCTTGGTCACCGGTCTTGCAATTTTCGAGAAATATTTAATGAACCGGCGACAGAAACCTGCATGACCTAAGAAGCTACGGATGGATCTCACAGGAGTGGGTGGGGGAAGATTAGAAATGGTTTCAATTTTAGCTCGATACCCGCACTCGAGATCCGATGTCCTAGAACAATGCCCTCACGTACCATGAAGTGACACTTCTCCCAATTGAGGACTAGGTTGGTGTCGACGCAACGAGCCATCATCCTATCAAGGTTGAAGAGACAATGATCGAAAGAATTCCCGAAGACAGAAAAATCGTTCATGAAGACCTCCATGGAATCCTCGATCATGTCGTGAAAGATCGCCACCATACATCGCTAGAAAGTAGCTGGAGCGTTACAGTGTCCAAAGGGCATGCGTTTATAGGCAAACATGTCGTAGGGGCAGGTGAATGTGGTTTTCTCCTGATCATCGGGAGAGATCGGGATTTGGAAATACCCGGGGAAACCATCCAGAAAACAGTAGTACTGCTGACTCGCCAAACGCTCAAGCATCTGATCAATGAAGGGTAGAGGAAAGTGATCTTTCCTAGTGGCATCGTTCAGTCTGCGGTAGTCGATGCAAACTCTCCAACCGATCACGGTTCTAGTGGGAATAAGCTCATTCCTTTCATTGGTGACGACAGTCATGCCACCCTTCTTGGGAACCACTTGGACCGGACTCACCTAGGCGCTATCAGAGATGGGAAAAATGATTCCCGCATCAAGGAGTTTGATGATTTCTTTCTTAACGACCTCTTGCATTTTCAGATTAAGCCTCCGTTGAGGCTGAACGACGAATTTGAAATTATCCTCCATGAGAATTTTATGAGTGCAGAACGAGGGATTAATCCCTTTGATGTAGATAATCTTCCATGCTATCGCCTCCTTATGCCCTTCAGCACCTTCAACAATTTCAACTTCTCGACCTCCGTCAAGGCAGACGCGATGATGACGGGTAGCTTACTCTCTTTGTCCAGAAATTCATACTCCAAATGATCGGGTAGATCCTTAAGTTCTAAGGAAGGAGGAGGGCTCTCAACGGAAGGTCGGTCTCTCGGATCGTCTCACACGATCTCAACAGTTGCCTCTGAATCTAGGGGTGGTGACACGGTGTCATTCATCAACGGTGGATCGGTCATGGCAACCACTCGACCTCTGAAATCTCCCTATAGAGAATCTGTGGGTCCAAGGTAGGTCCTCCACATATTTCAGTGAAAAACTCCCGCACATGCGATACGATGGTGTCAACGAAATACAAAGAGTCGTCCGCCGACTTGGGGTGCTTGAATGACTGTCTTACGTCAAAGGTGACTTTATCATCCCCAACTCTCAGAATTTGTTTGCCCTCACGGACGTCGATCAACGCCTGTGCGGTGGCAAGGAATGGTCAGCCTAAAACGAGAGGGATACTATCATCCTCATTCATATCCAGAATGACAAAGTCCACCGGGAAGATGAACTTGTCAATACGAACAAGCATGTTCTCGACCTCCCCTCACGGGTTTGCCAAGACCCAACTTACTGAACACAGAATACGGCATGAGATTGATGTTGGCCCCAAGGTCGGCCAAAGCATGTCGAACCGTATCGTCGCTTAAGATGCAGGGAAATGTGAAACTCCCTGGATCGGCCATCTTTTCAGGCAACTTGCTCTGCAAAACTACCGAGCACCCAGCACTCAACGGAATAGAAGAGACCTCAGCTAGCTTCTCATTATTGAAAAGAATGTTCTTGAGGAATTTGGCATATTTGGGCATCTGAGTAAGAGCCTCAAGGAAAGGAATGTTCAGGTGAAGCTATTTGAGAAGTTCAAGGAACTTGAAGTTTTGCTCCTCGTCTCTGTCCGATCGAAGTCTCCCAGGATAAGGCAGTTTGGGTTTGTAGACTCTGAGAGGTGGGTTAGATGATGATGAAGGTTTATCGGACGGCTTCGTGCCTCGGCCGAAGGAGGCTCCATCTGGATCTCCTCGTCCACTTGCTCCTCTTCATCGACCGCAGGTGTGACAACTCTCGAAGGATTAGCCTATCTTTCTCTTCTTGCACCGCACCTAGTAGTCACTGCTTTGGCGAACTCTCGTGGATTTTTCTCAGTATTACTCGGTAGTGAACCCGGTGCTCTTTCGGATAACTGGTTGGCAATCTCTCCGACGTGACGTTCAAGATTAGCTAGAGATGTGGGCTGGTTCTTCAGCATAGCATCGTGTTTCACAAATTTCCCCTCATTTGTCACTCGGTTTCTTTCATCTCGCTTCAGTAGCTCAGCCATCATCTCCTCTAGTGAGGCTTTCTTCTCCTCTCTCCCCACTTGTTCTGAACTCTCTGGACCTTAACTCCCATGCCCGAATAGATTCTCTCGACGCTGGTTTTGGTATTGGGCTTGGTAGCCACTGGCTTGTCCCCCTCGATAGTTACTCTGATTTCTCCTGCCAGTTTTCCCACCGAAGGCGGGGTTTTGATACCTCAAGGTGTTGTTAACGAAGTCGACCTTCTCCTGATGGAAACCAGGATTAACGGGATAGTCAATGGCGTTGTGACCCCCTCGGCAAACCTCATACTTCACGACACTCTTAACGGTAAGATCTCTAACGACTTTGTTCAAAGCATCAATCTGCGCATGCATGCTAGTGTTCGAATAGACCTGAAGTACTCCTCTCGATGACTTGGAAGGATTTCTGCCACCGTGCCCCTCGTAGCTCGCTGCTAGATTATCAAAAAGTACGATGCACTCATTGGGATCTTTGTTCTTAGGGAGGTTCCCGTTAGCAGTTTGGTTCAACATCTCTCTCACGTGCTGAGTGGCTCCATTGTAGAATTTCTCGATGAGCATCCACTTATCTAAACCATGATGAGGACAGCTAAGAAGGAGGTCCTTGAATCTTTCCCAAACTTTCCCGAAAGACTCGTCGGACCTTAC
The DNA here is from genome assembly GCF_021521415.1 of Bidens hawaiensis. Taxonomy (NCBI): domain Eukaryota; kingdom Viridiplantae; phylum Streptophyta; class Magnoliopsida; order Asterales; family Asteraceae; genus Bidens; species Bidens hawaiensis. The sequence continues at coordinate 1,047,289 of NW_027491042.1, forward strand.
GCGGAAGGAACAAATCTCCTCACGGAGTCGAGCAGATTTAGATGACGGAAAGAATTTGGTCATGAATTTCTCTTGAAGGCCCGCCCAAGTGGTGATGGATCCGGTAGGTAGTGACTTCAGCCATTTGTAGGCTTTGCCGGCGAGTGATAAGGGAAAAAGACAGAGATAGATGGCTGCATTGTTCATGTTGCCGATATTAAAAGTTTCGCATATTTGAACAAACATGTCGATGTGGTTTGAAGGATCTTCGCTCTCTAGCCCTTCGAATTGGAGTGAGGTTTTGATGAATTGCATGACGTGGGCAGGAATGGACCAGTTGCCAGCGGCGGCACCGTTCGGTAAAGCGATGCTTGAATGAGGATTCGTTGTCGGCCTACCATAGTCAGCTACTACTCTCCAAGGTGGTTGGTCACCCATGTTCCTATCCCTAGAAGAAGCGAAAGAAACAGAAGAAGAAGAAGAATCAGAACCTGTCGGTAAAACAGAACGCTCTCTCTAGGGCTGGACTTTCTCGGTATCGTCAAACGTTTCAAGCTTCGGCAGTCTTTGCGAGCAGGTATAACGTATACGACTAAAAAGAAAAAAAAAACAAAAATTAACTAAGCTAAAATTAACTAAAAGCAAATAAGCAAGTAAAAAGAAACAGGTAAGTCCCCAAACTCGGGTCGTTCTCTAATCGCCTCAAATCGTGTCCCCGGCAACGGCGCCAAAAACTTGATGTGCAAAAATATATATATATAAATAAAACACGAATCGTAACTAAGCTTTAAAAACCAAACAACCTATCCTAGTTGACACAAAAGGCAAGTGTACCGGTGGCTCATAGCAAAGAAAAGGAATGCCCGGATATCGAACTCGAAGTCACGTGACAACGGCTCAGATTATAAACCCTAATCCAAGTCCTACCTTAAAATATTTAATTGATTTTATTATTATTTTTATTTTCTTTTTTTAATTAATTCAAACTAACTTAACTTAGCAAAACTAATTGGTAAACTTAACAAAACTTAACGGGGTTTTAATGAATATGGAGAAACGACTACCTAGGCAAGAATCCTATTGACAGTTCAACGGTTAACGTAATTAACTAATCAAACGACACCGAGATCATAAATAATCAACTAAGGCTCATTAAAGTTCGCTCGATCACCTCTCGATCTCACCAACTAACCCTCACAAATCTAAGAAGATTGAATAAATGCACTGTGATAAAGATTACTAAGGTACCCTAATGACGCATCTCCTCTCGAACTCAACAACACAAAACCCGCTTAAAATTGGTACTAGCAATTATAGGGATAAAGGGGTAACAATATCTAACCCAATCTAAGACACATATTTGCACGCAAAACTAAACCGGATAAGACCAAAACTCGTACTCGCGCAATTCTAACCTAACCGAATAAAGATGTGAGACAAACCGACTCCCTATTACCTCTCGGTCGCAAGGAAGGTGAAACTATTGAATTTTAATAATTAATCGTACTCAAGATTTCTATGGTCGCGCTAACCACAAATAGATCAAAAACACAAAGTCTAAGACCTAAACGAATAACTCTAACTGAACGACACATAATCAATCAATCAAAGTAATACACGGATTCACAAGCAATAATTATATAAAAACAATATTTAACACACCAAAGATTAAATTAAATAAAGCTTTTCAATAATAATACGTCGTGTGACCAATCAAAACCTAATAAACCGTCAAACAAACTCAATAATCATCTCAACCTAGGTAGTGAAAATAGTTTAGTTACTCATATTCAACGACGAATAATAAACTAATAATATGCGAATCATGTTTTCAACTTTTAAAAATAATAAAAACATTAACCTTCAAAAGAATTTTCTTCCTTCCTTCCTTTGACTCAACAAACCCACAATAATTTATTTTCTTCCACTTGCTGCTCACGTGAACAAGACACAAATTTTATGGTCTCCTTAAACCCAACAATTAAATAAACGACCACCCACTAGCCAACCTCCAATACCAACTTTGTTTCTTTCTCTTCTTGCTGTCCAGTTCTGTTCGGCAGGTGTATGGCTGCTTAGGGTTTTTTTCTTTTTTTATTATCTTAATATAATTTGCATGTAAGGCTTGGATATTGAGGTCTTGGGTCGGGCCTTGAGTTGTAGTATTCAATTTTTATCAAAAATACCCCTAGAGTCTTCAAACTTGAAACTTTTCTCACTTAAAGCTCATAACCTACATTCAATTATCAATCTTTGTAAGATCATGCAAAAACAATCCATAACTCTTATTTATTAAACAATTAAGCAATTAAAACATGATAAAAAGGTACGAAAAGTAAGTATGTTTTACAACACATCACCAGGTAAGTTTTGCACGTAAAAATGACATAAAATGCGCATAAAAAGACTTGGTAATTTTTTGATAATTTTTCTAAGACATTAAGGCTTCAAAATTTCAAAACTTTCTGTTAAAAATACCTCATCGCGTCGCGCGATGAGGTACAACCCCCCCCCCCTGCGGCGCGGGGATGTGAGGCAGGCAAGACGCCGTGCCTCGAGACCAGGAGCCCATCACTGGTCGCGCAGCTCGGCCATGGGTGAGCATACCAGATTTGTTTTTATTATTTATTATTTCTTGTTTTTCCTTGTATTTAAATTCAGGTGTGATTTCTTGTATTTTGAGTCATTTTCTAAGGTCTCGCTATTCGGGTCTTGTATAAGTCATCGAGTCACTAACCATGTTTTTGTAGTTCGTTATTTTTTTTTTTTTTGCGTTTTTAAGTTTTGCTAGTTTGAAGAAATATTGAACTAGAGACGATCCCTAAGGAAGAATTTAATGAAAAAGACAAATATGGGGATGGAGCAGCTGGTCCGTATACTTTATATTTAGTATTTGCTGCTAATTATTTTGATTATTTTATATATTTTTCGGTTGGTGAAATTCTTTGAATGCTTAATGTCTATCAAATTGGTTTATTTGATAAGATATATTTTTAGGTATGTTTGTTTTGTTTTGCCACTTACGTTCGTGTGTGAGAGAAGGAGTTACCATTTGCTTAGCACGTTCTTAGTTGGAGGGCATTCATGGAGGAAGACTTTGGCATCATATTTCATACGCATATTACCAGCTAAGTCTTTTCAATTATCTAGCTAATTAACTTTATATTTTGTTTTTGTTTTTATTTTAGGTTTTTAGTTTTTTTTTGTACTCAGACTTGATTTTATTTTTTATTTTATTTTAAGTCGTCCTTATCCTTGCATTGAGGACAATGCAAAAAATTTAAGTGTGGGGATAGGATATTTGAGTCATAGTTTAAATTTAAATTTAAAAATATAAAAAAATATATAAAAAAATGAAAAGGTTTTAAAAATGTCTATTGAATATAGTTTTTTGCGTTAAAGTGGGAGATGATGATAATTATCGGAAATTGGTTTTTCAACCTAGTAATAATATGAGATAATATAAAAGAAAATGCACTTAACTTGAGATGTGTCGGTAGGCTTAGCCTTGAGAATAAAAGGGCAATTTGATAAAATGGGTTAACGGAAATTTACGTGAGGTCGAAGACTTAGTCAAAAATAAACCTAATACAACTAGTTAGATAGCAGTAAGCGGGTATCGAACACAGGGAGTTTGTGGAAAATGTGTTACTAAGTAGTTATGTAATTTATCTATATTAAACTAAATGCAATAATTAAATCCAACGAGTTGGTTGTTTGGTTTTTTATTAATGAAAATAACTAAAACAATAAATGAGTTTTAAACAATATAAGAAAGAATGCTCTCTCCCGATTTCAGGTTTTCAATATTGATACTGTTAACGTTTACTTGTGGGATGAACTACATAAACATAGTTCGTGAAAATGCGTTTAACAGTGATAAAAGAGGACCAAGTACTTGAATTATGAAAACGCAAGGTTGTCACTCAATAATCAGTTTTATATAGTTAACCCTAATTCTCTTGTATTAAATCCCGATTGCCTATGGCACCGAGAACGGATAATCAAGAACACGGGATTACACTTAACAATTACTAATCAAAATCATAATCACTATAGTAATTCAATCATAAAATCAAAACACTGTCCCACAAATATCATAAACGAATAACAAGTAATCAATTGAAACCCTTACAATTCGGGAGAGAACATAAAGAGTACTAACCACACATTTTTTGATTAATCATCACCTCAATTAAGATAATCCAATGAATCATAAACTCAAAACGAATGATTATAATCACCAAAGTGTTGATCTTGAGCTCCAAAAATCGCTTAGAGTTGTTTTAGAATGAAAAGATAATGAAAAGTCTACCAAAAACCGATTAAAATAAGAAAATAAAATGGCAGTTACGACATGAACCGTGGCCCACGGTTCACACCGTGGGTCACGGTGTTCTTCTGGAAATTATGGACCGTGGCCCACGGTTCAACCGTGGGTCACGGTGGTCCTCACGGTGCCCGTACCTGCCACGGTACGGTGCACTCTGCCATTTTGTAAATCTTGGACCGTGGCCCACGGTCTCAACCGTGGGTCACGGTGGACTTCAGCCACGAAATTCAATTTCTTCACTTGTTTGGTCTTCTCAACTCGTCGGTTCCTTTGGTTTCTTCATTATACACCATAATAGCTCCGGAACCTCCTTTGTACCTACAATTTACCGAACACACCGTAGTCATCTAATTCCACCAAATAAACCAATTCAAAACATGATTCTTAAGGCTTTAAATAAATTAAGGGTTGTCCTATGGACCACCCGTCACATTCCCACACTTAAACCTTGCTTGACCTCAAGCAACATCTCGACACAAACCTTTTATTTCATTCAACTTGTATCCACCAATCTTACCACAAATCCGGTTCGGTCAAGGTCCCAAGTCATACCCTATTCCCTTGTTTTTATCGAGTGCACTAGTTCAAAGTTGATAACCCACCAAATAATTTGATGTTACAATTTAAAACTATGGAACCGCCCAAACGAGTGTACTTTGTTTCCTGTTAGGGCACACATGATCACACCCCTCATAATATAACATCTCTCCTCTCGGTTTAATATCTGGACCAGCATAAAATGTGCTAGTATCTCTCTGCCCTCAAGACCAAGTATGAACACAATGTAATAAGCTTGGAAGCAAGTCATATCTCCACCCATTACCCACTGGTTTCATAGAGAATAGAACTAAGGGTTTTGTTGTGGCTTAGGTTAGGGTGTGAAAACGGATTTATTTAGTGACTTATGGTGGATGAAACCCAATTTATTCAACAAACAGACCACTTACTCACAATTATTTACAAACAATACTAATTCAAACATCAACCCTTTTTGAGCTTTTCTTTGATTTTCCAACTTTTTTTTTGAATCATAACATTAATATATACAAACAACTGACCCGAGACATACATACATTGTGTACTATGCTCAACAAACAACTTATATACAACTCTTAACATACCGGGTTTCATCCACATGGTTAAAAAAAAAGGCCAAGGCTAATACGGCTTGTAATGTGGGTTAAAAAGAGCAAAGAAGAATGGAAAAGGCAACAATTGGCTCCTAAGGGATAATGTAAGGCAGGGAATTTTTTTTTTTTTTGTAAAGGCTTATATGTGGGTTTTCTAAAGTCCTATTTCTCCATACAGATGGTATTAAGATCTCGAAATGCATGAGACAACCAAGTTCTAGATATCATGGGCATATCGGTTACTCTCTATAATGGCACTCATATGACATGTGTATATACTATATATTATATGTGTATTATATATAAAGCAAATCTCACACACGTACCGGAGGAATTAGGCTGCCGATATGGAACATGTGTACCCGTCCCCATGACTCGTTATCCTCATCTAAACGGTCCATTTTAATTTTCCTTTAAAAAAAACAACTGGGCACATGTTACTTAATGAATTGTGACCATGAAAAGGGACCCAAAACTTCACCCCACCATCTTACCGCTTTCCGGTTTCATTAAAACATTTTTTAAAATTTTTGTTTATTTTTCTAATTTTTTAATTTTTTTCTGATTGATTTTTTTTAAACAAACAAAAACAAACGAAACATTTTTTTCTTCATCCCCACACTTGGGATACATTGTCCCCAATGTACGGTTTTAAGAAAAATAAAACAAACCACTTGCTAAACACCACATTCATTCCAACATATTCCCATAATACTTAATCAAAAGTATTTCAACCTCTACCCATCCACCCAAAAATAAGTGAAAACAAAGATAAAAACAATTATACAGAATATACAAAGCGGGGTTCACCTGGATTCACGCGGCTCGATCAGTTGTACGGCGGGTGGGCCGGCCCGAAGATAGATGTCATGAAATCTGAAATTGGCCGAAATTAAACGCCCCATCGCCGCAGCTGCTTCCTTCTCCTTGTGGTGGTGGAGGTGCCATTGATTGCATCGGGTTGATCCACATGGAGTGATGAAGAGGTGGTTCGGGATAACGTACCGAACCATCATACGGAGGTAAAGCCGCGTAATCCATGATTTGCGTATCCGCTACAACCGGTTCACCTGCATGCCATTGCTCATGCATCCTCCGATTACGATCATCCAAATACCTCATGTTCATCTCATGTTCACGCCCATACGCATTGGCACGGTTCCACATCTCCAACCGGTCGTACCTCTCTTTTGCGGCCCGTTCAGCATAGGCACCCATAAAAGTTTGATGATCGAATAGGGAACGTGACTTATCAGACCAATTCTCATACGTGGAAGGCCTATGCCTCTCCACCACCTCATTCATGGACCCCTCATGGGCCCAATTGCTACCATAAGAATTGTAACCTTCCGAATAATCCCAACCCCCATGTTGGGAACTACTACCACGGCCCACATCCATGTAATCGGGCTCACCTATCTCTTCCTCCTGCTCAATTTCATCATCATCATCCTCCACTTCAACATCCTCTCTTGATACTCTCCTTCTCACCTTATCACACACAAGAACATGGAGCCTATCAGTTTGCGTATACTCACAACCCGGAAAATCCGACAACGTAAACTATTTAAACACTTTGGTCATTCCCACCGACTCGTCAGTTATCACACCGTGATTCTTTAACAATGCTGTGATCAGTCGACAATGCGGAATTAACTTCCGCTTATTGCTTTCTCGGCTGATCCAAATATTGTGCATGACCAGATATCGGTAAGAAATAAGGGTCTTTCCACACATAAATGCATACAAAATAGGAACATCACTGTTCCTCACTACCGAAATGTATCCCCGACGAGGCATCACGTTGTGCAAGCATATAGACATCAATAATTTTGCCTCGATCTTCAAATTTTTTCTCAAAATCTGATCACTAAAACCTTCTCTTGCTTTAATCACCTTTTCTAACATGGTGTGCCATTGAGGGTGCTTTTCGGGGCAATCAAATAAGTCTTTGGCATAGGGGTATACGTATGAATTGCTTGGCTTATTGTCGAAAAGCGCGATCTGATTGAATGAGACAAATGACATCACCACTTCATGACCTCCAACCGTCCCAATTAACTTCATATCGTGACCCTTTTTGTAGGGGGGACATCTTAACGTGGATACCCATTCTTCAATCTCTCGGTCGTACAAAGTGTTCGTTTCGTTATCATAACACTTTAACGTCGCTTCCCAACCCAAAGCTTTAAACTTGTCAACTATCCCAAAAACCTCAAAACCAGGATCAGTAACCTCCTTCTCACACATGTATCCATCAATTCGTTTATTCAACGTAGCCATTTTATCAACAAACAGCTCCGCTTGCCATTCTGATGGGTACTTTGATAATCCCTCACCTTTCCAAGTAGGTTTTACCGATTGTACTTGCACATATACTTGCTCTTCCTACATCCTTTGTCTCTTTAATTGGGCTGCTCGCCCACTTGAAGATGATGCCTTTGACTTACCCTTATCCGAAGTTCTACCCATCTACGCACAACAAACAAACCAAACAAACCAAGTTTAAGTCAACATAAACTTCCCCACACTTGCGTGTTACTATGGTTGTGGATAATCACTTGTTAATATATTGACCAAAAATTTCAACACTTGCTTCAACAAATAATTTCCAATTAATTAATATAACAACATATGTTTGTAATAATTCTCTACTATCCACAACCATACCAGATAATCATTATACTCATTAATCAAACAAGCAAGTGGGTACATATAAACATTCATAACAAACTTACTACTTCAATACAATGTACCATCAATAATGAAAAGAGATTCCATACCTTTGTGTTGTTGAATATGTAGATGAAGAAAGCTTCAAACTAAACCAAAAACCCAAAAATTTCGAAAATTTTCGGACTCTATATGTCCAAAATCGACCAACAAAACAAAGGATTCTTTCAATTACAATGGTATAATCGAAATCCTTGTGAAATTTTAGTCAAAATAGACTCAAAAATCGGTTGATTTGGTGAAGTTATGAAGAAGTTATGGATCTTTGAAGTTGGAGGTTAGGGTTTTTGAGGAGAGGCTTTGGGAAGAAGAAGATGAATATAAGTGAAAATAATAATGGTAGGTGGTTTGTGTGGTGTATAATTGTTGTAAAAATTAATTTTTATTGTTTATTAAGACCAAAACCGGCCCCCCAAGTGCAGTCGCGATCGGACTGTGGCCCACGGTATGAACCGTGGTCCACGGTTGAAGCAGATATGTCGCTGGTTCGAAGTGGACCGTGGCCCACGGTCCACACTGTGGGTCACGGTCGAGTCATGTCAATTTAAACAGAAGGGACCGTACCGTGCGATCCAGCTACACCGTGGAACCGACCGTGGGTCACGGTTTGGACCGTGGTCCACGGTTCACCTCTTATTTTATTTTATTTATTATTTTTTTATTTTTTTTGAATCATAATTAAACTATAAAGAGGAACTAAAAATAACCAAAATTGAATAAAAATTAATTACTAAAAATTAAAAATCAAAATTACCCACCCCCATGAAAAACCCGAGTTGTCCCCAACACGGTAAAGAAAAACAAAAAGTCTTCCCCACACTTGCTTTGGACAAACTCCAAAACGAAGAAGGTAATTGTTTTTTTTAAACCAATTTTAAATAAAACTAAATTAACCTAAACTAAAATATACAACATACCTTCGCCTTGTTAATTTGTTTCCTCATCCGGTGAGCGTAACAAATAACTCACCCGGTCCACATTGAGCATATTGATGTCCTTTCCTTCCAAGTAAGGTTTAAGTCTTTGATCGTTCACCACTTGTTTTGTTTGCTCTTGGACATCTTCTATCTCCACATCACCAAATTGACCAACTCTTGTGATAACATATGGGCCCATCCATTTGCTCTTTAACTTACCCGGGAACAACTTCAACCTTGAGTTGTACAACCACACCTTTTGACCCACTACAAAAGTCCGTTTTCTCAACTTTGCATCATGGACCTTTTTTAGTTTGTCTTTGTATGCGGAAGCACATTCATACGCTTCATCCCGAATTTCCTCGATCTCATTCAACTTCAACTTCCTCAATTCATCCGCTTCCTTATAATCCGCGTTGACATTCTTGATTGCCCAAAACGCCTTATGTGCCAACTCCATTGGTAAATGACACCCTTTCCCATAAACTAATCGATAAGGAGTTGCGCCAATAGGAGTTTTGTAGGCGGTCCGATATGCTCATGATATAATGCTAAATATATATGTTTTCTTGTTTATTTTATTTAATATTTTAATTGTTTTTGTTTGTTTTTAGTCAAGATTTGTATACTACTAACTTTATTGTGTGTCTTAGGTTCCGGGATTTGATCGTGATTAAAAAGGGCGAAAAACGAGCTAAAACGAGCCGAAATGGAGATCCGGAACGCGTCAGGAAAAACCAGAGCAGAGAACCGGTCAGACCGGGCCGGTCTGACCGGCCCCCTTGGAAAAACACGTCGCACCGCGCGAAGGGGGAAGGCCAAATGCCCTTAGTGGGGCGCCTAGGGGTGACTGATGGGTTTTTAATTCGTTTTTGCTTCTTGTCGGGCCTTGTTTTGGTTATTTAAACACATTTAACTTAAGCCTGACATAACCTTAAGCCACCAGCCGAATTAGAGAGTATTTGGAGCCATCTTACGAGTTTTGTAGTGATTTTGAAGGCAAGATAACATCCGGTGAAGAGCCTTGACGTTTAAGATCGAAGAATACGGGCTTTATCGCCTTTAATCTTTCGTTCTATATTATTTCACCATGTTTTCAGTTTTGATTGTTTCGTTTGATTTAGACTATATGATGCTAGGCTAAACTTTTAAACTACCTAGGTCGTGATGAAGCTTAGTTCGGTTTGATTTTTATTTGGATTTCCGTTTCGTTATGGATTTTATGTTTTAAGTAAACAGTTGAGTTTGATTCAATTAATGCGTATGATTACTTGGTTTTGTTTACTTGAATTTATTGTTTCACATTGCCCTTGTTGATTGTTTCACAGGATAGGGTTTTGTTAGGTCATTTACTGTGTGTTCCTGACTAGTTTGTGATTAATATGCATTAAAATCATAGAAACAATAAAATCAAGTAAATAGATAAAAGTGAACTGCCAGCCTAGAAAGCTGTAAGGTGATAGGTTGTTGATAGATCTTTGCTTGTCGGGATTGCTAGATTTAGTTCTTCGTAAGGAGTCCGTCTAGGTTTGATTGTCTGCTTAGTCTATTAAATTAATTGAGTCTGCTTTGCTATCTTTTGAATTCCGCGCTGTAAGGTAGGTTTTCGTCATAAAAGATACTTAGATATAAGCGATTAAATAACCGTAAGGAAGTTTAATATAAAACTGGTGAGTCTTAAAACTTGTTAGAAATCCATAGGCTTCTTCTTGAAGTTCAAGGGTCCTGTTCGGGTTTTCTGTCAAGGGTCTATTTTATGATCCCGGTTCCATAATTTGTGTTTTTCCATTTAAATTAATAACCGTAACTTTGGGGATTCCGGCCTGGGTAGTTATTTTAATCATCTGAATTAATCCAAGTTTTCTAAATTGTTTATTAGTTAAAATTAATTAGGTTTAAGTTTTATTAATTAATTAATAAGTAATGATTATGTTTTATTATTATTTAAATAATTAGGTTTGTTTTATTATTTTATTAATTAGTTTATTAATAGTCTAATTAAAGTAATCATTAGTTAATTATTATTAGAGTTTTAATTAATTAGTTTTAAAATCTCCCTCAAATATTATTAATAAATAGTCGTGTCTTGTAATTGAGTCTAATTTGCTAGTTTCCTAATTTAAAGAGTCTCGTGGGTTCGATATCCGGACTTACTTAGCCGTACTAGAGTCGACCGGTTCATTTGCCGGTTAGTAGTTTTAAGTTAAGTTTAAGGGTCTAGAGTATTACTTAGTGTCTGGATTAGTATAATTTTAGTTATTTATTTTATAACTACTTTTAGCACATCAAGTTTTTGGCGCCGTTGCCGGGGACTCTTGGCGATTGCGTTATTAGTTTTGATTGGACTTACTTGCTATATACGTGCTATTGTGTTTTTGCTTTTAAGTTTTTAGGGTTTTAGTTAATTAGCTTTTTACGTGTTTATTTTTATTTTTTTATTGTGAGTCGTAGGTGTCTAATTGTCCGTGTCTTTTGCTTGTTTAGATTCTTGTAATTATGTGTGAAATTTGTAATGAACCTCACTTTACCATTAAATGTCCATACAATAGTAACCTTAATTGTGATACATGTGGTGATCCTCATTTACATTATGATTGTCCATACAATGGTTCTCGCTTTATTTGTTATAGGTGCGCTGGTTGTCATATGACTCGTGCATGTCCATATAATCGTACTAACCTTCTGTGCAGCCGGTGCAAAATTTTTCACAGGGACCTTTTCCGTATTATTTTGATAATTCGTATCAACAACCTCAGCAAAACCAGGAGCGGTGTTATGATTAATTTTCTAAAAGCCTTTCTGATGAGGATGTAGCTGCTATGGGTAGTATAGAAAAGATGTTGATCCAATACATGGCTACAGATACCCAAAAGACTCTCGTTGAGCATGATACCATCTTCAAAAATCACCAGGATATTATTACAGATCTCCAACGTCAAGTAGAAGAAATATCTAGGAGACTGGATGAAGAAGATGAAATGGAGAGGTTGAGATCCTTGGAATATGTTGAGCAGTCAGATGAGGAGATCACTCTCAAGTAACGGAGACAAAAATGGATGTTGAAGTCCCACCTCCGGTTTCACATGCTATTATTGATTTTTGGAGTGACTCTGATGATGAGATAAACGAAGAAGAGTGGACTGCTTATCAGAGGTTGTTAGTGAAGGAAGAAGAGATAGAGGATGACGTGGATTTGGGGGATTCACTTGAGTTGATGTTTGGCGTTGAGGTTAAGGTTGATAATGAGCTTAACGAGGAAGATGAATTCTTGAATATGGAGTTGGATGGATTGTCGGATTATGACGAGGGAGACACATTGGACGTTAATGAGGATGTTACGTTTTTCGAGTCCCTACTTATAGAGGACAGTGTAGATGAGGATGTGGTGTTAGAGGAAGAACACCACTGCCGGCTCGTGGACTGTGTTTTGAATGATGATCAGGAATCAAAACCACGGGATAAGGTCGAGGATGATAGGTTACCTGAAAACTGAAGTTGCGTACATTTTAGGAGATGGTCTACAAGAATGATAAAACCTTTGCATGTCAAACACGACCAGTCTTCTCGATACTTACAACGAATTCGGCTTTTGCCAGGTAAGTTTAAATATAGGTGGTCTGACCCGTTACTGATTTTTAATTCTAAGTTAATATCTTGCGGTTCCATCATTGATATATTACTGTTTGATAAATTCCGGGTGGAACTAAACGGGTTAGATAGGGTCCAGATCAAGGAGAAACCTCCTGATTAATTTCAAGTGTGGGGAGGTTTTCGTGGAGTTTGTATAGTTAATCGAGTCACTAACGTAGTTTTTGTAGTTTGTCTTTGTTTTTGTGTTATTAAGTTTTGCTAGTTTGAAGATTGAGTGAGCTAGAGAGCCGATCCCCAATGAAGAGTTTAATGAAAAAGACAAGTGTGGGGATGGACTTGCAGTGGAGCCGTATACTTTATATTTATTTATTTGCTCTTGATTATTCATGTTTTATATATTTGTGGGTTGGTAAAACACTTTAATTACTTAATATCTATCATTATGATAAGATACATTTTTAGATATGTTTGTTTAGTTTTGCCGCTTACGTTCGTGAGAGAAGGAGTTACCATTTGCTAAGCACGCTCGTAGTTGGAGGGCATTCATGGAAGAAGACTTTAGCATCATATTTCATGCGCATATTACTAGCTAAGTCTTTTCCATTTATCTAGTTTGTTAACTTTTTATTTTGTTTTTGTTTTTAATTTTTAGTTTAGTTTTTGTAGTCCAACTTTATTTTAGTTTTATTTTTATTTTGAGTCGTCCTTATCCTTGCATTGAGGACAATGCATAATTTAAGTGTGGGGATAGAATATTTGAGTCGTAGTTTAATTTTGCCTTAAATTAAGAAAAATAAAAAAAAATTGAAAAATAAAAAAATTTAAAAAAAATTTGAAAAAATGTTTTAAAAATGTCCCTTGAATTTAGTTTTTTTGCGTTAAAGTGGGAGATGATGATATTTATCGGGAAATCGGTTTTTCAAACTACTAATAATATGAGTTAATATAAAATAAAACACACTTAACTTGGGATGTGTCGGTAGGCTCAGCCATGAAAATGAAAGGGCAATTTGATAAAATGGGTCGGAAATCTCTTGTGGGTAAAGCGTTTTGTCCGTGGAAAATAAGTAATGAAAGGTCGGGCCATACTCAAGCCTCAATATTTGGTAAGAAAAGTGGAAATATCAAAAATTTTAAAAATCTGAATACGTTATTATATGATGCTTGGGTAGGTTTAACGTTAGAGTATGCCGTGTAGCCTTTGATATAAACTTAAAACTGCTAGTTTAGTGTTTTACACCTCATCGACGTATGGTTTTATAACCTTAAATCTTGTATTGATAGGATGCCCCGGGTCCGGAGACCATGGGTCTGTATGCAATTTATTCATCTGGGTATTCACAATTCCTAAGTGGGGTTGTGCATATTTAAATAAAGCCAAAAAGAGCAAACCCTTATAAGTCTTTAAACATGATCACAAAAGTACAAAAGTACAAAATTCACTACAGAGTTGATCATCCGCGTTGTAAGCCCTACAGATGAAATTTTGCATACTCACCTATGGTAATGGTTCGGTGTATTGCTTGATAACGGGGGTATGTCATGTTGTGGGAAACATTAGCTATAAATTAATTGAACCTTAATAATATCTAATGGCTGCTTGGTAGACTTTGATGCTTAAGCTTAGGTGGATAAACAATACCCTTGATCGTTTTAACTATTCATAAAAAAATAGAGCAACAAAAGTTTTAAATCTGCTAATTTTGAGGTTTAAATCAAGTTGGGGTGGTCTGGTCCGGAAAAAGCTGAAATAAGCGGGTCTTAATTGTGTAAACCACTGAGTAAAAAAATGCCGGATCATATTTGTCCCGGCAAAGATTAAGGCATGGGTTTAAGTGGACAACAATATCGGTGATCGCAGTTTTTGCGTTTTTCTGAGCTTTAAAAATTAACTATATGTTTGTTAGACTGTAATTTTCTGAATCTGATCCAACTGCATCAAACTTTTTCAGAGACGAAAAAAGAATAAGTGTGGGGATATTTGATATAATGCTAAATATATATGTTTCCCTTGTTTATTTTATTTAATATTTTATTTTTTTTTGTTCGTTTTTAGTCAAGATTTGTATACTACTAACCTTTTTGTGTGTCGTAGGTTCCGGGATTTGATCGTGATTAAAAAGGGCGAAAAACGAGCTAAAACGAGCCGAAACGGAGATCCGGAACGCGTCAGGAAGAACCAGAGCAGAGAACCGGTCACACCGGGCCGGTCTGACCGGCCCCCTTGGAAAAGCACGCCGAGCCGCGCGAAGGGGGAAGACCAAATGCCCTTAGCGCGGCGCCTAGGGGTCACTGATGGGTTTTTAATTCATTTTTGCTTCTTGTCGGGCCTTATTTTGGTTATTTAAACACATTTAACTTAAGCCTGACATAACCTTAAGCCACCAGCCGAATTAGAGAATCTTTGGAGCCATCTTACGAGTTTTGTAGTGATTTTGAAGGCAAGAGAACATCCGGTGAAGAGCTAGACGTTTAAGATCGAAGAATACGGATATATCGCCTTTAATCTTTCGTTCTATATTATTTCACCATGTTTTTAGTTTTGATTGTTTCGTTTGATTTAGACTATATGATGCTAGGCTAAACTTATAAACTACCTAGGTCGTGATGAAGCTTAGTTCGGTTTGATTTTTATTTGGATTTTCGTTTCGTTATGGATTTTATGTTTTAAGTAAACAGTTGAGTTAGATTCAATTAATGCGTATGATTACTTGGTTTTGTTTACTTGAATTTATTGTTTCACATTGCCCTTGTTGATTGTTTCATAGGATAGGGTGTTGTTAGGTCATTTACTGTGTGTTCCTGACTAGTTTGTGATTAATATGCATTAAAATCATAAAAACAATAAAATCAAGTAAATAGATAAAAGTGAACTGCCAGCCTAGAAAGCTGTAAGGTGATAGGTTGTTGATAGATCTTTGCTTGTCGGGATTGCTAGATTTAGTTCTTCGTAAGGAGTCCGTTTAGGCTTGATTGTCAGCTTAGTCTATTAAATTAATTGAGTCTGCTTTGCTATCTTTTGAATTCCGCGCTGTAAGGTAGGTTTTCGTCATAAAAGATACTTAGACATAAGCGATTAAATAACCATAAGGAAGTTTAATATAAAACTGGTGAGTCTTAAAACTTGTTAGAAATCCATAGGCGTCTTCTTGAAGTTCAAGGGTCCTGTTCGGGTTTACTGTCAAGGGTCTATTTTATGATCCCGGTTCCATAATTTGTGTTTTTCCATTTAAATTAATAACCGTAACTTTGGGGATTCCGGCCTGGGTAGTTATTTTAATCATCTGAATTAATCCAAGTTTTCTAAATTGTTTTTTAGTTAAAATTAATTAGGTTTAAGTTTTATTAATTAATTAATAAGTAATGATTATGTTTTATTATTATTTAAATAATTAGGGTTTATTTTATTATTTTATTAATTAGTTTATTAATAGTTTAATTAAAGTAATCATTAGTTAATTATTATTAGAGTTTTAATTAATTAGTTTTAAAATACCCCTCAAATATTATTAATAAATAGTCGTGTCTTGTAATTGAGTCTAATTTGCTAGTTTCGTAATTTAAAGAGTCTCGTGGGTTCTATATCAGGACTTACTTAGCTGTACTAGAGTCGACCGGTTCACTTGCCGATTAGTAGTTTTATGTTAAGTTTAAGGGTCTAGAGTATTACTTAGTGTCTATATTAGTATAATTTTAGTTATTTTTTTTATAACTACTTTTAGCACATCAGCCCACAATGCATCATTCAACTTAGAAGACCAATTCTTTCTATCGACCCGCACCGTCTTCATTAAGATTTCTTTGATTAGGCGATTGGACACTTCAACTTGTCCACTTGTTTATGGATGATAAGGAGTAGCAATTCGGTGATTCACGTTGTACCTCTTTAAAAGTTTCACAGAGTTGAAATTCTTGAAATGTGACCAACATCACTTATAATAACCCGCGGAATGCCAAACCGAGCAAAAATGTTTGATTGAAAAAATTTACCAACTACCGAATGGTCATTCGTTCTTGTTGATATCGCTTCTACCCACTTGGACACATAGTCAACCGCAACCAAGATATATAAAAATCCATTCGAGTTTGGAAACGGGCCCATAAAGTCAATTCCCCATACATCGAAAATCTCTAGCACCAAAATCGGTTGCAATGGCATTTCATCCCGTTTCGAGATACTACCCAACTTTTGACAATTCAAACAATGTCGGGCAGACGCACTTGAATCTTTAAAAATCGTGGGCCAATAAATCCCACATTGGAGCACCCGATAACCCGTCTTTTGACCACTAAAATGACCTCCACACGCCGATGCATGTGCATGAGTCAAAACTTCCCACACCTCGGAATCGGGAATACACCTTCTTATCATTTGGTCCAAACCAATCTTGAACAAATCCGGTTCATCCCAAATATATTGCTTCACTTGAGCCATGAACCGTTGTCTTCTTTTCTTCACCCAATGACTTGGAATAGACCCCGTTGCTAAATAATTTACAAAATGGGCATACCATGGTGTAGTCGATATGGCTAACAGTTGTTCATCAGGAAACCGTTCGTTATCTCCATCGGGTCATCAACACCATCCAAGGGAATTCGGGAAAGGTGATCCGCCACTACATTCTCACACCCTTTTTTATCCCGAACTTCTAAATTGAACTCTTGCAAAAGCAATACCCATCTAATTAACCGTGCTTTTGCATCCTTCTTCTCCATCAAATATCGAACCGCGCTATGGTCCTAATAAACGATCACCTTACTCCCCCAAATGTACGAGCGAAACTTATCCAAAGCATACACCACCGCAAGCAATTCCTTTTCGGTGGTTGTATAATTAAGTTGCGCTTCGGATAATGTTTTACTCGCATAATAAATGACCACCAGCTTTTTATCGAATCGTTGACCCAAAACCGCTCTGATAGTAGTATCACTAGCATCGCACATAATCTCAAACGGCTTTGACCAATCCAGTGGTTGTAAAATGGGAGCTTCCACCAACTTTTCCTTCAAAACATTAAATGCTTGCAAACACTCATTAGTAAAATCAAAAGGAACATCTTTTAATAATAAATTACATAAAGATTTTGTGATAACACTAAAGCCTTTAATAAATCTCCTATAAAAACCTGCATGCCCCAAAAATGATCTTACACCTTTAATATTTTTAGGTGGAGGTAAAGATGATATTACCTGGACCTTTGCCTTATCCACTTCCATTCCCCTTTCTGAAATCACGTGACCCAACACGATACCCTCTTGCACCATGAAGTGACTTTTCTCCCAACTTAGAACTAAATTTGTCTCAACACATCTTTTTAAAACTTTTCTAATTCATTGAGACAATTTTCATAAGTTGGGCCAAAAATGGAAAAGTCATCCATAAATACCTCGAGTGACTCCCCGACCATATCCGAAAAAATACTCATCATACAACGTTGGAATGTGGCCGGGGCATTACACAATCCGAATGGCATTCGCCGAAAAGCAAAAGTGCCATACGGACAGGTGAAAGTGGTCTTGTGTTGGTCATCCGAGTGAATGGCAATTTGGTTATAACCCGTGTACCCATCCAAAAACAGTAATACTTTTGTCCCGATAATTTTTCAATAATTTGGTCAATAAATGGTAATGGAAAATGATCTTTAGATGTAGCGGCGTTTAATTTACGATAATCAATGCACACTCGCCACCCGGTGACCGGTCGGGTGGCGATTTGTTCACCGCTTTCATCTTTAATTACCTGTATACCTGCTTTTTTCCGTACCACCTGTGTAGGACTTACCCATGCGCTATCCGAGATGGGATAGATTATTCCTGCATCCAACCACTTGATTACCTCTTACTTCACAACTTCTCTCAAATTGTGATTCAACCTTCTTTGAGTCTCCCGGGTTGGTTTTGCCTCCTCATTGGTGATGATTTTATGCATAACTATAGATGGACTAATGCCTTTTAAATCGGCAATTGTCCAACCTATGGTAGCCTTGTTCGCCTTCAACACCTTCAACAATTGTTGTTCTTGGGCCTCTTCCAAATTGGATCCAATAATGACCGGTAATGTGTCATCATCCCCCAAAAACGCATACTTCAAGTGGCTTGGCAAATCCTTCAATTCCAACTTTGGTGGACTTTCCAATGACGGTTTAGTACCCGAATCTATCACAGCCGGTAGACTTTTAATTTGATGAGTCCATGGTGGTCGTCCTTCTTTAACCGCCAACACGTCTTGATTTTTCTCTTCCATCCTCAATGCACAAAGATGTACCTGTTCAGAAAAATCACAAACACATGCTTCCAAAGCATCGTCCTCATAATCGTGCGGTTCACACGTGTCAACAATATCTGCCATGAAACACTCATCACCACATAAAGCATTAGATCCGTTAGTGAACACATTTAATCTCATTTTTCTATTTCCAAAAGCCATATCAACTGTGCCCGATCGACAGTCAATAATAGCATGAGCGGTGTTTAAAAACGGTCGACCCAATATAACATTTTGTTGTTGGGTCGAATCAATCGATGAATAGTCCAAGACCAAAAAATCAACCGGATAGTAAAATTCTTCAACTTTTACTATCACATCCCGCACAATTCCTCGGGGAAGTTTATGAGACAAATCGGCTAACACAACCGTTGTCTCGACTCGTTTTAAAGGACCAAAATCATATTGGTCGTATAAACCCCCCGGAAGAATACTTACTCCGGCTCCAAAATCAAGAAACGCCTTAGACATTTGAAAATCGCCAACTTGAATGTTAATTAAGGGCGTTCCCGGATCTTGAAGCTTAGGAGGAAGATCTCCTTTTAAAACATCACTCACCCGCTCAGTTAAATCCACTCGTAGAGGCACTTTTTGTTGCCTCTTTTGAGTGCATAATTCTTTAAAAAATTTTGCATATGCGGGTGCTTGCTTGATTGCCTCAAGTAACGGTAAATTTACTTTTACTTGCTTAAAGACTTCTCACATCTCTTCTTTTTGAGGACCTCTTCTTGAAATAACATTTTTCTTACCCGGGTCAAGTAAAGCCGAAGGAAATGGAACCACTTTTGGTTCTACTTCCTTATTTTCATCGTTTAAACGTGAAGTTTGACCCGGATTTTTTAACGGTTTTTCAAAAGTGACATGTTTAGTGGGTTTATTAATTTCAATTTCATCATCACTTTCATTACCCATAATATCCTCAACTTCCCCATCAACCACACCCGGTGATAAATCTTTTTTGTATTCTTTACCACTTCTTAAAACACTCACGTGGTTAATAGGAACATTACGAGAAGAGTTATGAGAAGGATTTACCTTTGTGTCGCTTGGCAATTGACCTTTATTCTTCTTCAACTCGGACACTTCAGTTGCGAGTTGACCCATTTGTGTGGTCAACGATTGGATAGCCTTGTCTCTAACTTCATCCTTTTGCATGCGCGCCTCATCAAGTTGATTTCTTCGTTTCATGTCTTGTTGCATTAACTTCAACAAGTCCATAACCTCATTACCACTCGATGAACTTTGACCCATTGACCCACCTTGACCGCCACCCCCTTGACCTTGAAATCCTTGATTATTCCCGCCATGATAATTACCTAGGTTATTATATTGTTGGCGAAGAACCTAATTGCCTTGATTTCCTTGAAAATTCGGGTTAGATTGAGTGGCCGGATTTCCATAACGAAAATTCGGGTGATTTCTTAACCCGGGGTGGTAGGTGTTGGAGTTCATGTTATAATTTCTACCACCTCCCCCTTGAAGTGCATTCACCTCTTCCACCGGCGCTTGACCTACTGTACATACCTCCGTTGCATGACCCAACTCGTTACAATTTGTACAAACATTGATGACTTGATTAGTGGTTTGTACATTTCCTTCTTCCACGGCTTGCACTTGGGGTCTACCAATCGCCGGTCTTGCTCTTCTACCGGTTTGAGCCTTTCTCTTTGAAGTAACCGCCATTTGTTCTAAATACGCCCAATCTTCTTGTTCATAATTGGTACCAAATGTACCATTAGTGATCGACTGCAAATCCCGTTCATCCTCCATACTCAAACCTTCATGAAATGCATTCAACAACTCCCATAAAGCAATACTGTGATGAGGACAATTCTTTATCATCATATTGAACCTCTCAAAAGCTTCATGAAACATTTCCCCCGTTAGTATAAACAGACTTCTTCTCGCATCATTGTTCTTTTGGGTCGTGTAAAATTCTTCTAAAAATCTTTGTTACATTTCGGCCCAAGTATAAACAGACGCGGAAGGCAAAGTGTAAAACCATCTCTTTGCCTTGTCTTCCAATGAGAACTGAAATAGAACCAACTTTACCTCATCCGATGTAAAACCTTGAACCCCAATTGTGTTGCAAATGGAGTCATATGCCTCCAAGTGGAAGTAAGGTTCCTCCGTTGCTAGACCTTTATACTTCGGAAGACTTTGAAGGGAATTGGTTCTTACTTCAAATGTCCTCCCTTGAGGATTAAGAGGGATAACCATCGTAGACGGATTATTAGTGATTATGGGTCGGAAATGGGCTTCAATCCCCCTTACCATCTCTCTTGAATGCCTTCTTGGTACACCCAAGGGTACCCTTGGTTAACCCATTTGCCTATAAACGGGCCTTGGCTGCGCAAACTGTTGTTGAAACTATGGTTGGGGCATTTGCGATTGGAATTGTTGATCTTGAGGTTGCCCTTGCGGTTGTTGAACAATCGGTGGCGGTTGAACTTGATTAACAACAACCAGTGGTTGTTGTTGAACTTGTTGAACTGGTGATTGAGCTTGTTGTATAACTGACGGTTGTTAAATAGGTTGTTGGACAACAACCGGCGGTGGTTGCTGTCGATTAAGCTCTTGCACTTGTTGCGGTTGTTGCCATTGACCATAACCAAACGTTCCTGGATTTACCATTTTTCCTCCATCACCTCCCATGTAGTAACCTTCCACTTCATACCCCTCAATTTCACGGTCAAACCCATATCTGTATCCGTCACCTTGTGATCTTGAATGTTGCATAAACGGTTGAGGTTGATATTGGTAGTTTGATTGTGATGGTTGAAAGGTTGGTTGTTGATGTTGTTGAGATGACGATGCACCAAATGTAGGAAAAGGGTTGGTAATAGGTGGTAATGTGGATGATGTTGCATAAGTGAATTGGACAGCTATGGGTTCGGTTGTGACAGGTGGTTGTTGGAGTTCACTTGATGCTGTAGATACATTAGTATTGATTGGTGGATTTGGTGGAGGTGTAGTCGGGATTGTTTGACCCGAAGTGGGAACTGGTGAATCCATATTGTTGTTTGATGCAGTTGGAGAACCAAGAAGCTTGTTCTCTCTAAGTAAAACTATGTTCCTTCGAAGTGTTCTATCAATCTCGGGATCAATTACTAGCGGTGATGACCTGTTAGAGCCTCTAATATGCATACACCTGTAGGTACCTGCACACTAACACAACCAGCGTAAACCCGAAAATGACACAAAACTACTAAAACTAACACACGTTGCGCACTACTCCCAGGCAGCGGCGCCAAAATTTGACGTGATGTCGAAGACTCAGTCAAAAATAAACCGAATACAACTAGCTAGATAGCAGTAAGCGGGTATCGAACACAGGGAGTTTGTGGAAAATGTGTTACTAAGTAGTTATGTAATTTATCTATATTAAACTAAATGCAATAATTAAATCCAATGAGTTGGTTGTTTGGTTTTTTATTAACGAAAATAACTAAAATAATAAACGAGTTTTAAACAATATAAGAAAGAATGCTCTCTCCCGATTTCAGGTTTTCAATATTGATACAGTTAACGTTTACTTGTGGGATGAACTACATAAACATAGTTCGTGAAAATGCGTTTAACAGTGATAAAAGAGGACCAAGTACTTGAATTATGAAAACGCAAGGTTGTCACTCAATAATCAGTTTTATATAGTTAACCCTAATTCTCTTGTATTAAATCCCGATTGCCTATGGCACCGAGAACGGATAATCAAGAACACGGGATTACACTATATTAACAATTACTAATCAAAATCATAATCACCATAGTAATTCAATCATAAAATCAAAACACTATCCCACAAATATCATAAACGAATAACAAGTAATTAATTGAAACCCTTACAATTCGGGAGAGAACATAAAGAGTACTAGCCACACGTTGTTTGATTAATCATCACCTCAATTAAGATAATCCAATGAATCATAAACTCAAAACGAATGATTATAATCACCAAAGTGTTGATCTTGAGCTCCAAAAATCGCTTAGAGTTGTTTTAGAATGAAAAGTCTACCAAAAACCGATTAAAATAAGAAAATAAAATGGCAGTTACGACATAAACCGTGGCCCACGGTTCACACCGTGGGTCACGGTGTTTTTCTGAAAATTCTAGACCGTGGCCCACGGTTCATCCGTGGGTCACGGTGGTCCTCACGGTGCCCGTACCTGCCATGGTACGGTGCACTCAGCCATTTTGTAAATCTTGGACCGTGGCCCACGGTCTCAACCGTGGGTCACGGTGGACTTCAGCCACGAACTTCAATTTATTCCATTGTTTGGTCTTCTCAACTCGTCGGTTCCTTTGGTTTCTTCATTATACACCATAACTGCTCCGGAACCTCCTTTGTACCTACAATTTACCGAACACACCGTAGTCATCTAATTCCACCAAATAAACCAATTCAAAACATGATTCTTATGGCTTTAAATCAATTAAGGGTTGTCCCATGGACCACCCGTCAGAAATCTTCTGTGGGTAAAGCGTTTTGTCCGTGGAAAATAAGTAAGGTAAGGTAGGGCCATACTCAAGCCTCAATATTTGGTATGAAATTTGAAAATATTATAGAATTTTAAAAATTTGAATACGTTATCATATAATGCTTGGGTAGGTTTAACATTAGAGTATGCCATGTAGCCGATGATATAAATCTTAAACTGTCTAGCCTTAGTGTTTTACACCTCATTGGCGTATGGTTTTATAACCTTAAATCTTGTATTGATGGGATGCCTCGGGTTCAGAGACCATGGGTCTGTATGCAGTCTATTCATCTGGGTATTAACAATTCCTAAGTGGGGTTGTGAATATTTAAATAAAGCTAAAAAAGAGCAAACCCGCAGTTATCTGCCACATAAGTCAATAAACATGATCACTACGTACTTAAAGTACAAATACACTACTGACTTAATCATCCACGCAGTTAGCCATGTGAGGTCCCTTGCTCGCGTCTCATTACCAGTAAGAAACGAATCATAATGGACGCACCACATGTAAGCCCTACAGATGAAATGCTGCATACCCACCTATGGTGATAGTTCTATGTATTTTTGATAACGGGTGTATGTTATGTTGTGTGGAACACTAGCTTTTAATTAATTACACCTTAATCATATCTAATGGTTGATTGGTGGACTTTGATGCTTAAGCTTTGGTGGATAAATAATACACTTGATCGTCTTACCTATTCAAGAAAAAAATAGAGTAATAAAGGTTTTAAATCTGCTAATTTTGAGGTTTAAGTCAAGTTGGGGTGGTCTGGTCCGGTAAAATCTGAAAATAAGCGGGTCTTAATTGTGTAAACCACTGAGTATTATAAATGTTGGATTTTATTTGCCCCAGTAAAGATTAAGGAATGGGTTTAAATGGACAACAATATCGGTGATCGCGGTTTTTGCGTTTTTCTGAACTTTAAATTAACCTATATGTTTTTAAGACTGTATTTTTCGAATGTGATCCACTGCATTAGACTTTTTCAAGAAAGAAAAAAGAGTAAGTGTGGGGATTTTGATATAATGCTAAATATATATATATATATATATATATATATATATATATATATATTTCCCTTGTATATTTTATTTAATATTTAATTAGTTTTTGTTTGTTTTTAGTCAAGATTTGTATACTACTAACATTATTATGTTTTGTAGCTTCTGGGAGTTGATCGTGATAAAAAATGGCGAAAAACGAGTTAAAACAAGCCAAAACGAGAAGCCAGAACGCGTCAGGAAGGAACCGGTCAGACCGGCTCCTCTATTATCACACGACACGCTGCGCCGCCATGAGGGGCATTCATGGTCGCGGGGCGCGGCCACCTTATGTTTCCCGAAGGTTTTTCAGGTTTTGTCAGGTTTTGGGCCCTGTTTTAGTATAAATACACCCTTAACCTTAAATGCAATATGGAACAGATTGTTGGGCCATCAAGAAGGCACAAGTGCGGAAGATGGAGGTAGCAGAAATGAGAATGCTACGTTGGATTTGTGGGCACACAAGGCTAGACCGAATAAGAAACGTTGTGTTTCGCGAGAGATTAGGGGTGGCGAACATAGCAGATTAGTCTGAGAGTGGAGATTGAGATGGTTTGGACATGTAAAGAGAAGACAGACGACGAATCCCGTTAGATCCGCAGAAAACATTACTATAGAGGGGAGGAGGGGTAGAGGACGACCGAAATTGACTTGGGATGAGAGGATTAGGCATGATTTGATAGACCTAAACCTCTCCGAGGACATGGTTGAGGATAGGAATTCGTGGAGAAGTATAATTAAAGTTAAGGATTTTTAGAGAGAATTGAATACCTTAGGGCTTAGACTTAACTTATTTAGGTCACATACCATAATGGTATTTCCCTTACATATATTATTATTATTATTATTATTATTATTATTATTATTATTATTATTATTATTATTATTATTATTATTAGCTTTTATATTGCTGTTAAACTATGACCTTATTATTAATATTATTATAATTAGTAGTAGTTTTTATATAACTGTTAAACTTTGATTTCCTTTATTTTGCTTCATACACATGTACTTAGAGCCGAGGGTCTCTCTGGAAGCCACCTCTTTATTCCTTTGGATAGAGGTACGGTGTGCCTACATCCCACCCTCCCCAGACCCTACCTATAGCTTTGCTGTCGGTGGGATTTTACTGGGTATGATTGATTGATTGATTGACACCCTTAACCTTAACATGAAGAATACCCTATGAACCAGAGCCGAATTTGGAGTTTCTTGGAGCATATTTTGGAGTAATTTGGCGGTTTTGAAGGCAAGGAATCACCCGGTGAAGCGCTACTTGTTCAAGAACGAAGATTACAGGTTTTATCGCTTTTAATCTTTCGTTTATACTGTTTTTCTCCAAGATTTGTTTTATCATTGTTTTGTTTTATTTTAAGATGCTAGGCTAAACTTTATAGACTGCCTAGGCTTATGATGAACTATCGTTGATGTTTTGATTTTCGGTGGATTGTTTCTTTTCTTTATGGTTTTATGATTCAGTAAACTATTTGATTTTACTTGATTGATGTGTATGTATACTTGGTTTTGGTTGATTTAGTTTTATTATTCCACATTATCCTTGGTGATTGTTTTTCATATAACAGGATTTTGTTAGGTCATTTACTTTGTGTTCTTGACTAGTTTGTGGTTAATATTCAATAAAACCATAGGAATAATATTATTAGTCAAACGAATAAAAGTGTGCTACTAACCTAGAAAGTTGTAAGGTGATAGGTTATATTGTTAGATCTTTGTTGATTAAGATTGCTAGATTTAGTTCTTCGTAAGGAGTCAGTCTAGGTTTTATTAATTAACGTTGTTTAGCGAGTCAATTGAGTTTATTAAATTACCTTTGATTTCCGCACTGTAAGGTAGGATTTCACTATAAAGGTACTCTTTCATAAATTAATTAGATAACCGTAAGGAACTTTAATACATATAACTGGTGTGTCTTAAAACTTGTTAGAAACTCATAGGCGTCTTCTTGAAGAGTCAGGGGTGCTGTTCGGGTTTTCTTTTAAGTGTCTATTTTTCGATCCCAACTCCATAAATACTAATTTCCAACTATTTGATAACTAAAACTTTGGGGATTCTAGCCTAGGTGGTTTTTCATCACCATCTGAATCGGTCTTGTTTGTCTTGTGTTTCATTAATTGTCTTTTATTAATTAGTTTATTTTATTAGTTTAATATAATATAGTTTAAACCCCCCCCCCCCTTTAATAATAATAAATAAATAGTCGTGTCACTTAGTCGAGTCTAATTAATTAGTTAATATACGTAATTTAAAGAGTCTCGTGGGCTCGATATCTGGACTTACTTAGCTATACTAGAGTCGATCGGTTCACTTGCCGGTCAGTAGTTTAGTCGAGGTTAAAGAGTCTAGAGTATTACTTAGTGTCTAGATTAGCGTAATTTAGTTAATAATTATTTGACTAATTTTAGCACAACAATAGTCCATATATATTATTTCTTTACCATATTTTATTATTAAATTATTTTTAGGTCCTTCTATTTTCAAAGTTGCATTTTAACCCTAAAATAAATATAGTATTTTTCAAGATGTTAAATTAAAGAAATTTGATAAACTTTGCTCAGAAATCAATGAATTGGTCCATGAATGAAAGGACAAATATCCATCAAATCACAAGATCTATACTAGGTGTTGTGAATGGGAAAGAAGATTCAATAATAATGTGGTTCCCAAAACACAAAAAAAGTGAGACTATGAAAAACAACTCACTCCTTAATTTAGGTGAGAAAACAATCTAATTCTCTTTCAATTTTCAGCCATATACACTTCTTATATATATATATATATATATATATATATATATATATATATATATATATATATTTGAAAGTTCCGACTTCTTATACAGCTGCCGCAATTGATTATGTTCATTCAAATGCCGTCGTTGGTGATTCAGGGGCTGGTTCAGATGCGGGGGTTAGTGAAGAAGGTATTGGTACTATTATAGTTATACTTATACTAAAAGCGCTCAACAAACTCTCATATCTAAATTTTTAATCCCAAAGGTTCCTTAAATTTATAACCTAACTGAAGAAAATAAAAGAAAGAATCTGGGGTAGTGGTTGGTGATGCAGGTGGTTGGTGATGAAGTTGTCACTATAGGGGTTAAGGGGGCTCAAGAAGGTATATAATTATAAAAACTTCTTTTATACACCTTAAAAGTTCAACAGCCACTCATATTATTATGTAAAATTTTATATGACAGAGGTGGCTGTCATTGGTAATG